>NC_090302.1:42855000-43170000 GCF_039906515.1 Pseudorca crassidens | reverse complement strand
TCAGGCGAGAGGCTGGATGGGGTGACAGTAAAGGTGCCTGGGAGAATCCCAAACGTAACTAACCCAGGCAACCTTCCGCACGTCAAAGGTCAGTAGGTAAACAAAGAACCTAGGAAAATCGAGGTGTGCGCATGAACTTTTACCTTCTTCCCGGTCCTGCACATCGTTCTAGCCGCGTCGGTGCCCTGCGCTCCTCCTCACGCTGGGCACAGCTGTCCGCGGAAGCTTTGGGACCGCATGGCTTGGACCCAGGCTGAGGGGTGCGTGGGACCTTCCTCGGGGCTGGGGGGATAAAGGAGAGAGAATGAATAAATAGCCGCTTCTAAAGTTCCACATCATTTTCTGGCAAATTTTTACTCCCCTCCATAGAGCCAATTAAAACCTTGCATGGAACCCCTCTTCCTAGCAAAGCGTCGCCAACAATTGCCTAAGGGATAAACCAAATACGCCTGAGATAATTACACCAAGCCCGGGGCGATGATTTGCCTGCCAGCGTCCTCAACGCCAGCCAATATTTGTATAGCATACTGGTTGTTTTAAAAAATAAAAAATTACACGCGGAAACTTGAAACCGACTGGTTGGTGCCAGGGTGGTTACTTGATCTGTTTTTCTTGAACGGGGGTCTGCAGGCAGCTGGAGCGCGCGCTTACCGGCCCCCGCCGGTGCTGCTGCGCGCCTGCAAAACTTGCCGGAATTAAATCAACCTCGGGGGAAAGGGGGAAAGAGAGAGAGCGCGCCCCCCACCGCGGCCGGAGCTCCGTTGCCAGACCCCGCGCCCCGCCGGGAATCCCCCAGAATACTCCGCGGCGGCGGCGGCCCGACTCCGAAATGGACACGCGGCCGGCGCTGCGGGGCCGCGCTCTCCGCCGCGAGGCCACGCTCTCCGCCGCGACTGGGGCCTGGGCCGCGGCAGCCGCCTGGGGCTGCAGTGCGGGGGAGGACTTTCTACCCTTGACAAGTCCACCCGGAACGCGGAAGCTTGAGGCTTGCCGCGCACCGCTCGACCTCCGCGTCTGTGTTTTGGTCCGAGTTGCGGGGAGCCGCTCTGCCAGAAGAACGCCGTTGGCTCGCCGAGGCCGAAGGCGCCGGTCACGCGACTCGCGTCCCCAGGCGCCGAGCCCGAGGTGGTGGCGGCAGATCTGTGGGCTGGAACGAGCTTACCCAGCGAGAGGCCAACTCCAGCTTTAGTGTTGAGGTTATGAGCATGAGGCTGGTTCGGGGCACCCTTCAAGGGCCCCTTCCCATGCTGTCCCCAGACGCAGCGGAGTCCAAGTGCCCAACGAGAACGTCCTCAAGCTGCTCCCAAAGAGGAGGCACTGCTTTTTCGGGAGCCCGCGGAAAAGATATTCTCAACAAAATTTGTCTTTGCCCGCGCTGCGTGTAGGGCCAGGGCCGGAAGAACCTTTGAGCGCTGGGCACGCCGCGCTCCCACCAGCAGTCTTTGGGCGGCTCTTGGGCCTGGACAGGGCTGTTCTCGCACCGCGTCCGTCAAAGTAGAAGGGTACACCCGGCGCCAGCGGGCTCTAGCTGTCACTGGAGCTGTGGGCGTCCTCGTAATTCCTCCATGGCTTCGTGAGGCCAGGAGGCCGTCTGCTGCTTGGTTCCTTAAACTGCTTCAGCAGACCAAAAATCCCGCAGAAAACTCCGCTGGCGGAAGGAGCCTTCCCGGCAGGGAGCGTCAGCGAAAGCATCCTCCTCTGAAAGGGTCTCCTTTCCTTAGGACAGGCCAAGAGGCTGCTCTTTCGCCCCGGGTCTCTTTTGCACGCTTCCCTTTAACGCCTATTCTAAAACGTCTGCTGGCCTAGGAAAACTAACCAAATAGCACTAGCCAGAAATCCAGCTGCTGCCTAAAGATTAATATTATGAATCTGTTCCGCTCACCGCACTCCGGCGACCCGACGCGCAAACAGCCCTTCTTCTGGTCCTCCCCTCGGGCAGCTCGCCAAACGTCGGAAGCTAAAAACACTCGACCTGGCGTTGCCAACCAAGGTTGGAGAGCGAGGGGCAGTCTCCTGAGCAGTCTGGGCCAACGGCCTTCGGCCTCCAGATTTAGGCACAGAAAAGAAGAAATTAAAAACAGAATGAGTCACAGTCCCTGGTTGCTGCTTTCTCCTCAAATCTGCGAACTGGAAGGGACCCGTGAAATTTCCAACTTCAGACATCTCGTTTTACAAATAAAGAAACTGAGGCCTAGAGATGGGAAGAGGGTATATATATATATATATATATTTTTTTTTTTTTTTTGGTCTCCTCCTTCTTCTAAACTCTGCTTTTCCTCCCTGCCTAAGGGCAAAGGCAGCCGAAACCAGACTATAACTGCAGGTTCTCTCCAGTCAACTGGGATTCGCTCATGGGTGTGCAGGAAAGTGCAGAGCAGGAAACTGCTTCCGGGATCCCAGCAAGCACGGGGACCTCAGCGCTGCAGTTCATCCACCCTCACAGGTCACACCAGGGCCCTGTGGATTGGTCATTTTGACCTCCTACTTAATTTTAACTATCTCCCTTTCCCTCGACGTGCTCAGAATAGCAAGACTCCGCTCCGACACACCCAGGTGATGAGACCTCTGACCCCCCAAGCCCTCCTTCTGGCCCCAGCTCAGACGTCACCACCCAAAGAAACGCTTCACCCTGTCCCATCCACCCGCTCTTAATAGAGCCTCCATCCACCAAGCACTTAGTATTTACCCAACTTTCCCGGTTACTGTCAGTCTCTCCCACTAGACTGCGGTCTGGAGCGCAGAGAGCTGTCCCAGACCTCCACGTACCAGGCGCCTATCATTGGGCCCGACACTCAATTGGCGCGCAAGAAAACTGTGATGAAGTTGACATTTAGCGAAAACGGCCCTGGGTCTCCTCCGCTTTAGCTTTTCCCTCCAACCCTCCGGCCTTTGGGATTTCTTGAAGAGAAGAGACCTTGAGGCCACGCTGCTGCGAACTTGGCCCAGAGTGGCTAGTCCAGGAGGAAGGCAGTGTAAGGAGAGAGAAGCCCAGAGCTGGTAGGTGGGAAGAGGGACGACTGAAAGGGCGGGGACAGGCGGGAGATGCACGAGAGGAGCGAGAAAGCAGGCTCCTGTACCCCTCTGCCGTGCGTCGCGACCCGGGTGGGGTGCAGCGGCGGGGACCGCACCGGGCGCCGTGCCCCTCCCTGAGAACAGCCTGCGCCCCCCGCCCCACTCGGCCGCGGCTGGGGGCTGCGGAGCGGGTGGTAAATGCTGGGGGTGGGGCGCCCGCGCCGAGATGGAGGAGGGGGCGGGGGCGAGGCACGGCGCCTTCTCGCCCCTTCTTCAGCAAGAGACGCGGCGGCGGAGTCCCTCAGCCTCGGTCATGTGATAGTCTCGAAGCGCGAGCTGCGGGGGTCTCGGCGTCTCCGGGACCATTACAAAACGCAGCCAGGAGAGCGCGTCGCTGCCACAGCCGCCGCCGCCTCTCCAGCTCCAGACGGGCTCGGGAGAGCGGCAGCCGCCGCCGCGGCGCGGACGGCGGAGCCGCCACAGGCCAGGCCCGCGCCTTCCCGGCGTTCGCAGACGCCCCTTCCGCTCGCGCCCCGCGTCCAGAGCCCCCGCCCCTCGGCAGAGCCCGCAGGCGCCGCCGCAGCAGAAACCTCTAAACTTTTTCCCCCCAGGCGACCGCCTACAGCTCTATCCCAGTCTCCGCTGCGAGCCGCTGGAGAAAAGGGAGACGCGGGCTGCTGGAGCCGAGCTTCCTTCTCCTTACCTCGCCTCTCCCCTCCAGGAACACGAGAACTCCAGAGCGGACTAAGTGGCTGGTCAAGGGGCAGCGCTCAAGGCGCTGTTAACTCCCGCCCACCCCGGCCTCCTGGACAACGAGCGCCAACTCGATTTAAAGGGCTAGAGTCCTGACTGCCCAGTCCTTCCTCCCAGCTCTCTGGGCCTGCGCTTCCCTCGGACCGAGAAAAAGCAAAGAGGAGGCCGGAAGGGAACAGGGCCCTCCCCACTCCTTCTCCGCCAGCTCCCACGCTCAGCCTCTGGCCACCCGCGGGAAGACGCCGAGAGAGTGGCGGTGAAGCTGGCGCGCCCCGCCCGCGACTGTGCGCGCCAGTCGGCGACCGTCGGGGCCAGAAGTTGCGAGCGTCGGATTGCTAAACTGGGTCAAGAGGCCAAGCGCGGAGACCGCAGGCCGCTGAGAGAAGGCGGGAGAGAAACGGCGAGAGGGTCTGGGGGGGAAAGAGGGCGGGGTGGCGGGTCCGGGAGGGCGGAGTGGGGGTTAGTGGAGACAACCAGGCCCCGGGAGCGGGGTGCGGAGCGACGCTGCGGTCCACTGTGAGCCAGAGGGAGGTGGAGGCGCCAGGGGCGATGCCGCGGCCGGGGAAGAGTTCGTACAGCGACCAAAAGCCGCCCTACTCTTACATCTCGCTGACCGCGATGGCCATCCAGCACTCGGCCGAGAAGATGCTGCCTCTGAGCGACATCTACAAGTTCATCATGGAGCGCTTCCCCTACTACCGCGAGCACACGCAGCGTTGGCAGAACAGCCTCCGGCACAACCTCTCCTTCAACGACTGCTTCATCAAGATCCCGCGGCGGCCCGACCAGCCCGGCAAGGGCAGCTTCTGGGCATTGCATCCCGACTGCGGCGACATGTTCGAGAACGGCAGCTTCCTGAGGCGCCGAAAGCGCTTCAAGGTGCTGCGCGCTGACCACACTCACCTGCACGCGGGAAGCGCCAAGGGCGCGCCAGGCGCTGGCCCCGGAGGGCACCTGCACCCGCACCACCACCATCACGCTGCCGCGCACCACCACCATCACCACCACCCGCCCCAGCCGCCGCCGCCCCAGCCGCCGCCGCCGCCGCCGCCGCACATGGTGCATTATTTCCACCAGCAGCCGCCTCCGGCTCCGCAGCCGCCGCCGCACCTCGCGTCGCAGCCACCGCAGCAGCCGCCGCAGCCACCGCAGCCGTCTCACCCCGGCAAGATGCAGGAGGCGGCGGCCGTAGCGGCGGCGGCGGCAGCGGCGGCGGCGGCGGCCGTGGGCAGCGTGGGGCGCCTGTCACAGTTCCCGCCCTACGGGCTGGGCTCGGCCGCCGCCGCTGCTGCCGCCGCCGCCGCTGCGTCCACGTCGGGCTTCAAGCACCCGTTCGCCATCGAAAACATCATAGGCCGGGACTACAAGGGCGTGCTGCAGGCCGGCGGGCTGCCCTTGGCGTCCGTCATGCACCACCTGGGTTATCCCGTGCCGGGCCAGCTCGGCAACGTCGTCAGCTCCGTGTGGCCGCACGTCGGCGTCATGGATTCAGTGGCCGCGGCCACGGCCGCCGCGGCCGCCGCGGGCGTCCCCATGGGCCCGGAGTATGGGGCCTTCGGTGTACCGGTCAAGGCCCTGTGCCACTCGGCAAGCCAGAGCCTGCCTGCGGTGCCCGTGCCCATCAAGCCGACTCCTGCGCTGCCACCGGTGGCCGCGCTGCCCGCAGCGCTCGCTGTCCCCGCGGCCGCACAGCAGCCGCCGGCACCGTCCACCGTGTGCCCGGCGGCCGCCGCCTCACCCGCCGTCTCTCTGATGGAGCCCACCCCTCCGAGTGCGGCCGAGAGCAAAGGCGGCTCTCTGCACTCGGTGCTGGTGCATTCTTAGGGTACCCAGCGGGCTGAGAGAGACGAACGCATGGAGACTCACCTGGCCCTGGACCGCCGGAGAGGGCGAGGGCGCCCTGACCAGGTCGGGTAGAGCTGGCGAGCCCCAGCCTTTGCGGGAAAGGAAGGTATTTAAACAAACCCGAAAGTGGATTCTCCAGTGGTCTGAATAAATATAACACTTCTGGTGTCTGTGTTTATACTATGTTGTACAATCAGAATAATGAAAGCCAATTTTCAGGTAAGAGTTTCTATTGTAATTAAAATTATAAATCCGTAAGTTATGGGGGGGAGGGAACGAACGAGTTTGGGGAAGCCTCATTCCCTGGCATATTGGAATTGGATTTCTATTCTTACTCCCGGGAGCAGAAGATGGCAGGACTAAACCTCCCTGGGAGAAATCCAACAGAGAGTGACGATGAAACAGACCTCAGCCACCAAGTTTCTTCCCGCGGGTCTCAACCTCTCGTGAACAATGTCGCCTCTCGTGAACATTGTAGACAAAACTGCTATTCACTAAGAAAATCTCGTTTTATTTAAGAAGGAAAAGAGGGAGCATTTGATACCGTTATTTTCCTGGTCGGTGAAATGGACAAGGACACGGTAGCATGAATAAAGCCTCTTTGGGGGCAGTGGGAACCTCACGAAGGATCTTGGGAAACAGTTAAGTTTCTTGGCTCTGACCCGAGGGTCGAGAAGGATAGAAGGAACGGCTAAAGCAATTAGTTTGCACAAAAGAGAATGGCAGCAGCTTAAAGCGCAAAGCCCCAGATTCCAAAAGTAAGTTCGGGAAACATAACCAAAGAGAGACATTAAAGGAGACTTTCTACCTGCAATTCTTTTGTGAATCAATCGGATGAGACCGTTGAGGAGCCCCCAGACAATGTGAATTCCCATGATCCGTTACATTTGGGATTTTTGTTTTTAATCACTTGCATCACGGGATTTTGTTCCCCTAACTCAAGAATGCAAGAAAAACCTGCCACGTCACCCGACAATATTGCTCTTAACGTTTCCAGGAGCGTTTTGTGGCCGTTGCCTTCCAGCCTCCTCGGGACAGATGCGTGAGGATGACCGGTCACCTTTGCACGCTGCCTTCGATTTGGTATTCCGTGTGCTGTTTGGGCGCGTTCTTCTTTCAGGCGAACTCTTCAGTTTCAGATCCTGAATGGAAAAGAAACTTGCTTTGCCGCTGTTGCTCTTCCCCGTTTTTGAGACCCAGGAATAGCACTTTACTCGCAACAAACTTTTGGGAACGAATGGGGGGCAGGTAGGGAGAAGGCAGCTGTCCTTTGCCCCGAGTCACCTCTGGCCTTTGTCCGCGCCGCGTTCGGGTTGTGACTTTGTGCCAAGTTCATGTCTGCCTGTGTTGTACGCGGTGTTCTCCATTAAAGCTTCTCTCTGGATGTGGCGGTGTGAAGGTGTTTCGCTTCTCAAGAGACGAGGCCGCGGTTTGAGTGCCCACTGGGGGAAAGTCTGGGGACTTGGCAAATCCTCTTCCTCCCCTTCTTTTTCAACTTCTGAGCATCAAAGAGGGTGAGTTCACAGGCGAAGCGGCAGCTGGACAGGTTTCCTCCTCCGTGGCTCCTTTTGTCAGTTGGTTCAATATCTCTATCTGTTTTACCCGTTCTTCCGCTGCTTTCCTAGCTGAGCTCTAGTCCACCTCAGTGCAAGAGACTGGATTAGCAAAAACCCGCCACAGTGAATTTCTTCTGTTCCTACATGAGGTTTATTAGCAATAACCATCACCAGCCCCCAACACCCTTTCCCTTTTCTGAGAGCGGGCTATGGCCCGGGTCCCGGTGCCAGTGGGTGGGGGCTGGCGGCGCCCCATTAAGTATGCGGGGCGGGGAAGAGGGCGCCCGGACTCCGCCACTGCCGCCGAGGCCCACATTCCCAAGAAGCGCGCGCCCAGCCGCGGCGGCCTAGGGGACCTGTTGCGCATCCTCGGCAGCCTGGGGCCTGGAGGCAGAGAGCGCTGGGCCCTGGAGAAACGGCAGCGCCACAACACGTGCTCCTTGGAGAGGGCCTGCGAGCTGCAGACCCTGTGGTGCTGCGCGGGAAGGTGGCGGGACACCTCGAACAGGGGTCCATCTTAAACCAGCTTCACTGTGCCCAGCCAGGCCGGACAGAAGCCTCCTCTAACCTTTCATCAGAAGAAAACAAAGGACCAACGAGGTGACCTGATCATAGTAATGACACTGAGGGGATTTGGGTTACTTCTTAAAAATAAGAATTTCCACGCACCCCTTATTTACAAGTCCCATTGCAGCGTGCAGCTAAGTTTCGTCCTCGCCTGGGAGACAAGTCTCAGTTTAGGTCACTGCCTCCTTGGAGGCACAAACAACTCCAGTGTATCCTATCTCTCTAGCTTGAGACTTTGCAAGGTTCCCCGCAGGGTTTTCCTTTACACTAGTCTGAGGCTGTTGAAAGAAAGAAAAGGGGGAGCCACTGGCATGGGGATCATAGATTTGGGGTGACTTGGGAGCCTGGCTGCTTCGCCCACTTCTGGGTGAGTTGGTGCCTGAAAGCCCCAGGCTGGGACCCCTAGTTCAGGCGCAGCAAGTCACAGGGCCTGAAGAAGGGCAGTCGCTGGATCTCAGTTGTTTCTTCAAAAGAACATCACATCTCTTCTTCTTTATCCACCCGCCCCAAAAGGGCCAGTGTGCTTTTTAGCGGTGCCCATTGTCCCACTTCCGGGAGAGGGGCACAGTGCAAAGTGTCGTCCAGCACCCAGGGGACTGGCTTAAGTGACAGCCCCTCCTGAGAAGAGAGGAGCCTGTGGGCCAACTCGGCAGAGAAGGATGAGTAATTGACCTTCCGCATTCCTCAGACCCTCTTAGCAACCCAGCCTCACACCAACTCCCTGGAACCCCTCCTACCTCTGTGGGGAAAGCATGGTTGTTGTGTTTTGTTTTTACTGTAAAGAAATAGAGAAAGGAGAAGGGAAAGCAGAGTGAGCTGAGGGATGATTCTACTCAAGTTTTCATCCAAGAGGAGACCCTGGTACCCAACGGAAGCTATGCATGGCATTGAAGTTGGAGAACAAGGGGATTTATGTAAATATACAAAGGGGGAGGAGCTTTCTGTCAAAGTGCTGATCCTAAGGGAGGTCCCAGTTAAACCCCCAATACTGACAGAGCCCTGAAGACCCCCTCTTAACTAAGATGGATCTGCAATCTAACTGTAACTCTCAACTGAGTGGTGGTCTCATATGGTCTCACAGGTATTCTCTCTCTAGCTACATGTTGGAATAGAGAAAAAGTAAGTTCTGGACATAAGTGAGGTAGAAATAGAGGCACTTATAAACGTATGATCATCTCAGTTCACAAGATTAATAAAATCACTCTTGGTTTGCTAAGTACTGGTGGAGATAACCTGAAATTATGCTCCTGGTTTCCAGGATGATACAAAACACTGTAGTTGTTTAGCTTGTCCCCAACTTAATTGAATGCACAAAACCTTGAGAAACATGGGGAGAGGCAAAGAGGAGGGAGAAAGATTTTCATGTAGCTGCCCTTAAAATAAAAGAAAAAGGAAAACAACTTGGAATGATCTACTTGATTACATTCCCTTGGGAAGATGAGAAGAGAGCTGAGGGTCGAGGGAGAACGAAGCTATTTTAGCTGTGGTCCCTAGGAGAACAGGCCCTCCTGCAAAGGCCAGAATTGGCACAGTTGGCATCTGGCACTTAGGAAGCCTGTCAGTCAGGCTGGCTTGTGGTCAATTATCTCCTTAAGTAGACTGGCATTAGTCCAGCCAGGGCGGGGAGGGCTGGTTGCATCAGAGCCAGTTAGCTGGAAGTGGCACTGCGGAACTCCAAGTATCTTTGCATTGGGGGGTTTGGAAAGCTGATCAACACATCTCCCTCTGGGACTCAAAGGTGACACTTGCCTACTTGGCAATAGTACAGCAAGACTGCAGAAGAGGACAGAAACAGAATGCCTTAGGAAAAGAAACATTGACCACCAAAGCCACTAGTTCCCCTGAAATTCCATTCACCTGACAAAACTGCCATTTCTGAGATGCACAAAATTATACAGAGATCCCTGTAAATTGCGGTGGGATTTGACTCCTCCGTTGGTAAGAATTCTCATTCTTCATTGTACCTGACTATGAGATGGGCAGAAAGGCTAGTTTGGGGTCATGTTTAGGTTTGGATGATATGGCAAGGGTTTGAAGCAGTGTTAGCGCTCCTCAGACTAACACTAATTCACATGTGATTCTGCATGGGGTGTGGGGCAGGGTGGCGTAGATGTTGAAAATGAGAAACTAAAGAAATGGTTTCAAAAGCCAGTGATAACTTCTTTGTGGGTGAAGAGGCAGAGTGGGAATCCAAGTGGAGGTGGGAAGTCCTTGAATTCCAAAGGGCAAAACTGTTTCTCCAAGTCCAACATTTTCATTTTGTTCATTGAAAGTATTTTCATTAACTTTATCTTTAAAAGCTGAAATGCTAACTTATACTCTTTGGGGGAGATTGAAGAGATTTGTTTGGGATTTGAATTCAGTCTTAAGCCATTGTTTAAATGCTATGAGTTTGGCAAAACTCCAGATGTACTCTGTCCCAAGCACTTTTCCCCTTAACTATCCTCTGTGTATTTTAAGGAAAATTCAAGCCACATGTTGCTCTTTCCCCCTTGCATTCAAATGTAGTTTTATTGAATTTTAGCATAGTCCATGAAATTTAAATTCTGAGTTTTAAGCCATAATATATTCATATGATCTACAAGCAGTCACATGATATGCACATATATCATTAAGCAGAAAATAAAGCCTCTGAGAACTGTAGTCATATTATTATAGTAACATTTCTCTAAACTGAAGAGCCATGCTGAGAATGCCATATTAAGAAAGGATTTTATAAAATTATCAAAAAATTCAAAAAAGCTGACAGCAATCCATAAAAATATTTTTAAAAGAGTATTTCTTGGAAGATATTTTGGTTATGTTTAGTTTGAGCCAAATAGTTCTTGCCTACCACAAGGAACAGGTCTTTTGTGTGCACAAGACACCCAGGATTTGCTTGTAAGTCACAGATCTCATTATGGCAGCATCATTTAAAAGTGCTTTGGAATAGGATTTCCCATCTGAGCCACTTCCAGTCCTGTCAGCAACTTCGTAGACAACATGGTTTTACTGTTACTGAGAATGGATGCTTAGTAAGGAGCTGGAGAGCTGTAGTCCAGGCACAGCTGAACTAGATTCATTCCAAAAAGAATTCACAACATTGAAATACACAGATGAGAAAAGGAAGGAAGGAAGGAGGGACAGAGGGAACGAGGAAAGGGGAGAGGGAGAGAAGGAAAGAGGGAAGGAAGGGAGGAAGGAAGGGGAGAGAGAGAGAGAGAGACAAATGTGTGCATCTAATATTGACAAAGCAAAAAAATTTACAATTTTTAACATAGTACTGCTCTGGTTTTCTCTCAGGAAACTATAGATCAACTCTTTCAATGTATGTGACTATAACTACTTGACTGAAGTCGTTTTGCCTTGAAAGCAATATTCCTCTTCTTTTAGCACTTTTCTTAGCTAGAGAGGACAGGACATTGTATAACTAACTTGCAGCTCCATTTATTGCCTAAGAAGATGAAGCTTTAGTCTGCTGAAGAATTCAACCTAGGTGAGGATTTTGTGACATTAACTTTGCTGCAATTTATTTTATAGAGATTAACCTAAATCCCCATAAGGAAATGTTTAAATAAATGATGCTATTTGCATACTGTGGAATATCATTACAAATAATGCTTATGAAATTAAACTCATATAGAAAATGTTTATGAAATCCTATTGAAGGAATAAGCTCAACCCACTAATGTCACTGAACATGTACCAGAAGAGACTACACCAAATATTAACCGTGGTACCTTTAGATTGGTGAAATCCTAAGTCATTTTCTTCTTGTTCCCCATATGTCTGAGACTGTTTTAGATTGTCTACATACACCGATCACACTTTACTTTTATAACCATGAAGAGGATTACTCAAATCTGTCCAACCAGTATAACTGGCATTTCAACAATATGAATTATTATTTTTAAATGTAGTACCTTAAGTGGGGGAGGGGAAGGAGAGAAGAACTAGCTGAGGAAATATACTTTAAAAGCAAAGAGCAGCAAAGACAAACGAACCTCACACACCTTGCCGCCCTCCTGCTGTGGCTTTGACAAGAGCCCATAGCAGCAGACCCTTCTGGTGGGAGGAAAAGGAGGCTGTCACTTGAAGCATTGACTTTTGGAGAACTTTCAGAGACTCGCTGTCCCATAATGCTGGAATGGGAAAGGTGGAAGCGTTAAAATTACAAAGGGGGCTGGCTAAAGAATAAATCTCACATAATTTTATTACCTTTTTAAATAGCTTCCTCTCTATCTTTTGCATTTCATGAACTTTTGTAGTAGCCTTGAACTTTTTTTGAAACTAGGCAGATAATGAACACGAAGTAAATATAATCTACAAGCTTAGGCATTTCCTTCTAAATGAAAAAATAACATCTAGTTTTCCAAAATAGTAATGTAATTTTTCTTTTTCCTAGTTGGCAAATCCTTTTTTTGTGTAGTGACAATGTTTTCAAGGGAAAAGTTTTAGATACTGTTTATACTGGTTTGAGTAAAGCTGTATTGTGTCTTCCCTATCTACCTTGAAATAGTTTATTTTCCCCCCAAAATGCAAAAGCATGTAACTACTCAGAATATGCATGTTTTCAGATGATTAAACATGTCTCAACTTTTATGCTAGAAGCTTGATAACCTCTAAAAATGACCACAGATCATTGAGACTTGAGTTTTTTTAATAACTTGCACTGGAGAACTAAAATTCTTGAAATTATAAGACTGAAATTTTCACCCAAGAACCAGAGAATCAAATATATCTGCTTTGCCAGTGTCGAGAACAAAATAACATCCTATTTCTCTAATACGCAAAAATTTTGAACCTTCATTCCAGTTATTTCTAGAAAATTCCTTCTCGTCTTCCCTGCCGGGGACCCCAGGCTGACCTGAGCCTGCTTACTCCTGCCTTACAAAGAAAAAATATGAAAAGTTGAATGCATCTGCTAACATTGCACCTCAAAACTTTAGATGTATGTGAATCGCCTGGAGAGGTTTTTCAAACACTCTCTGCTGGGCCCCATCTGCAAAGATTCTGATTCAGCAGGTGTGAAGTGGGCCCGAGATTGCACATTTCTAACAACCTCCCAGGTGATGCTGATGTTGCCGGGCACCTTGAGAAGTTCTGCAAGAAAAGAGATCCTTTTTCATCAGTTTATCAATACCTCAGTTGCAGCCATCTCAGTCCATCAGAAATACCCAAATAACTATGAACATTATAGAAGAGCCATTACGATCTCTATCCCCTTTCTCTCAAAAACTCATTGGTGCCTATCGCACTTACCCATCCCCTTGTCTATATATACTAATATATAGTATAATAATAATATATATTAATGCACAGGAGAAACAGAAAAACTCCATATGCCTCCAGAGCTGGAGCACTCCCCTTTATAAGTCACCTGAAGACAGAAAAGTTGGGTCAGAAAGCAGCAGCAAATTTACTTCCTCAAGAAGGCGACTGAGGGATTCCCTGGTGGCGCAGTGGTTGGGAGTCCGCCTGCCGATGCAGGGGATGCGGGTTCGTGCCCCGGTCCGGGAGGATCCCGCATGCCGCGGAGCGGCTGGGCCCGTGGGCCATGGCCGCCGGGCCTCCGTGTCCGGAGCCTGTGCTCCGCGACGTGAGAGGCCACAGCGGTGAGAGGCCCATGTACCGCAAAAAAAAAAGCGAATGATTGAAAATTAGACCTAGAAGTCAGTTCAGTGCTCTTCCCACTTCCACCTTCTCATCATAAGCCAACCTCTTCCCAAAAGCATTTTAATCAATGGGCTTAAGAAGCTATTACTGGGCTTCCCTGGTGGCTCAGTGGTTGAGAATCCGCCTGCAGATGCAGGGGACGCGGGTTCGTGCCCCGGTCCGGGAAGATCCCACATGCCGCGGAGCGGCTGGGCCCGTGAGCCATGGCCGCTGAGCCTGCGCGTCCGGAGCCTGTGCTCCGCAACGGGAGAGGCCACAACAGTGTGAGGCCAGCGTACCGAAAAAAAAACAAAACAACAACAAAAAAAGAAGCTATTACTTTACTGCAGTGCCATGATGTTGGCCTATCACACTTTTACATGACGCTTTACACGTTATACTGAGGGATTTTTATATCTGCTATTTTATATAGGGGAGGTAGTTTTATTCTGAGTTTAAATCTGCGCAGGCTCAGATCTGCGACTTGGTGACTGGAGCTTATCCAGGTGTACAGAGGATGCATCAACTCAGTAAACTCCCACTTTACTTAAAAATGGAGCCATTTAGCCAAATATTTATGAAAATATTTTGTTCTTCAGGGCAAACATTAAATAATGTACATTATAACAACACAAATGTTGCCAGGATAGGAGCTAGGATCCCCTCTGATCTTTGAGAGTTTATGAAATTTTCTATAGCCTCATCCCGGGTTCTGTGATAGACTCACACCCCGGTCTCTCTGGGGAATTTTAGTCAGTGGCAAACAGTGTATAGAGGCTTCGTTGCTCCTAGTTGTCTCTGACTTATAACTCCAGCTTCCAGAGACTTGTTTAAATTTATGGATCATCTCAATGTCCAAAAAAAACCTGCCTTTTTATTTGCATATACTCCAGATGTAAACTGGTGTGAGTAGCAAATGTCAATGTCTTGAAGATTTGAGTTTACTTTAAATTCATAGTCTTAAAACTTGAATTCAAATATTTATCATTTCTAAAAGTCATTCTATCATCTCTCTACCAGGAATTTCTCACTGGTTCCCTTTCACCATCCCATCTAACCTTCTTAGTTTGCGTGGCCTTGACTTTCTTCTTTGACTGTTTGATCTTCCCTCTCCTCTCCAGCTGCTTACTTTGCCCCTCACCCTACTCCACCCCAATATCTGCTAACTCCTTATGAAGGATGGTTTAATTCTTTGTTTCTCTCTTTCCAGACTGTAGCCATTGGGACCTCACTTTCTACTATGAAAGTGGCCTATCACGTTATTTTCCTATATGAAGACAGCTATTTTTATAAGCGGAACTAAGATGTTAGCTATTAAAATCATTTTAAAATCTAACTATACACATATCCATTCCACAAGCTTCTATTCAGTACGGTAGTTCAGGAACTATGCCAGGGGCTGACAATAAGACAAGTTGCCTACTTGTTGCCTACACCAATTACTAAGCTATTATTTCTCATCTCCAAACCCATCCTTCCTACTCTGCTCTCAGGTGCTGGGGCTGAGACTTTGCAAACCCCATTTCTGCTTTGCCAGCTGGCTTTATATTGGATCTGGTAACATGGGGTCTCTAGTGGGAGTTAGCAAAGGTGGATACAGAAGAAGGGATTTGCTCCTTCCTGTTTTTTTCCCTCTAGGGCTTTCTTTCTGCTTGGGAATTCCTGGAAGCATCACGAAGGCAAAGTTGCTTCACCCTGCATTTCCTTCCTGTAGCAGCAGCTGAATCAGTTGGAAGTCTTTTCAACACTTGAAGAACCAGACTTGTCACACTCCATCTCAGAGACAGCAGGACCACGAGCAGGCTCGCCCGAAGGTTCTGAGCTTTAGCTCCGTGGGGATCACCTCCAAGGGTCTAAGTGTTAATAATTCCAACTTCTTCCCTTTGCACTCACCACCCTAAGGGTGGTAGCTGCTTCCTGCAGTTGCTACAGTCTGTCATATCTCAGAGCTCTCTTTTTACCCTTTCAGTTGTTAACATCTTTACACCTAGTTAACTATTCTTTATAGTAAATTTTGTCCTTAAAAACAATTGGCGTGGTTTTTGTCTTCTCACTGGACTTCAATACATCTGCCCTCAAGGACCAGATAGTCTAAAACAGAAGATGGTCTCCTCTGACAAAGGTGTGTACAAAGTAAGTGCAGGGGAGCATGAAGGAGAATGTTAAGATTCAAATTGATAATACAAAATCAAATGTATAGCTGTAGATATGCTAATACATATCAACAAAGAAAAACATTAAGACTTTTCTTTACCTTTGCAAATAATACGATATACTACTTCAAAGCTGCTACGGCATGCATTTGTAGCAGTATGACAGTGTTCTTTCTGCATGACTTTATTGCAACATGGTTTTGAAAAGTTGCTTCATTTTGCAGCTAGGTTCTGTAATCTCAGTGTCACAGAACCTTCAGGAGCTAATTCCCCAGGCTGAAGCTACTCCAGACCACTTTTGGCCTCCACCCTCTAAGAATCAAGGAACAAAAAGGACACAGCTCTCCCTGGGAAGGTAGGAGACTCGAAAGCAAAATGGTAAAAGATGAAACAAAACAAACCCAAAAAACCCCTCACCACTGGGAACAAAGCAACTAATCAAATAAGTCAAAGGTAAATAGGGTGTTTTTCAAATTTTCTAACTTTGACGATTCTGCTCATGGATGTAACACAAGGATATTAAAACTTTTTAACTATTTACAATAATAAAAGCTAGAATTCACTGAGCTTTTTGATTTAGCTTCTATGAGCTAAATGCTTTACATCCTGAATCTCATGTAATTTCACAACAACTCTTTAACTTAGGTGTTTCTTTTATCCTCATGTTACAGATGAGAGAGCTGAGGCATAGGGTCTTAAGGAACTTGCCCAAGACCATGCAAAGTGGAGGTTGGGAGTAAGAACTCGGGCTCAAATGAACAAAAGTCAGAGCTCTCTACTGGAGGGATCCTGGCTCATATCCAGCTCCTTAAGACACACACACACACACACACACACACACACACACAAGATAGCAGGTTAGAATAAATACACTTCAGGGACCTCTGTGGTTTCCTATTAGGGCAACAAAGACTCATTTAGAAACAGTAGTTTTGACAGTATTCAAGAAGCTCAAGACATATTTGTGTACTATGGGGTCCATGCAAGTTTTATTATGATGTCAGAGATCAAGTTGACCCACTACATATTATTTTGCTGGTTTGAGATTAATATTTGTGGAAACTTTTTCAAAGTTTCTAAAGGTATCTATCTTTTTCATCTTTGTATCTCTACTCCCTAGTGTAAAACCTGCTCACAGTTAAGTTCCTAATAAAGATTTGTTGAAGAGAGAAAAGAATTTGGTTAATACATAACTCCATTCTGATTTATGGAATATTCAGATGTGTAGACTATGCCTAAATGCTTAAAAAAAAACTTAGATAACTAAATTCTACTTAGCTTAAATGACTTCAAGAGAGACAGATAGATATTCAACTACTTTGCCAAGGTCATTTAGCTAGTTTGTGACGGAGCCAGGATTCATCAGTCTCAGAGCAAGCTCAAACCCAGCTCTGATCCACAGTGTTAAACTGCTTTGAAAAGTTTCTTAACTTCTCTCTTCCTTAGTTTTCACATCGGTTAAACTGGACAAATAATGCCTATCTAATTTGGTTTAATTTAACCAATAAATAAAATCAAGTATTTTGAAAATTGAAATTCATATTTTCAAAAACCAACTGAGAAATGTTTCTTAGTAATTGGAGGCAGATTGAAGAAACTCAAAAATTAATATGACTCAGTAAAGCAGACCAGCGGAAAAGGGGAAATTGTTTTAGACAATATTTAAAAAACAAACTAGATCCAGGCAATATTTCTTACAACTTTTCAAAGCTGTGTGATGATTTTAAAACCATATCTATAGAAACAATTTCCTGTCTTTAAAATTAATTTTGGTATTATATGGTATTTCCTTAAAAGTAACTTTTCCTGGTTTCAAAAATATTAAAAGCATACTAAAAGAAAAATTGTAAAACAATTTGAACATTATTTAAAATGAAATCTTAGACTATATCGTGATAAGAAGGCAAACCTTGAAATTAACTGTAATTAAAAGTCCTTATGAAAATGTGAATTCAACAGGATGATGAGTAATTCTCTGACACATAAATCATACTGCTCTCTGCAGCCCAGGCATATTCATTCCCTAACTTCTCTCCAGTCCCCCTCTCTCTCTGTATGCAACTATTGAATTTTATCTTTCCTTCAAACCCAATGTAAAAACCAACTCTTAAAGTACCTGATACATTGTAAGAACCAAATGTTTCCTTTCTTTTTTCTAAGAAGTCTTAGAAGATTTCCTCTGCCCTCCTCTACTCTCTGTTATTAATCTTCCTTATTCTTAGAGCATATTATGAGATCCATGGCACAGTGCGCCTTGATTTGGACTGGGCATGTCACTGGCTCTCCTGCCAAAATGAGCTGTAGAACAGTGTACACTTTATCTGTATTGAAATCTTTGTATTCCTCACTGCATGGGTGTTTTTCACACAGTATGGACTCAAGAAGTGTGTGTGTATGTGTGTGTGTGTGTGTGTGTTACAAACAAAATTACCTTTTGCCCGTCTCCTTCAAAGCTGTTTCCTAACGAGATGGGTAGATTCTCTGTTGTACAGCTCAATTTGTATCTTCTGGTACCCATTTCATGTCTTGTGACATGAAATTATGTGGGACTGATGGCCTTTAATCCCATATGCTTACAGCCATGGATAGCACTCAGATTAAGACAGAACAGGTGCCCCAACTCCAGGTAGGCAACTTGCTCCACAGCAGATTTAAATTGAGCACAATATCATTTTAAAGTTCTAATCTTAGACATCTCACTATGAGAAATTCTGGGTTTGGGGAGTATTGTCCAAAGGGTGACATGGTGCAATGAGAAGGGCTTGAGCTTTGAACCCCAGTTCTGAAATTGATCACTTCATCACTTTAATGACAATAATTGATTGTTATAGTCTAACATTAATCCTCAAAACATTTGAGCGCAGTAGGTCCTAGTCCAAAATCCTGTCCTCATTTTATCTGTAAAGAAAAAGAGGATCAGAGTCAGCTTTCTTCCCAAGGTCACACAGCTTACTCAATGATGTGTCAGAAGTGGAACTCAGACTGAAGCCCCGACGCTTAACTCCAATGCTACGCTGCTCCATTAAGTTCCTTAGCCTCTCTGTTTCTCGGTTTGCTCATCTTAAAAACCAAGCAAATAATTTCTCCCTCACTGGCTTGTTGTAGCAGTCCAACTTGAGCTTTCTTTCACCTGGAACTGTGGAACTTCATCAAGCTAAATCAATCTGAATTAAGATCTTTGGTAGAAACAAAGGAACATTCTGTATAACACCCTAAATTTCACCCCCTGTTTTTCCAACTGATTATTGGCATCCCAATGCCCCAGCTGTTTTGTGATTGCAGAATTGGGTTTCCGACAGAGCGCAAGATTCAGAGATGCCTCCCTTGGTCCTTAGCAGTTTAAACACACTTGCTGTGAGTGATTGGGGATATTTTAAAAAGCACTTGCCACGTTTTATGGATAATAGCTTTTCCCTTTACAAGTAGGAACAATGACGTGAATTTACATATGTATCAACCCGACTTGGGTTGGCTGTGTATTAACCACTGGTGAGGAAAATGAAAGTCTAGAAAAGGAAACTGTCTTTAGTTTCACAAAGGGGAGGAATTCTTACTCCTACTTCCCACTGAGAAAAATAATGGACAAAGAAAATACAAATGACCTATAGCGACACTGCTAAATCCTTTCCTGTTTTTTCCATCACCATCCAGTGACAATATTATGATGTTGATTTTTTTTTTAAGCTGGTGCCTCATCAATTTTATTTCTTTTTTCTCTGTTCTTCACCATGCAGTGAGATAAGACCAATGAACATGTACTTCTGGATGAATCATTGCCTTTGATCTTCTCTCTGACTTTTATTCAACTACGACATCATGGAGACATTTCCATGGGTTTATATATGACTTTATTTATGAGGGGGGGTGTCTCTCATGTAATAGATGGAGAGACCAGTATTATAGTGTCTACAGTTCCCTTTCTGCCTGTCAGATATTGGGAAAACTATAAAACTTCTCTGAAATGTAGCTTCCTTATTTACAAATGTTCGTTCCACAAACACTCATCAGACGCTCACTACGTAACACATGGTGTGCTGGGAATTGTGCAAGGAGAATAATAATGCTGCCCTGATTTCTCCACAAAGTCTTTGCAAGATGAAATGCTCCATCCAGCTCCGAACGCCAATAATTCTCCTTCTGAAGAGGTCATGGAAATGAAAGCTCTTTGTGAACTAACTGTGCTACAAAGACTAGCATTGGAGATGGTGGTGATGACCATAGGATGGTGATGGCCACAGAAGGAGGATGCTGTGAATAGTTACTTAAGTGCTTAAGTGCTTAAGTGAAGGTTGGTGCTGCCCTTCTAGGCTCACTGAGGATTTCAGAGGCAAACAAAACCTTTATGGGCGTGGAAATAGGATAGGAAATGGGAGAAGTTTGGGCCTTGATCTCATGTAGACACCATGGAGCCTACAGCACATATATAAACACTGAGTTCAAGTTCTCAGAGATCAGATTCCTGAGATCTCTATGACATAAAACAATAAGCAGGTTTTTAACACTTTTTACAGACAAGATTCCAGGCAGACTTAGACAGAAACTCAGCTATATAAGGGCCTACTGAATTGTAATTTTCTAAGCTGCTCAATGGGATTTTCAGGCTGAATGTTTTTCAGAGTATCTCACTGGAAAAACACAGTCCCAGGACTGATTACCTGCCCCTCCACATACTGATTACTTCTAGTACACTGAGCACTCTATGTCTTGAAAGATAAAAATGAAACACTTGAGGGCTTCCCTGGTGGCGCAGTGGTTGAGAGTCTGCCTGTCAATGCAGCGGACACGGGTTCGAGCCCTGGTCCGGGAAGATCCCACATGCCACAGAGCAACTGGGCCCGTGAGCCACAACTACTGAGCCTGTGCGTCTGGAGCCTGTGCTCTGCAGCAAGAGAGGCCGCGACAGTGAGAGGCCCGCGCACTGCGATGAAGAGTGGCCCCCGCTTGCCACAACTAGAGAAAGCCCTTGCACAGAAACAAAGACCCAACACAGCCAAAAATAAATAAATAAATTTATCAAAAAAAATGAAACACTTGACATCCACAACTAGTTTGCTTGAGTTAAATAAAATAAAAATTGAGGAATTAGAAAATTTTCTCTCTCATTTTTTTACATATGATATTGACAAAGCTACTGAAAAGAATCCCAGTCATTACACTCTATTACTATCATTTTTAAAATAAAAATATTGAGATTCCTAAATTTCTAAATTAGATGGCTATATGTATATCATATCATGATTCATACTAAAGCCAAGATTCAGAACTCTACAGCCAAATATCCATTTCATTTTTTGTAACAATGTGATATTGTATATACAGTCAGTGTGGATAAGAATCCAAAATAGAAGTTCGAAATTATTTGTATAGACACAAATCCAAATGCTGAAGGCCAGATATATGTTTCCTACTGCTGTTGTAACAAATTGTCACAAACTTAGTGGTTTAAAACAAATCAGTTTTGTTCTTGCAGTTCTGGAGGTCTGAAGTCTGGCATCAGTTTCACAGGGCTAATGTCAAGATATTGGCAGGTTGGGTTCCTTCTGGAAGCTCTGGGTGCAGAATCTGTTTCTTTGCCTTTTTCAGCTGCTAGTATCCATGTGTATTTGGCTTGTGGCCCCTTCCTCCATCTTCAAAGCCAGCTTCCATCATCACATCACCTTATCCTCTTCCGCAGTCAAATCTCCCTCTGTCAGAAAGAGAAAAACAAATATTGTATATTAACGCATATATGTGGAATCCAGAAAAATGGTACAGATGAACTGGTTTGCAAGGCAGAAATAGACACAGATGTAGAGAACAAACATATGGACACCAAGGGGGGAAAGTGGTGGGGGTGGGGGTGGGATTAATTGGGAGATTGGGATTGACATGTAGACGCTGATGTGTATAAAATAGATAACTAATAAGAACCTGCTGTATAAAAAATAAATAAAATTCAAAAAAAAAGTCTCCCTCTGTCTCTCTCTTATAAGGACACTTAATGGTAACATTTAGGGCCTCGAAGATAATCCAGGTTAATCTCCCCATCTCAAAATTCTTGATTTAGTCACATTTGCAAAATCCCTATCGTCATATAAATTAACATTCACAGGTTCTGAGAATTAGAATGTGGATGTTTTGGGGAGCCATTATTCTGTCTACCACACAGTGAATCATTCATTAATTGAGGGCTTCTATACACCTCACTCAGATTTTCCACTACATGAAATGACAAAATAACTTTTGATTTCATGTCTTGATCTATTCTTCAGAGTGAGTTCTAGGTAGAACTCCAACTAAAGCAGCTGGCATTCAAAATCATGAGGCGGGAAAGAATAAAACAGAAGAGAAAGTAATAACTAAAAAAGTCCCATTACACATCCCTCGGGTCAATCGAGGACAAGATGATTTTATATCCAATGAGATCTTTCGCTTGCCCTCAGTCTCCATCTCTTGAGTTAAAGACACACTCAAAGCGAATGGAAGCTAGCCTGTGTTGAAAATCTCAGGAGTAAACAAACCAAAAGATTCTCAATTGGAGATATGTTAGTTCTTTGTCCTAGTGGTTCCTCTTGAAACAATTTTCTTTTAGTTTTTGATACTAACATAATATGAATAAGCAAATCAGAAATCTGATTCAGAAGAGTCGCCTAAAAAAGAAGCTCAATTTCCCAGGAATGGCTAATTCCTGGAATTTGAGATGAGTCCTCAAATATTTAGACCAAATCCGTACAATCTGACTAGTCTGTAGAACAACTATAAAGTGTGTTTGAAAGAGTCCTTAACAGCCTGATTGAGGGTGAACAATAGAGATCTTTTACCTTGTTAGGAAAATGCAAATCCGTCACAAGAGAAATCTTCATTTGACTTTTGAAGTGAGGATTACAAGGTAGGGAGAGTTTGATCCTTCCAACATTTAGGATCTCATCCCTTAAAAGGACAGGGAGTGGGGGGAAGGTGGTGAATATCCGACCTTAACAATTGCTATGGGATCGAGAACCTTGAATCCACCCTTAGTTTTGATATGCAAAGAAACAACAAGGAAAGGGAAAAGCCGATCCTTACTTCAATGAAAAGACAGAGGTTTTTACTATTTGTAATTCATAAGGATCTTCACGTGTCCACATTTAAAGGAAGGGTGTGTGTGTGTGTGTGTGTGTGTGTGTGTTTTGATACTAAATGTAATTCAGGAGTTCTGGTGACAATATGACATATGACATAGAGCAGATGTCTCTCAGAAATAAGACAAACTATTTCATAAAATTGTGCAGGAGGCTATTTTATTTTCAAGAGGATATATAACATGTGCTCAAGTAATATAGATCTGTTCATTTAAAAGTTAACATAAAGCCCCATTTTCCACTGTTGTCATTACTGAGTATATGGAGAAAGTGTTTTGAATTCTAAGTAGTGTTTCCCCCGCGAAACAACTGTAAATATCCTTTCCAATCATAGCATGGGATGGTGTACTTCACTTGTCTCAATAGTTGTGTTCCTAAAATACAAACTCCATTTTATAACTCAGATTCAATGTTAATAATCCCGAACTCCCCACTATGTATGCGTGTGTTAAAAGCAGAGCACACAGAGATTATACGTTATTTCTAATAATAAAACAGCTGAGGCACAAGAAGAAGTGATTGGTTAAAAAACACCTGCAGACAATTCAGACACCAGACTTTTGACTTCCAGGCAGGACCATGAAAAATATACCAACTTCTCTCCCTAAAGCTGAGCAAGTTTTATTAAAATTATTGACTGCAGGTTTAAAATATAAGCTTTTTATTCTCTAAGGCATTGTTTCAAAGACAAATTCTCTGGAAGTTTACTTCAGTTGTACACTTCATCATGTACCATGTTGACCCAGCGTTACTTATCAACAGATTTTGTTTTGTTTTATTATTTGATTAAATATCATCTAACTCTTCTTCCTGGCAGTCAGGGCAATCGTCCATCTTGGATGGAGCATTTAGATTTGTTACTTTTTAACCCAAGGATTAGCTTTGCACTTAGGGAATCTTTGGGTAGCATTAAACCCACCCTACAGAATTCTGCGATTTAATTTCACTTATGAATTTAAAGGGCTCACAGCTGTCTTCACAGTTAAATGAGGATTTACTGAGATATTGTCCTTCCCAGTGGCAGAGACAACTCCCCAGCCAGCAGGATATCTGCACTCCCAGAAGTAGGTGGTTTGACCAAAGAGGATGAAATTAGTGCACACACACACAAAACATACCATCTGAGACTTTCAGAAAATGCAGATCAGGGGGGAAATCTTAGAGCATAAATTACTTGGAGGGTTTTTTGTTGCTAGATCTTAGTTGGAGAAATTTGTGTTGTTTCACATGCACAGCTGTGGAGTCTCTGGGGGAATTTCTCGCTCTCTTTTATTTTTGTATATCAGCCAAAAACCAAGATCTCAGCACTAACTGTAGTATCATAAGCCCCAAGTATAGTGTAGTGGATTTTCCAAAGGATGCTAGACAGGAACTCATTAAAATCCAAGGTGGGCATTCTGACAGCTAGGTGACACCATGGGTAGCACGATGAGGGGAAAGACAGCTGAACAGGTGGGATCCAAGGCTTTGCTTTGTGGTTATGTTTGTTGCTATTACTGTTGTTTGCTTAGTTCTCACTCTGGCTCTAACCATTTGTATAGACTTGGCCAGATTAATGGAGCTTTTGTTATCTCAGGTATCCTGGTAAGATAAACATTTGTTGCACAAATGAATCAGTGAATAAACCTGAAATTAATCTTTGCTATGGGACCATGGCCAAGTGATTTGGTCTCTACTCCTTTATTTCTCTGTCTGATGAGTTAGTCTAAATAATCTCTAAGATTTATTCTGGTTCTAAATATTAATGTTAACATTTACAGAGCACTTACTATGAATTGGGTGCTATTCTAAGCACTTCCATATACCAACTACTTTAACCTTCACAAATCCTTAGAATGTAAGCAATAGTATTACCCACATTTAACAGACAAGAAAACTGAGACAGAAAGGTTAAATAACTTGTCCAAAGTCATATAGCTCGTAAGTGGCAGAATCAGGATTTAACTAGAAAGACTAACTCCAAACTTCATGTTCTAACCAGAATTCTATACTGCATCTCTAAAATTCTACGGAAAAAAAGTAACAGAATTTTTATGAACTACATCAAACCAGATCTCACTAAAATGTAAACATTTTGGTTTTTATTATCAAGGAATATATTGACCATATCTTTGATTTCCACTCCGAGCTTAACGCTCAGAGTGGAATCCTAAGACCAATCCTATCTCTTGGTACTCCACCCTTTATGTCACTTCTTAGTTTACACCATTTCTGGCCCTTATCCTGGGTCTCTGCATGAGGCTCATAGGAGAGAAGGCCTTGTTCATCATTTGATAATAAACAGAAGCAGAAAGTTGACTGCTATGCTGTGGGGATGCATTAGAAATGTCCCAGGTGCCAAATGAAAGTCCAGTAGGAAACAGAATACACATTTAAATTAGACTACTTAGGAGGATTTATTTATAAAGGAAGTGTAAGTGAAACACAAGGAATAATAATACATCAATCTGGGGTTTGTAGGAACGGAGATGTTACCACCCCTTGGCCTGAGGGAAGAAAGTGGTTACTAGAACCACATAGGAGAGACTTCTGTTGAGCAGCAACCTTGGATGGAGGGGCACAGCCAGCCTGAGGCCACCCTACAAAGAGATACCTGACCTCACCTTTCTCCCTCTGATCTCCCTGGAAGGCTCCCCATTGGCCAAACCCAACAGGAAACCATTAGGCAAGGAAGCCAGTTTCCCTGACTCAAAGATTAGCCTCCCAGGGAAGGAAGCAGGGTGGAAAAGAATGGAGAATTATGGCGAGGAGTGAATGAAAGGGATCCAGCAGACCTACGTCAAGTTGGTAATCACCAGAGAGAGCTGCTGTGGGTCCAGGGAGGTTAGATTTACCCAGAAATAAATTCTGAAGTCCAACAGGTAGCTGCAAATTGTCTGTCCAAACCGCAAGATTCCTTAATACTTACCATCCAGTTTGGTTTTATCATCTTTTATGCACAAAACATCGGTTTTGTAAGTAATTTTGAAGAAATTTCTTCCTTCATGCTCCAGTCTAAGACCTAAAAGTCAAAACGGTATAGTTTTTCCTAAGAACATGGTTTAAAATTTTCAATGATGTAACCAATGCAACTTTCATCCCAAACCCACCCCCTCCAACAGATCCTTTACCAAATGGCAGGGTATGGTAATTACTAGTTTTCTCATTAAAGTACTGAGAACTTTGAAAGAAAAAGAAACAATAATCTGCATTCTCATGGCACCCATCAAAAAAGCACCTTGCAGCTTCGTATCCTTTCCATCCAAAGCACCTTTCCATCCTTTTAGTAGCGATTCCTTTCATTATTGATTCAAGGTAGAGCAAGGTTTGTTTTATTCTGTTCTGTTTTCTCCAATTAAAAAACCTTAAGGGAAAAAGTTTAGGTAACTGCCTAAGATCATGCAGTAGAACAAAGGTGGGAGATGGAAGAAATCTAGGAATCTAATTAATGTTTAACAGCAATAACATCTCAAACAGCAACTTCTGACTCTGAGGTCAGGAAGGTGGGTAATAGAAGAGTTTCTACTGATTCAGAAAACAAACAGAATTATGTAGAGCCAGAGAGCTCTTTGGTTATAGAGCTTGTATTATTTAAAATAGGCCAAGGTAAGCTGTGCTAATAAGCAATTCTAAAATCAGTGGTTAACACTTAGAATCTTTTTTTTTTCTTGTTCTATAAACTCCATTGTCCATCCAACCACCACCTTCAGGAGCCTTGATCCTCTCTCCTTTATCACCAGTGTCTTATTTTGTACTGACTCCCTCCCATCATCATTTAAACATGAGCAATTCTCTCCCATCTTTAAGTCTAAATAAAATGACTCCATTGCAGTCCTTTGTCTTACGCACCCTCCTCCTTTTCCCACCATCCAAGCTTCAGTCTCCATTTTATTTAATCTCTTGAAAGTATCTGATCCTTTTAAAAGCACTCCTTTCCCTTTGCTTTCATGATATTGAGCTCACCTGGTTTTCCTTCAACCCTTTCAGTTGTTCCTTCTTAGCCTCCATTATAGGCGCCTCCTTAAATGACAGTGTGTTCTGTCTGAGGCCCTCTCCTTTCACTCTACTCTCTTTGGGCAATCTTACTACTCACGTGGCTGCAAATTACCACCTGTGCATAACTATCTCAAGCTCCAATTCCCCTCTTGAGATTCAGACTCATGTATTCAACCATGTCCTGAATATCACTAACTGGTTGCCCCACTGGTACCTCAATCTTATTATGATGATTGTGTACTCATTACCTTTCCCGCAAACCTGCTCTTTCTTCTGTAGTCCCTATCTCGATGGATGGCAGTACAATTTGCTTCAATAGAAATCTAGATATCATACCCTCAGCTCTAAGCTCCTTAAGGCAAAAATAGTGTCTATTTGTTCACCATTGTATATCAAGAACCCAGGACAATACTAGGCACACAGTAAGGATTCAATACATATTTAAGGAATAAGTTAAGCACTCCTTATTCTCTTTTACTCCTTGCATTCAATAAATTACCAAGTCCTGTCAATTCTTCCTTTCAAACACTCTTTCAATCCTTATGATGGTCACTAACCTAGTTCAGTCCACTGTTATCTCTTTAATAAGTCTTTTTTTCTTATTTATTTTTTAATTGACAATTAGTTGGTTTACAATGTTTCATGTGTAAGCAAAGTGATTCAGTTATACATATATATATTTTTTCTTTTGCAGATTATTTTCTATTATAGGTTATTACAAGATATTGAATATAGTTCCCTGTGCTATACAGTAGGTCCTTGTTGTTTATTTAGTTTATATATAGCAGTGTGTATCTGTTAATACCAAATTCCTAATTTATTCCTCCCCCCGTTTCCCCTTTGGTAACCATAAGTTTGTTTTCTATGTCTGTAAAGTAATAGTCTTTACATTTATCTCTTTGCCTCCAGTCTTTGCCCCCTGTAGCAGACACTGCTAATTATACCTAATATCCATACTCCCTTCTTCCTTTCCGTAGTAAATTGAGCACCATGCCTCCCAGCTGGAGACTGCATTGCCCAATTTCCCTGGCAGCTCCATATGGCCAAAACTACAATGTCACCTCTGAAGTAAGTTCTGGTCACTAGCCTGAGAATGCAAGTGACGTGTGCACCTTCTGAACCACATCCTTGAAATAAAGTTGCTTGTCCTCTCCCTTTTCTTTCCTCTTTCTGCGGTCTGGATGGTAATGAGATGGTGGTGAGTTTGACCTTGCAGGAAAAATCCGCACAGTAAGGGATGAAGGAGCCACAAGATAAAAGGAACATTTTCCTCCTGGACTGTTGGCCACCTCAAACTTTTATGTAAGAGAGAAGTAAATCTTTCCTGCGGAAGCCACTGTTGTTTATCTTCTGTTATAACCACAAAACCAATACCCTCACTACTAATCCCTTCTCTCTCCCAGCCAGAATCCTTTTTCTGCAATCCAGCTAAACTGATCTTATTACATTGCAAATCTGATCAGGTCATTGCCCCATTGCCTTATTTATTTTTGTAGCCTTCCGAGGGCTTAGTACATGATCTTGTTTATAGCAAGCATTCAATAATTTGATTGTTGATTGATAAATTATGAAGCTCATTTTCTTTCTTTTTTTTCCCCCAAATAGGCTTTAGTCAATCCTTAGATCACACTGTGACAGATACCTCAAATACAAGCAACCGGAAACAAGGAACAATTTAGTTTCTTGAATTGAATTGTTCAATTCACTACTGCTTCCAACGTATGATCAAGATTTAAACAGCAATAGAGAGAGCTAACCTGATCATATTTGTTTCTGTGAACATATGTCTGTGGCTCTGAGACTCTGTCCTTAGTGAGAGAAGCTCATTTTCTAGTAGTACCTAAATTATAAAAATTAGCTTTTAATTGTATGTGACATCCTATGTAATCAGTGGATGAGATGACAGCTGGAAGCTTCCTTGGCTTCTGCAATCACCCTAGATGGGCTTCACCCCCCAACTCCATTATCTGATGACCAGCCAAAGGACCAGTAATCTTTCTGATGATGAGGTTTATCCAGAGAGGATGGAATTCCCATGTGTGTCACTGGCCACGCTAAAGAAAGAGGGGAATATAAAAAGAAGAGGAGGAGAGAAAACAACACAGAACTCTGTTTAGTGAGAAGCAGTAGAAAGTCATTAGAAATGTATTCATACCGTACTTGTGACCACTACAGATTGTCAGAAATATGGCTTTAGGTGCTATATTTCCGCTAGGAAGATCATCGTTACAAATTTAGATTTCTATTCAGTTAATATTTGTTAGGCCCCTACTATGTGCCAAGAACTGTGCATGAGAAGATCTCTCAAAATATTTCAGAAGAACTTTCGTTTGTTTTCAAAACAAACTTCTATTTGTTTTGAAGCTCCACGTGCCCTCCAGAGAGAGTTTCTATAGACTACCTGACGCTTGGCAGGATCTCCCAGAACAAGAGCATATTTGAAGTTCCCCGCATGAATCCTCCCAAGTTCTACTCAAGCTCAACTCCTAGAATTGGGTTAAAATAGGGATAGTGTTAGAAACTCCAAGTTCAGAGCTGACTTCTCCCCTAATATGTATGTTTTTGAAAGCTTTGTTCATTTTCCACCTAGTATAGAGCATCTTAAATTTTATAACCATGAGTTGTCAGTGAGACTCTATCATAAATTGCCATCGATAATGCTGCTGTTTTCACAAAGCACTCCATTATACTTGTCATCTGGAAAGGAAAGCCACATTTTTGTGTGACACACAGAACAAATTGCACCAGACAACTAAAGGCACCTGGGCAACTGATGCCTTTAGCTGGGTTCCTGCCATTTCTCATTATTTTGTATTCATGTTCTGGTTTTGTTCTTTTTTTTTAATTTAAATTTTGCACCTTACAGAAATTAATTAATCTAGATGTTAAAAGGCAATGAGGATCATATGAAATGCAAAGTGGCCTTGGTCACCGTGAATTTTCAAGTGATACAAGTTTTTGTTGTTTTGCCCATTGAGTATAGTTCACAACACAGAGAACAAAGCCACAAGTTTTAAGGCAACGTAAATAATCCAAATTCACCAATTGCTAAAAAAAAAAAAAAGCAGCAGTATGCTTTCAAAAAGTGATCTAAACCCCATCAAAGTTTTGAAAATACCTGTTGTCTTGAACAGAAGAAACACCTGAAGCCTTGAGGCAGAGTAGCTGTCCAAAGAAAAACACACATAAATTTTTCATGGGAGGAATTTTTCAAGGTACCTATCAGTTCTCCAAACCAGTGAGATAGCTAACATTCATCGCCAGCATAGGTCGTTTGAGTTCCATCTGGCGGAAGGGTGTCAGGTAAATTCTAAACATTACACACTTCCTTGGTCAGCAAAAGCTCTATATTCTGAAAGACAATGAGATCTCCATGACTGTGAGATAAGAGAAATAATAATAGTAATAATAATAACTGCCAACATGTCTTAAAGGCTTACTGTGTGCTAGGCTCTATATTAAGCACTTTATCTGGATTATACTCTTTTTTATTTTATTTTATTATTTTTTTGGCTGCAACTTGTGGCTTGTGGGATCCTAGTTCCCCAGCAAGGGATCGAACCCGAACCCTCGTCAGTGAAAGCGCAGAGTCCTAACCACTGGACCACCAGGGAATTTCCATAAAATTTTTTTTAACATCAACCCTTTGAGATGGATGCTTTTGCCCTATATTACAGATGAAGAAATGGAGGCCTAGAGATGTTGTTAATGTTGTACAACTAATAAGTGGTGAAGTAAAGATCTGAACATGATTTTTTAAATTAATAGACTTTCTTGTAGGGTCACCACCATTCTGCTGTGGCAGGGCTGACTACCATGGGCATGTTGTAGGTGGGGCTGGCCGCTGACTAGTTGACCGCTAGGCCCTGCCTTGTGCAGTGGCTGCAGCCCACTTATGGGTGGGGCTGGGTCCCAGCACAGCTGGCTGCATGGCCTGGGGAGTCCTGGGGCTGATGCCAGCCTCCTGGCGGGCAGGACTGGATCCCAGGGAGGTGTGCTTTTGGGCCCTGGCAGGGCTGAGGCTGGTGCTGGCCTGTTAGTGGGTGGGCAAGACCCCAGGCTAATAGGTTAGAGGGAGGATTCCAAGATGGCGCTTGCCAACACCAGTGTCCTCATGGTAATGAGCTCCCCAGCGTGGCTGCTGTCAGCATCTATGTTCCCAGGATGAGTCCCAGTTGCCTTCTGCCTTTCTGGGATGCTCTTCAAGATTAGCAAGCGGGTCTGACCTAGGCTCCTTCCATATTACTGCCTCTGCGCTGGGACTTGGTGCCTGTGAGATTTTGCATGTGCCCTTTAAAAGCAGAGTTTTTGTTTCCTACAGCCCTCCAGCTCTCCTGTATGCAAGCCGCGCTGGTCTTCAAAGCCAGCCATTCTGGGGGCTCATCTTCTCAATGCAGTACCCCTAGGTTGGAGAGTCTGATGTGGGACTTGGAGCCCTCACTCCTTGGGAGATTCCTCCCATTTGTGGGTCATCTCCCCAGGGGTGTGGCTTGACTATACCATGTCTACATCCCTCCTACCATCTCATTATGGTTCCCTCTTTATATCTTTAGTTGTAGAAACTATTTTCTGCTAGTCTTCAGGTTGTTCTCATAGAGAGTTGCTCTGTAAATAGTTGTAATTTTGGTGTGCCCATGGGAGGAGGTGAGCTCAAGGTCTTTCTACTCTGCCATCATGGCCACACCCTCCCTAGAATGTAAGATTTGATGTACAGGTATTCGATTGCACTGCCTATGTGTCTTTAATAGTAAAAACAAAAAGCAAACGCTTTTGTTAGTCTTAAGGTTTTCACACTCAGTTGCTTTGATAAAGGAAAATTGGCCTAACCCATCCTGGTTTAGAGTACAAGGCTTTCAAATCTAATATGGTCAAAGTTTCTCATGAACATCTTCAAAATTATGTTTAAAATATAATCTTAGACACTGTCTGTATTTACTCTGAAATAGGTGTTGGTGGATTTGTGGCCAGAACTATTATATAGTAGACTCACTTATAATTTTTGTTTCTCTCCTTGAAGTGGAATTATCAGCAGGCTTTTAATTGTGGTCTGAAAGGCAGCCAAAAGGAAGTTGTATGTAAGTACAATATACATACAACTAGCCTTTAAATGACACCATTGATACCAATGATTACACAAAAAGCACTTGTCTTATGCAGGGCACTTGAGATAAGCCTGACTCTAAACCTACAACTTGAAAATAGAGGACACTTTATACAAACTTAGCAGCTCATTTCAAAGCAGTTACATTGCATTGATGTTAGTGTTCTTCATCATTTTTTTAAAAAAGAAGCGGCTTTTGTTGTTTCTATTATATATGACCCTTCTCTCTTAAGGGAGGCAGTTATAATGAAGGTGTCCTACTCAATTCGCCTCTATATTCCAGCCTTTCCAGTTTGAGGATCACGGAATTGCCCTTCTTGGTAGTACTAAACTTTCCTTGGGAACTTGTTTTTTTAAAGAAGTGTTAAATTCTTATACTATTAACTGGGAGAAGTCTCATTTCATCGTTTATGATTTTTACAGATTTTTTTTTCTCTCGAAGACATTTTCAGAAGTTTGAAGGTTAATGGTTAAGTGGGAAGTCTTATTTTTCAAGATAACCCTTAAAATAAAATGGTTTACTAATTGATTTCCACCCAAAAAGACTTCACTAGTAGAAATATATGGGTGTCACTGGCCACTTGTAATTTTTCTTAAATATGTTAAATAAAATTAGAAGCTAAAGTGGTATCTTTGAGTGCTTGGTGCATAACCAGTGAAATCATGGCACAAAATGCTCTCTCAACTGCCAGGAACCCCAAAGTATTTGAAAAAGGGTCTCAGGTAAGAAATGAAAGAAATGTGTTTAAGAAAAATTTTTGTTTTCCAACAACTATCAGCTAATTTAACAATGATTTTACATTTCAGCACCTGCTGGGAAAGAGCACTAAAATACAGCTCCCACAGAGAGGGGTAAACAGCTTGCTCTGTAGACAGCAAGCTAGTGAAACAGAGCGTCACTGTCCTATAGTGACAATGACTGTGGTTCTTAGCTCTCTCCATGGCACCCTGACTTCAGCTTTACTTACGATGCTGGAGATGGACAGGTGGTGTCAGGTCTGTGCTGAAAGAATTCTCAGGAGACTCAGGGAAATAGTTAAATTCACAATAAATTTAAGTTATTAAGTGGCCAAAAGCTTACTTCCTGCCTATGGATGTTCTGAAGACTCGATAGGAATCTACCTTTCCATTGTTACGTATGTTCACTTTCCTTCTGTGAGTAATAATTATAACAATCCTCATTCACGTTTTCGGGCTTACTCTTCACTAGGTTCTGGGCTACTAGCACAGCCTGCATTATTTGTCATTCTTCCTTCGCACAGGACTCTGGTGCTTTCATTATCTCCATTTACAAGTACGGAAAATGGTTTGGACAGTTCCTGTTTCACACAGTGACTAAGCGGCAGAGGCCAGTGTTGAACCCAGGTCATCTAACTCCACAGCTCACCCTCTTAACCGCTCTTTCACCATCTACTCTATTCAATAAAGGAAAAGGTATTCATCATCCTTACCAATTTTACCCATCATAATCATGCCAGTGCTCTATTCGTCACTATCAACTAACCAGGCATATCATATTCTCTAAGAGCTTCTCTGCATTCCATAAAATGTCTTGTTCTTGCCCTAGGCATAAACAATGGGAAGTGGGGAGGGGTGCAGAAAAAAAGGGTCTTCTCACCACTGAAGAGCTGATTAATTCACAATTAACAAAGGCTAAAAGGTCCCTTTCTGAAACTTTTGCTTGAGGGCCTAGAATTAAAAGTTAGTCACTGAATCCTGTCTCTTTTTGGGGAGAAGAAGAGCCATCACTGGACAAACGCTAACTTTCTAGGTCTCAAGTCTCTTTTCCACAGCTCAACTGAGACAATTCCCTGATGTGGAATTTACGTGTGGAGCCTCCGCAGGCCATATGTACACGTCTTTTGTGCTGACTCTCAAAACTTGATTTTCTACTTTTTCAACTGTATATTATGAAAAACATTAAACGTGCAGGGAAGATGAAAGTATTAAAAAATATTATAATGAACAGCCATAGACCCATCACCCAAATTCAAAACCCATATACCTACATAGATATGAATATATTTTGGCATATTTGAATATATCTTTTTATTTATCATGACCCTTCACTATTAAATGCTGTGGTGCACATCTTTAAGAATAAGAACATTCTCTTACATAATCATATACCATTAACACATCTAAGAAAATTAACAATGTTTCCCTAATATCATATTATACTCACTCCAAATTTGAATTTCTCCATTTGTCTCCAAATTGGTTTTATGGCTGATTTTTTTTTTTTTTTTTTTTTTTTTTTTTTTTTGCAGTATGCAGGCCTCTCACTGTTGTGGCCTCTCCCGTTGCGGAGCACAGGCTCCGGACGCGCAGGCTCGGCGGCCATGGCTCACGGGCCCAGCCGCTCCGTGGCATGTGGGATCCTCCCGGACCGGGTCACGAACCCGTGTCCCCTGCATCGGCAGCAGACTCTCATCCACTGCGCCACCAGGGAAGCCCTCTGGCTGATCTTTAAAACCAGTATTAAGATAATATATAGGCATTGCAGTTCGTTGTTGTATCACCTTAGAATTTTTTATTCTACAATAATCTTGCCCCATCCCTCTTGGTTTTTTAAAATAACACCAATATTTTGAAGACACCAAGTTCTTGTAAATGTTCCACATTCTGTACATGTTTGATTGTTTACTCCTGGAGTCACTTTAACTTGTTCCTTTAGCTTTCATATTTCCTGTAAACTAAAAGTTTAAGGGCTCAAATAGATTTTGGTTCAACATTTCTGGCAAGAATACTTCATAGGGGATGTATTCATGCTTGGAGTACACAACATCAGGTATGTCATTCTTTCTGATCTAAGTTTGATCATTGGTTACGATGGTGACAGTGAGATTTCTCTTTTACAAAGCTATTTCTTTCTCTTTGAAATTAGCAAAAAACTTGTGGGGTTATACTTTGGCACCATTAAAACATATTGTTCCACTACATCTTTTCACGTAAAGGCTTTATAATCAATTGATGATCCTTCCATTTACCATTTCATGATTGGCTTTCATTCTTCTGTGAAAAGCTTGAAATAACTATTTTTCTCTGTGTGGTTAGGATGCCAATTTGATAGCTTCATGTGTTTTCAATTTGGGGGTTTGATTTTAATTTTAGGGTTTTTCTTTTATATTATTTTACTTTTTTATATAAAAAAAACTCTTAGAGAGTTCAAAGTTTAAAGTATATGAAAAGGTGTATATCCAGAAAGCAAAGACTTGAACAGATAGTTGTATGTTTGTAACAGCGTTATTCACAATAGTTAAAAGGTGGAAACAACCCAAGTATCCATTGATGAATGAATGCAGAAACAAAATGTGGTCCATACATACAATAGAATATTATTCAGCCTTGAAAAGGAAGGAAATTCTGACAAATGCTACAACATAGATGAAATTTCAAGACATTGTGGTAAGTGAAATAAGCCAGTCAGAAAAAGACAAATACTATATTGGTCCACCTATACGAGGTATCTAAAGCAGAAAATTCATAAAGAGAGAAAGTAGAATGATGGTTGCCAGGGGCTGAGGGAAGGGGAGAATAAAAAGTTGTTTAGGGCTTCCCTGGTGGCTCAGTGGTTGAGAGTCCGCCTGCCGATGCAGGGGACACGGGTTCGTGTCCCGGTCCGGGAAGATCCCACATGCCGCGGAGCAGCTGGGCTCGTGAGCCATGGCCGCTGAGCCTGCGCGTCCGGAGCCTGTGCTCCGCAACGGGAGAGGCCACAACAGTGAGAGGCCCGCGTACCGCAAAAAAAAAAAAAAAAAAAAAAAAAGTTGTTTAAATGGATATAGTTTCAGTTTTGCTAGGTGAAAAGAATTTTGGGAATTGAATGCCCAACAATGCGAATGTACTTAATACTGCTGACTGTACACTTAAAAATGATTAAGATAATAAATTTTATGTTATGTGTATTTTAATCACAATTAAAATTTTTAAATTGAAAATAAAAGTATACGAAAAGAGCCCAAGAGAGGATGGCTTCACTGGTTAATTCTACCGATCATTTAAAGAAGAATGAACGCCAATCCTTCTCAAACTCTTCCAAAAAATTGAAGAGGAGGGAACAATTCATTTTATGAGGCCCAATTCATTTTATGAAGCCAGCATTACCCTTATACCAAAGTCAGACAAGGATACTATAAGAGAAGAAAATTACAGGCCAATATCCCTTATGAAGATAGATGTAAAGTCCTCAATAAAATACCAGCAAACTGAGTTCAATAACACATTAAAAATCCCACCCCTGGGCTTCCCTGGTGGCGCAGTGGTTGAGAGTCCGCCTGCCGATGCAGGGGACGGGGGTTCGTGCCCCAGTCCGGGAAGATCCCATAAAAAATAAAAAAATAAAAAATCCCACCCCATGATCAAGTGGGATTTTTCCCCATGATGCAAAAATTATTCAACATACACAAATCATCAAATATGATATACCATATTAAAAGAATGAAGGATAAAAATCATATGATCATCTTGATAGATGCAGAAAAAACATTTGACAAAATTCAACATTTGTTCATAAAAAAAAAACCTCTCTATAAAGTAGGTATAGAAGAAATGTAACTCAATATAACACAAGCCATATATGACAAGCCCACCGCTAACATCATATTCAACAATGAGAGCTGAAAGTTTTCCCTCTAAGATCAGAAACAAGACAAGGATGCCCACTCTTGCCACTTCTATTCAAGATAGTGCTGGAAGTCCTAGCCAGTACAATCAGGCAAGAAATAGAAATAAAAACCATCAACATCAGAAAGGGAGAAGTAAAATTATCTCTGTTTACAGATGATATGATCTTACATATGAAAAACCCTAAAGCCTCCATCAAGTAACTGTTAGAACTAATCAACAAATTCAGTAAAGGTCCAGGATACAAAATCAACACTTAAAAAAAATCAACTGCATTTCTATACACTAACAATGAACTATCCAAAAAAGAAAGGAAGAAAACAATCCCATTTATATTAGCATCAAAAAGAGTAAACTACTTAGGAGTAAATTAAACCAAGGAGGTGAAAGATCTGTACACTGAAAATATAATCTTTGATAAAAGAAATTGAAGACACAAAGTATTGAAAGTTATCCTGGGTTCATGAATTGGAAGAATATTGTCAAAATGTCCATTCTACCCAAAGAAATCTATAGATTCAATGCTATCTCTATCAAAATGTCAATGGTATTTTTCATAGAAATAGAAAAAATAATTCTATTGAATAAAATTCATATGGAACCACAGAAAACCCCAAGTAGCCAAAACAACCTTGAGCAAGAAGAAAAAACTGAAAAAAAAAAAAAAGAAGAAGAAAAAACTGGAGACATCACACTTCCTGATTTCAAGTTTTATTACAAAGCTATAGGAATCAAGCCAATGTAATATTGGCATAAAAACAGACACATAGACCAATGGAATAGAACAGAGAGCTCAGAAATAATTCCAAACATATACGTTAAATTAGTTTTCTACAAGGGCATGAAGAATACAAAATGGAGGAAGGATAATCTCTTCAATAAAAAGTGCTGGGGAAATTGGATATCCATATGCAAAAGAATAAAATTGGACCTATATCTTACATCATACACAAGGAACAGCTCAAGTGGATTAGACTTAAATGTAAAAATTGATACCATCAAACTCCTAGAGGAAAACCTAAAACAAAAATTCCTTGACATTCGACTTGGCAATGATTTGTTTTAGATATGACCTCAAAAGCAAAAATAAGCAGGTGGGATTCTGTCAAACCAAAGAGCTTCCACACAGCAAAGAAAACAATCAACAAAAAGAAAAGGCAATCTATGGAATGCTAGAAAATATTAGATCGATGGAAACAGTGGAAGTTACACAAACCTTCTACAGCAGAATCTCTGGAGGTTTTTAATCTGCACTTTTACTCAAATGGAAGAAAATTGCTCCTGCAGCTCCCTCTGCTACCCAAGCACACGCTCACCCCCCCAACTCCCCCGCCACACACAAACTATACACCTCAGTGTGGTAAAGAGAGTAGACTTTAGATTTTTTTTTTTTTTTTTTTTTTTTGCGGTGCACGGGCCTCTCACTGCTGTGGCCTCTCCCGTTGTGGAGCACAGGCTCCGGATGCGCAGGCTCAGCGGCCATGGCTCACGGGCCCAGCTGCTCCGCGGCATGTGGGATCTTCCTGGACTGGGGCACGAACCCGTGTCCCCTGCATCGGCAGGCAGACTCTCAACCACTGGGCCACCAGAGAAGCCCCTAGACTTTAGATTTTGATAACAAATGCCATCAGTTCCTAATTGTTATTATTCTCTTTGTCAAGATCCCTATTTGTGTCTGATTTTTATACCTCCTAATAACTTTGACAATATAAGAAAACAACAAATGTTTGTATTCAAAACTAATGCACGGAGGACTTCCCTCGTGGTCCAGTGGCTAAGACTCCGTGCTCCCAATGCAGGGGGCCCGGGTTCGATCCCTGTTCAGGGAACTAGATCCCACATGCTAAGAGTTCACATGCTGCAACTAAAGATCCTGCATGCTGCAACTAAAGATCCCGCATGCTGCAACTAAAGATCCCGCATGCTGCAACTAAGACCCAGTGCAGCCAAATAAATAAATAAATATTTTAAAAAACTAAATATTAAAAAAACTAAACTAAAAAAAACTAATACATAAAGCCCCCCAAAAAAACTAATACATAAAGCCCCAAACACATAAAGCAAAAATGATAGAACTGAAAGGAGAAATAGATGAATCTATAACTATAGCTGGATATTTCAATACCCCTCCCTCAGTGACTGATGAAATAGAAAACTTATACAGAGTCACTTGAGTTGGAGCTAGCTAGGCAATTCTTATTAATGGTGACTACCATTTCTCTACTTAAGTTCTAGTTGCTTTGACTATCAATCCTATTCCTTTCCTGATGTCTGGCAATGGAGTATGCTTAAAGTGGCCTTTCAGCTTCTGATAGGTTAGGGACTTAGAAAAATGAGAGTATATAAGTTGAATAACTAGCAGTCCAGGAGATTGAGGGTATTGAGATCATGTTAAACAATCGAACAGTCACTCTCACTGATACTTGTAGAATTTCCAGGAAATGCACTGATTTAAGAACATTTCAAGCAACCCCATCACCACCATGGGAGGGCCACATAGGGCTACTGTGCTACAAGGACCTTAAAGAGCCTCTTGAAGAACTAGAGTTGCCCCCCACCTCAATGTCCTGGTAATCCAGGAAATCCTGGAAAACCAAGGTTTCTAGAACCCCATCAAGAAATGAAAACCTTTGCCTTTAATCTTGCAGGAACTTACACAGTAGCAACAATGCCTGCAACCATACTGGAAGGATGTGCCCTAATGGAAGATCTGACTCTGTAATGATTAGGAAGTCTAAAAGCTCTCCTCTAAATCACTCTGGCTCTAGTTCTTACATCTCAGAGCTATTCCAAATTTTTACAAAATATAGAAAACTCATGATACATCTTCTCTTGTATCCACTGATTAGAAAAGATCAAGTATTAGGCCTAGGAGAAATATGGTGACAGCGTGTATGCTAGCACACGAATCATCCAGCAAAGAACACCTGACCCATGCGTGCTATTCGGCAATGAAGATGCAGACAAACATCACAGCCATGGGTTCCCAACAGAATTGTTTACAAATTGTTACAAAGGCTGACCTCAGTCCACGACATAGTCAACACTCAAGGCAGAGTAATTCATATGTTATACCAGCCATGAAGGGTTTTTGAGGAAAAGGGATAGAAATTATACAGGTCTGGCTATACCTTGGAAGATTAGTCCAAAACAGAGAGCACCTTGAAGATGTAAGTGGGAAAGTTTCTTGACTATTTCTTAGAGACAAGTCTGATTCACTGGTTTCTAGTACGTGACTTATACTCTGAAAACTCACTGTAGACCATTTTTGTAACTTATTGGCATAAGTTTTCAAGCCTCGGATGTGCTAACTTTCTTAAACGTCTTTCGAAGCAGAAATCAGGAGGCTGACACATTTTCTTAAACAGAATAAATGACTGGCCTTTATCACATTTAATCAAATAACTTTTAAGGTAAATACATAAACACAAAACTGAGTGAGTATGTAAAGATGTGAAACTGAGACTGGGGAAGGTCACCAGGGGCTGCTCAGACTTCTAAGCCATTGGGCTTCTAGGTTTCCTTCTAAGAATGTGACTTTTCTAGAAAACGGTGAGATCCACACCTTCCACCACATAGCAAAGACCCACCCTCTGGGTGAACCAGGAGGTTTAATTTTTCGATTAAGCTTGGATAAATGAAAGGAGATTAAAGACCTCCTCAACTGTGAGGCAGAGCCCTTGTTCAGAATGGAACGTATCACTGGCTGGGATGGACTGCCCTCCGGAGATGTGCGAACCACAGTACACAGAGAGCAATAATAAAGACTAGGAGATCTCCAACCAAGAAGGCTGGGAATACAGGGAGGAACTAAGAGCTTTTCATGGTACTTGAACCTAAACAACTAAGTCTGTCAGAGCAGATTGTAATACCTGTTACCTCCCTCCCACAATACAAGATTTTATATTTTTCTATTTGGGGGTTCAAGTGTACACAAGTCTACAAAGTACGAAAAAAGGAGAAATCGAGGAAGGAAGCCAATACACCAATTTTGGCCAAAGGCTGTGTTTATACTCCATGCTTACTGGGTTTGGTGCTAAGAAAGAGTTTGCTAACAGTCACTCTGTGTTATAAACTAGGCCAGAGCACTTCATTTTGGCCTTGGGAGATTAACCAGCCACTTGAATGCTGATTTAGTGCTTAAAGGACTAAAGACTTTAAAAGTCACGGGGCTGTAGCTTGCAGAGTTTTCAAAATAAATCTTCCAGGCTGTAATATAAGGCAGTGCAGCTGCATATATTTTTAAAGGGCAAGGTCTGTATCCATCTCAAACAATTTCTATGAATTTCAAAGAACGTAAGACTTCAATATCTTCAAATTATAGTATATTTACCTTCCGTAAACTCTCACCCCCCCAAAGAAACTATTGGACATTTTTTTAAGCCTATCACTTTAATGTGAATATATTTGCTTCATATCCCATTGGTACAGTGGACACAAATATCACAGTTGGTTATGGGGCAAGAAATTTGATTGAAAAATGACATTTAAGGAAATATTTGCTAATGATGTTGAAGTTAAAGATCATTCTCCTTTCACCTAAGAAACACTTCTGTTCTAGGCTTTGCTGACAGTAGGAGAAACCTAGTTAAAATCTCATTAAAGAACCATTCCAACATCACAGGGGCTTAAAAGAAAGACTTAACATATTAATTTGCAGAACAAAGCCAGCCCAAGCCTACAAACAATCTATTAGCACATTTGGCAATGCAGGGCTTTAACACCCAGTTATTCCTACAACCTCAGGAAGCCGGGGCCTTCTTGCAGGCTTCCCTCATCCTCACCCCTCCCCCAACTCCTTTGCACCTGGACCCTGGTTTTTGTGTGTGTTATGAAGAGGGTTATTTTGCCATGGAGGGAGGGGGACTTTCATGACTTCAAACATGGACATTAGATCAAGTTTTTATCTTCTCCCATAATCCTGTCTTTGATGTCACCAGACCGAAACCTCTCAGAATAGAAAGAGGGAGATGTGAAAAGAGGGCTAGTTAATTTATATGTTTAAGTGCTGCTGCCCTAATTCGCTCGGGTAGCATTTTCATTGTCTTCTGCTTTGCATCCTAAAGGCAGGCTTACACCAGGCAATTATGAATGGCCCCTCTGAACAAATAATTGAAATTCACAAGTTGCGGAGTATGGTTAAGCAATGTCTGGGCTGGAGGTGTGAGGTCATACATATTCCCTTGGGCATTATTAAAGTTACAGGCACTCTCCTCACAGGCTGAGTATTTGTCTTACATTAGCTTTAATGGCAACTAATCAGGTAAGCTACATGTGCTAAAGACTAAATCATTTCGGAGAGTCACTCTTTACAAAGCAATCAGGGATCTAAGGCTCCTTTGCTCTGTGAAAACAGCAAATTCTCCAGGAAACATGGGGTTCCAATATGGCTATCCAGTCTCAAAAACAGAAGTGAGTATAAAATGGATTGGATTCCTGGAAAGAAATCTTTTGAGGGTAAGAAAAAATGATGATTTATGGAAATAACTGAGAGTTCTACAATGCTAAGAGTTCACTTTTCCTCTTCCACACAGCTAGGCTAGTGTCATCTACAAAGGAGGCTCAGGGTAAATATTCAACGACTAGTGTATTTGCACATGTGCAAACTCACACACCCTTAGCTGACTAATTACAAACTAATTACTCCCGGCCAAATTCTACCCTCTGCTGTGTATGTCCAAATGGCGTATTATAGCAGCATGCTCTCCAAGAGAAAGATTGATACTGGCCTATAAAACATAATAGTGTCTTGCATGATCACAGGTATTTGTTCTAAAGGAGGACTCAGCACAAGCCATCACAAGCAGCAGTGTTAGAATGGGCCTCTTCAGTGAACTTTTAAAGGAATCTCTTTTAAAGGAAACTCTTAGTAAGGTAAGACTCATTTCTGAGGCTGTCCTCTATGCAAGACTCCAAATTAATGGCCCATCCCACATCCTAGTGAGAAAGCCAATGGATCTCAACAGAATGTTGTAATAAAAAAGTTGATGAAGAGTCTTGCCCTTCCTCCTTATTTCCTCGTATCTGTGGGCTACTGTGTGGTGTGAAAAGGAAAACATGTGAATTGGAAAGTATGTAATAATAGTATCTACTGCCGAAAATGGTGAGTCCAATTTCCTGGGGGACTCCAAACTCCATCAAATATACCTGTGCAAAAAACTCTCCAGTTTTTTCTACCAAGTACAAGGAGATTTGTTGTGTTCTCCCAACGAGATTTCCTAAAGTTAAAAGAGCAATGAAAGAAGGAACTGTCCCCTCTCTCCAGAACCTTAGTTAATACTGTGATCTTCTCATACAAGATCCTGTTTCTTCTACAAAGTGTTTGAATTGTCAAGGAAATCCCAGAATTAAAGATTGGGGAATGGACTTGTAGGAATTTATAGCTGTTTGTACAGATGTGTGCAAATAGGTAAGCAAAAACAAACAGATACAGAGATTATTCATTGCAGCATTGTTTGCAATCATATATTGGAAATAATGTAAATAGGGACTGGTTAAATAATATCTAATTCCAATTTAAAATAAATGTAAGCCACAAAACTCAAAACTCCCTGCAAACTGAAATCAAAATAGCTTCTTTTTCATTTTATAGATTCTGAAAATATTTTGCAACACATTTTGTATAAATTAATCAAAATAGGTCTCTTCCTTCCTGTTTCCCTTCCTTCCTTCCTCTCTCCCTTCTTTCCTTCCTTCCTTTCTTTTTCTTTCTTTCCTACCCTGGTTTGCTAGTGCCCCAAGTAGGTGTTCTCAAGCAATACAACATTTGATACATCTATAGATATTTGTAGAAATGATGTGTGATATATATGGTCAACTTAAAAAAAAATAGAGGTAGAATATCATGTATAGTGTGATAACATTTATCAAACAATACTAGTTGTAAATGCCTAGAAACATTTATAGAGGCGCCTAGAAGCAACTGGTAACAGCAGTTAACTCTAAGAAGTGGGACAGGACCGGGGGGTGGTGGGAAAGGGATATTCCCATTTTCACTCTATAGCCTTTCATATTATTTTAAAATGTGTTTTTTTCTTACAGTGTTATTGAGATAAAATTACAGAGATATAATTTGACATACATCACTGTATAAGTTTAAGGTGTATGGCATAATGATTTGACTTAAATACATCATGAAATGATCATCACAATAAGTTTAGCAAATGTCCATCATCTCATATAGATACAAAATTAAAGAAACAGAAGAAAATATATTTTTCTTTGCAGTGAGAACTCAAGATTACTCTCTTAACAACTTTTCAACTTTTCATAACAGACAGCAGTGTTCATTATATTTATCATGTTGTACATTACATCCCTAGTACTTATTTATCTTATAATTGGTAGTTTGTACCTTTTGACCACCTTCATCCAATTCCCCCTCCCCTCACTTGCTTCCTCTGGTAACCACAAATCTCGTCTCTCTTTTTATTTTTTTTTGATTTTACTTTTATTTTATTTTATTTATTTATTTTGGTTTGCATTGGGTCTTCTTTGCTGTGCACGGGCTTTCTCTAGTTGTGGCGAGCGGGGGCTACTCTTGGTTACAGTGCGCAGGCTTCTCATTGCGGTGGCTTCTCTCATTGTGGAGCACGGGCTCTAGGTGTGCAGGCTTCAGTAGTTGTGGCACGTGGGCTCAGTAGTTGTGGCTCACAGGGGAATTTTGGAAAATTTTCTAATGTTATTGCCTTTACAAAATAAAACATAACAAAGCATTTCAACTAGTCTCATTATATTTCATGGTTGTAGAACAATGAAGCAAAGTCAGGAGAAATATTAATAATGCTTAATGTTTATTAAGTGTTATGTGTGAAAGGCACTATTCTATATTCTTTATAAGAATTAGCTCATTTAATCCCCACAACCAACTACAGTCTAGCAACTCTTCTCACTACCATTTTACTGATGAGGAAACTGAGGCATATGGAAGTTTTGTAATTTTCCCAAGGATATACAGCTGATAAAACACATAGAGTTCAAACCCAAGTCTTCTTGACCTCGGTACATTCTTCGCCTTTGTAAAATAGCTTTTATAAAACTCTTTAAGGATCAATAATCCTGTCTGGGACAAGAAAGATTCAGTCTTAATGGCTTGTTTGTCTGTTTGTTGGTTTTAGAGAAATCTACTTTGGCCTGTAAGTAAATAGTACAAAACTAAAGGCAATTTGTAAGAGATTTGACAGCCACTCTCTTGAAGTAACCAGATCTGTGATGACTGAGGTATGGAAAGGCTTCCTCAACCTCCAGGCAAAGATGAGCTGCAACCAGGGTCTAGATTGTCCCCTAGATCTCTCCACTTCATGTTTCTTCTAGTAGCCAAAAGATATGTTGCACAGTTTAAATTTAAGATGTTGGCAAACATCTAACCTCTCTTCCCTCATGCTCATCATCTGCTAATGGGGACTAGTAGTTTGCTATTTGTCCTATTGCCCACATTTGGCAGGGAGAGTAATGGACAATGGTTAGTCATTCAACAAACATTTGTTAAGATCCCAAAGTATAGGAATTCTTAGAAAATGCGTGATATAAATATAAATAAATATAAAGTATAATCCTTCTCATATGAAGCTATACAAACAATTTTGTTCGGTGAAATACCACTAATTTTACTCTGACCAGCACAAAGTACCAATTGTCCTGTTAAATATGATGTTCAAAATTCCTAGCCTTATGATCCAGCAATCCCACTCCTGGACATATATATGGAGGAAACCATAATTCAAAAAGATACATGCATCCCAGCGTTCGCCGCAGCACTATTTACAATAGTCAAGACATGGAAGCAACCTAAATGTCCATCAACAGAGGAATGGATAAAGAAGATGTGGTATATATATATAATGGAATACTACTCAGCCATAAAAAAGAATGGAATAGGAGGGACCTTCAAGATGGCAAAGGAGTAATACATGGAGATCACCTTCCTCCACACAAATACATCAAAAATACATCTACATGTGGAACAACACCTACAGAACATCTACTGAATGCTGGCAGAAGACCTCAGACTTCCCAAAAGGGAACAGACGCCCTCAGGCGACCTATACGCAGAGGTGGGGCCAAATCCAAAGGTGAACTCCAGAAGCTGTGCGAACAAAGAAGAGAAAGGGAAATCTCTCTCAGCAGGCTCAGGAGCAGTGGATTAAATCTCCACAATCAACGTGAGGTACACACTGCAACTGTGGAAAACCTGAATAGACAATGAATCATCCCAAAATTCAGGCAGTGGATTTTGGGAGCAACTGTAGACTTGAGGTTTGCTTTCTGCATCTAATCTGCTTCTCGTTTTATGTTTATTTTAGTTTAGTATTTAGAGCTTATTATCATTGGTAGATTTGTTTATTGATTTGATTGCTCTCTTCCCTTTTTTTAATATATATATTTTGTCCTTCTTCTCTTTTTGTGACTGTGTATGTTTCTTTGTGTGATTTTGTCTGTATAGTTTTGCTTTCACCATTTGTCCTGGGTTCTGTCCGTTCTCTTTTTTTTTTTAGTATAGTTTTTAGTGCCTATTATCATTGGTGGATTTGTTTTTTGGTTTGGTTGCTCTCTTCTTCCTTTCTTTTTTTTTTAAATTACTTTTTTATATTTTATTTTCAATAATTTTTTTTTATTTTTTGTTTAATAACTTTATTTTATTTTTCTTTCTTTCCTTTTTTTTTTTTCCCTTTTCTTCTGAGCCAAGTGGCTGACAGGGTTTGGTGCTCTGGCTGGGTGTCAGGCCTGAGCCTCTGAGGTGGGAGAGCCAAGTTCAGGACATTGGTCCACCAGAGACCTCCTGGCCCCACATAATATCAAACGGCAAAAGCTCTCCCAGAGATCTCTATCTCAACGCTAAGACACAGCTCTACTCAACAACCAGCAAGCTACAGTGCTGGACACCCTATACCAAACAACAAGCAACACAGGAAAACAACCCCACCCATTAGCAGAGAGGCTGCCTAAAATCAAAATAAGGTCACAGACACCCCAAAACACACCATTGGACATTGTCCTGCCCACCAGAAAGACAAGATCCAGCTGCAACCTCCAGAACATAGGCACCACTCCACTCCACCAGGAAGCCGACACAACCCACTGAACCAACACTACCCACTGAGGGCAGACACAAAAACAGTGGGAACTATGAACCTGCAGCCTGCAGAAAGGAGACCCCAAACACAGTAAGTTAAGCAAAATGAGAAGACAGAGAAATACACAGCAGATGAAGGAGCAAGGTAAAACCCGACCTGATCAAACAAATGAAGAGGAAATAGGCAGTCTACCTGAAAAAGAATTCAGAGTAATGATAGTAAACATGATCCAAAATCTTGGAAATAGAATGGAGAAAATACAAGAAATGCTTAAGAAGGACCTAGAAGAACTAAAGAGCTAACAAACAATGATGAACAACACAATAAATGAAATTTAAAATTCTCTAGAAGGAATCAATAGCAGAATAACTGACACAGAAGAATAGATAAGTGACCTGGAAGATAAAATAGTGGAAATAACTACTGCAGAGCAGAATACAGAAAAAAGAATGAAAAGAATTGAGGACAGTCTCAGAGACCTCTGGGACAACATTAACTGCACCAACATTCGAATTATAGGGGTCCCAGAAGAAGAAGAGGAAGAGAAAGTGACTGAGAAAATATTTGAAGAGATTATAGTTGAAAACTTTCCTAATACGGGAAAGGAAATAGTCAATCAAGTTCAGGAAGTACATAGAGTCCCATACAGGATAAATCCAAGGAGAAACATTCCAAGACACATATTAATCAAACTATCAAAAATTAAATACAAAGAAAAAATATTAAAAGCAGCAAGGGAAAAGCAACAAATAACATACAAGGGAATCCGCATAAGATTAACAGCTGATCTTTCAGCAACCCTGCAAGCCAGAAGGGACATATTTAAAGTGACAAAAGGGAAAAACCTCCAACCAAGATTACTCTACACAGCAAGGATCCCATTCAGATTCGATGGAGAAATCAAAAGCTTCACAGACAAGCAAAAGCTAAGAGAATTCAGCACCACCAAACCAGCTTTACAACAAATGTGAAAGGAACTTCTCTAGGCAGGAAACACAAGAGAAGGAAAAGACCTACAATAACAAACCCAAAACAATTAAGAAAATGCTAATAGGAACATGCATGTTGATAATTATCTTAAATGTAAATGGACTAAATGCTCCAACCCAAAGTCATAGACTGTCTGAATGGATACAAAAACAAGACCCGTATATATGCTGTCTACAAGAAACCCACTTCAGACCTAGGGACACATACAGAATGAAAGTGAGGGGATGGAAAATGATAGTCCATGCAAATGGAAATCAAAAGAAAGCTGGAGGGGCTTCCCTGGTGGCGCAGTGGTTGAGAGTCCACCTGCCGATGCAGGGGACACGGGTTCGTGCCCCAGTCCGGGAAGATCCCACATGCCACGGAGTGGCTGGGCCCGTGAGCCATGGTCGCTAAGCCTGCGCGTCTGGAGCCTGTGCTCTGCAATGGGAGAGGTTATAACAGTGAGAGGCCCGCATACTGCAAAAAAAAAAAAAAAAAAAGAAAGCTGGAGTAGAAATTCTCATACCAGACAAAATAGACTTTAAAATAAAGACTATTACAAGAGACAAAGAAGGACACTACATAATGGTCAAGGGATCAATCCAAGAAGAAGATATAACATTTGTAAATATCTATGCACCCAACATAGGAGCATCTCAATACATAAGGCAAAGGCTAACAGCCATAAAAGGGGAAATTGACTGTAAAACAATCATAGTAGGGGACTTTAACATCCCACTTTCACCAATGGACAGATCATCCAAAAGGAAAATAAATAAGGAAACACAAGCTTTAAATGATACATTAAACAAGATGGACTTAATGGATATTTATACGACATTCCATCCAAAAACAACAGAATACACTTTCTTCTCAAGTGCTCATGGAACATTCTCCAGGATAGATCATATCTTGGGTCACAAATGAAGCCTTGGTAAATTTAAGAAAATTGAAATCGTATCAAGTATCTTTTCCGACCACAACGCTATGAGACTAGATATCAGTTACAGGAAAAAAATCTGTAAAAAATACAAACACACGGAGGCTAAAGAGTACACTACTAAATAACCAAGAGATCACTGAAGAAGTCAAAGAGGAAATAAAAAAATACCTAGTAACAAATGACAATGAAAACACAATGACCCAAAACCTATGGGATGAAGCAAAAGCAGTTCTAAGAGGGAATTTTATAGCAATACAATCCTACCTCAAGAAACAAGAAACATCTTAAATAAACAACCTAAACTTACACCTAAAGCAATTAGAGAAAGAAGAAGAACAACAACAAAAAGGTCAAACTTAGCAGAAGGAAAGAAATCATAAAGATCAGATCAGAAATAAATGAAAAAGAAATGAAGGAAACAATAGAAAAGATCAATAAAACTAAAAGTTGGTTCTTTGAGAAGATAAACAAAATTGATAAACCATTAGCCAGACTCATCAAGAAAAAAAGGTAGAAGACTCAAATCAACAGAATTAGAAATGAAAAAGGAGAAGTAACAACAGAAATACAAAGGATCATGAGAGATTACTACAAGCAACTATATGCCAATAAAATGGACAACCTACATTACAAAGCTATACTAATCAAGACAGTATGATACTGGCACAAAAAGAGAAATATAGATCAATGGAACAGGATACAAAGCCCAGAGATAAACCCACGCCAATATGGTCACCTTATCTTTGATAAAGGAGGCAAGAATATTCAATGGAGAAAAGACAGCCTCTTCAATAAGTGGTGCTGGGAAACCTGGACAGCTACATGTAAAAGAATGAAGTAAGAACACTCCCTAACACCATACACAAAAATAAACTCAAAATGGATTAAAGATCTAAATGTAAGGCCAGACACTATAAAACTCTTAGAGGAAAACATAGGCAGAACACTCTATGACATAAATCACAGCAAGATCCTTTTTGACCCATCTCCTAGAGAAATGGAAATTAAAACAAAAATAAACAAATGGGACCTAATGAAACTTCAAAGCTTTTGCACAGCAAAGGAAACCATAAACAAGATAAAAACACAACCCTCAGAATGGGAGGAAGTATTTGCAAATGAAGCAACTGACAAAGGATTAATCTCCAAAATATATAAGCAACTCATGTAGCTCAATATTAAAAAAACAAACAACCCAATCAAAAATGGGCAGAAGACCTAAATAGACATTTCTCCAAAGAAGATACACAGATTGCCAACAAACACATGAAAGGATGCTCAACATCACTAATCATTTGAGAAATGCAAGTCAAAACTACAATGAGATATCACCTCACACCAGTCAGAATGGCCATCATCAAAAAATCTACAAACAATAAATGCTGGAGAGGGTGTGGAGAAAAGGGAACCCTCTTGCACTGTTGGTGGGAACGTAAATTGATACAGCCACTATGGAGAACAGTATGGAGGTTCCTTATAAAACTAAAAATAGAACTACCATACAACCCAGCAATCCCACTACTGGGCATATACCCTGAGAAAACCATAATTCAAAAAGAGTCATGTACACAATGTTCATTGCAGCTCTATTTACAATAGCCAGGACATGGAAGCAACCTAAGTAAGTGTCCATCGACAGATGAATGCATAAAGAAGATGTGACACATATGTACCATGGAATATTGCTAAGGCGTAAAAAGAAACGAAATTGAGTTATTTATAGTGAGGTGGATGGACCTAGACTCTGTCATAGAGAGTGAAGTAAGTCAGAAAGAGAAAAACAAATATTGTATGCTAACACATATATATGGAAACTAAAAAAAAAAAAAAAAAAGGTTCTGAAGAACCTAGGACAGGAATAAAGAGAATAGACTTGAGGACACAAGGAGAGGGAAGGGTAAGCTGGGACAAAGTGAGAGAGTGGCATGGACATATATACACTACCAAATGTAAAATAGATAGCAGCTGCATAGCACAGGGAGATCAGCTCGGTGCTTTGTGACCACATAGAGGGGTGGGACAGGGAGGGTGGGAGGAAGACACAAGAGGGAGAAGAAATGGGGATATATGTGTATGTATAGCTGATTCACTTTGTTATACAGCAGAAACTAACACACCATTGTAAAGCAATTATACTCCAATAAAAATACTAAAAAAAAAGAACGAAATAATGCCATTTGCAGCAACATGGATAGACCTAGAGATATTCATACTAAGTGAAGTAAGTCAGACAGAGAAAGACAAACATCATATGATATCACTTATATGTGGAATCTAATTAAAAATGGATACATATGAACTTATTTACAAACTAGAAACAGACTCACAGATCTCGAAATCAAATTTATGGTTACCAAAGGGGAAACATGGGGGAAAGTGAAAAATTGGGAGATGGGGATTAGCATATACCCACTACTATATACAAAATAGATAACTAATAAGGACCTACTGTATAGCACAGGGAACTCTATTCATTATTCTGTAATAACCTATATGGGAAAAGAATCTGAAAAAGAATGTATATATTATGTACATATATATTTATGTATAACTGATTCACTGTGTACCTCAAACTAAAACAACATTGTAAATCAACTATATTCCAATTTAAACATTTCTTTTAATTCCCAGGCTTTTTTCTTTAAAAATGTAGCATAGTAAAAGTATCTCCAGATGGATAAATAAGTGACTTTGTGCTAACATATTATGAAATGAAGTAGAAAATATTATGATTTCATTACTTTCATTTTAAGATCAAAGGGATTTTCCCCTTTAGAGAGAGTCAATATTTGATTTTACAAATACCTACAAATTGGAACAAAAAGTAATATTATTACAATAAAATTGTATTCAAGCATTACAAAATAAAGAGATTGTATAATTATCTGGTTGCATTTCATTGTCAGTTGAACTAGAAATTCAGGGTAAAAATCTTTCACTTCAAAACGTAGTTTCACTGAGTTCAAGTTGGTTTTTCCAAACAAGGCTTTTTCATTTTAAAAACTGTGAACCTGAATTGACCATCTTTGTAACTCTCCAGCTCCAAAGTGCAAATAAATAGTCCTCTAGGTGCTCCTTGTGTATTGTTACAAAACCTACCTCCTTTTCACCTCTTTTATAGTCCCTTTTATGGCTATTAATTTTTAATTCTGGAGACATAGTCACTGTGTTTCTGGTTCTCTGGTGGTAGATAAATGTGACTTAGATCCTGTTTTATGTATGCTTGGGGTTGACAGTTCTGATTGTAACTATTCCTCAAGAGAAAAATTGCTGGTTTCCACAACCCCTTCCTGGCTGGTCATAAAACAAATATTAAATAATGGCAATAAGCTATGAACCTCCTATAGTGCTCCAATTTTTAATTAAATGATTGCTGATGAAATATGGCTGATGGGAAAACAGAGTGTATAAAGAATTCACATGATGTACCCAATGTTTAGACCATACACATTGCTTGGGCCCTTGAGACCTACTAGTACACGTACAAAATGTCAACGATTATTTCTTGCGCCATATTTTTGTAACTTAAAGCCTTCTGGTGTGCTGATGGGAGCACAGAGGCTACCCAAGTGGTAGTCCCTCAAAATTGGATTTCAGATTCCCAAACAGAACTGGTTTGGACACATAAAATAAACAAAACCTATAAATCTGTTACATTTAATATTTTGTGTACCCCCCTCCCAACAGCCATTTAATGTCAGGTTTGTGGAGGAGTAAAAAGCTTTTAAAACCTTCAGCTCTTCCATTATTTTTAGCAAAGACTCTACAGAAGAGAGCTAGAAGAGTGTTAAAACGTAAGTCGTCATGATACACTGGAGCTCATCTAAGTATACTCTTTTTTTTTTTAAATAGATTTATTTCATTTATTCATTTATTTATTTATTTTTGGCTGCGTTGGGTCTTTGTTGCTGTGCGCAGGCTTTAGTTGTGGTGAGCGGGGGCTACTCTTCGTTGTGGTGCGCAGGCTTCTCATTGCGGTGGCTTCTCTTGTTGAGGATCACAGGCTCTAGATGCGTGGCTTCAGTAGTTGTGGCACGCGGGCTCAGTAGTTGTGGCTTGTGGGCTCTAGAGCGCAGGCTTAGTAGTTGTGGCACACAGGCTTAGTTGCTCTGCGGCATGTGGGATCTTCCTGGACCAGGGCTCGAACCTGTGTCCCCTGCATTGGTAGGCGGATTCTTAACTACTGCGCCACCAGGGAAGCCCAGTATACTCTACCTTAATCACTGATAATTTTGTTTACAGAAGTATCATCCACTCAGTGCTGTTATTGTCAGTCCACAGATTTTGGAAAGATATCAGCTAAAGTATATAGGATCTGTCCTAAAATGCTGCAAGGAAAGATGTTTAAGTAAGTTTTAGGATCAAATAATGTGTGTGCATGAGCATAACCTTCTGCTGTCTCCCCTCCTACCCTCCTGCCAACATATATTAAGTCAAATACAAATACTTTCTACTTTTTCATGTATGTTTTAAAAATCTTTTTTTTTTGGCAGCTCCGCGTGGCATGTGGGATCTTAGTTCCCTGATCAGGGATCGAACCTGCGCCCACTGGAAATGCAGAGTTTTAACCACTGGACTGCCAGGGAAGTCCCATTTTAAAAAATCTTCTTAGGGAACTACTGTATATGTCCTCATTCTTCCTAAACCCTCACAATTTATTCCTACTCCCAAAATTATGTTACATTTTTCCTTTGTAGCGGCAAAAACATTTATGAACATGAATACATATTTAAGAAATAAGCCAAAGCTAAGTGGTACCATTTAACTAGGGATCCCTTTACCAATTGCTACAGTGCTGAGTACTCATTTAGCTGATCCCAGATATGCACTTAGTCTATATCTATATAACATCAACCAAATGATGTACATTCACCAGAGGCAGAGGCCTTTCAGATGGATTCAAATAAGTGATTTGTAAAGAAGCATCCAAAATTGATCTGTTCAGAGCTGTGCTACATTAAATGATTGTGGGATTCAGTTATGAGAAGGGGGAAAATATGCGCTTTGGCTAGCTCTATATCATCCTTTACCAAGAAAGAGAAAGAAAAGAAAGAAAGAAAGAAAGGAAGGCAAGAAGGAAGGAAGGGAGGGAGGGAGGGAGGGAGGGAGAGAAGGAAGGAGGGAGGAAGGAGGATAACCTTTAAAATCTTATAATGAGGTGAAAGAGAGCTGGACTGGGATGGGGGGAGGTGTCCAAAAATTGGTCCTGCTGATTTTTACTCCATTTACTAGCTGTGTCACCTTAGGAGAGTCGGTTCATTTTTCTGAAAGTCAGTTTACTTGAAAACAAGAATGATGATACCCGTATTATAGGAAAGGGAATGAGAGTTACATATAATAGCTTTGGGAATCATATACCCACATAGGTCAATTCAGTGCACTAATTCAACTTCTAAATATTTCTGTTACATCTCCCAGGTGAGAAGTGAGAAGCTTTGTATTCTCACTTTAGTTGAACTCTGTTTGTGATATGATGTTTCTTAAATCAGGTCCTAAAGAGTTGGTGGCTTCAGGCATTAGTCAGATCTTCTATAGATCAGTGTTTCTCATGCTCCAATGTCCAGACAAATCACTGGAGATGTTGTTAAAAATGCAGGTCTGGGGCAGGCCTGAGATTGCTCGTTTAACCAGCTCCCAAGGAAGGCCGGTGTGTGCTAACCCCACTTGGTTCTTGATAACATTAGGGGCTGCTTCAACACTTCCACAAACTGAGCACACCTTATTTATTGGATCAGAGCACAGAGTGGTAAGTGCTTCTGCTGATGTCATTCGGGTTTTTTCCATGGTGATAAATACATCCTCTGGGAATGATTGCAGCCAACAAAGAGGACTGTAAACTGAATGACAGAGTGAAGCGAATAGGGGGCAGAGTGATCTGTGGAAGAATCTGCTGCTTCTCCTCCTTTTCTTGGCTGTCACTCATGATGAATGGCTCTATGCAGAAAGGATGGACTCAAGTGCAGTGACGACTTGCAATTAAACTCCCCATGCATTCTTTGCCATGCCCGTTATTAGCATACTGTCTATAAAATGTACCATAATTACAGTCCATAATACATATCATATCAAGATGGAGACAGACTTTTATTTTGGTGGTTTGTGATAAACGTAAGAGTCTCCCTTATTAGGGAGTTTAATTTTATGTCTTAAAGTGTAAGTTTTGGCTTCATAACATTAAAATGAAGCAATATAAGAAATACAGATAACAAATTAGAATGAAAAGTACAAAGACAAGCCTATCTTCACTAACATCATTTATGCATTACAGTCTCCATTCTTTTACTAATCCATTCATCCAACAAATATTTTTGAGGCCCTACAACATAACAGATATTGTTCTGAGCTCTAGGATAAAGCAGTAAACAAAATAAACTCCCTACCCTGATACAGCTTACAGTTTGTATAAACAAATACAACAGAACATGCCAGGTAGGGATAAATGGTATGGAGAAAAAAATAAAGCAAAGTAAGGAAGAAAGGGAAAGCATATGTAGGGGGGGTTATTTTATATGAGGGGCTGGGATGGGGCAGAGGAGACCTAAAGGAATTGAGAACAAGATACATGGATACATAGCTAAAGAGATAATGAGGCAGAGAGAACGAGAGGAATCAAGAAGAACTCCAAGGTTTTTGCCCCAAGCAACTGCAAGAATCAGGTTGCCATTTTAATGAGGACCTTCTGTGGGCAAAAATGAACCAAGTATTAAAATATTCTGGGCACCACTCTTCTAAATTCAATTTTAAATTTAATTTTAAACTGATAGGGAAAAGAGAAGAAAGAGAAAATGGGCATTGTTATATTTGAAAATTCGATAATAAGCAATCCTCTTTAAAATACATGCCAATGATTTCTTTTAGAATTGAAGAATACTATTTCATGTAAGCTATTTTGTACATAACCAATAATTATTCTTTTAAATATACAAGGCTATTTTTTTAAAAGTTTATCTAATTTGCATACACATAGTCCTATAATCTATTATATATATATATTTTTAAACTAGGACTATGTATTTTTTTCAGAACATCTTTTAATGAGCAATAATATATCAACAGGTCAAATCAATACATCAAATAGTCAAAAAAGAAAGATCATCTCAAGAGATTTTTTTTTAAAGCTTTTGATAAAATTCAACACTAGGGAACTTCTGCTTCCAGGAATATGGAGTAAACATGCTTTTCCCTATTCCTTCTGCTAAGTATAACTGAAAACTCTGGACATTGTATATTAAACAAACTTAAGAAGATTCTGAAAGATGGAGAGAAGAAGGAAAACTGGATAGGGATCCTGGGACCCAAGGAATGACACAGTGATGAATCCCCTGGGTTTTCTTTTTACCTCATACCAACCCAGATTTACAGCTGAAGAAGATGGTAAACCTGAAACACCAGTGGGCACAGACCCAAGGAAATCCCAACAAAACCTGCTCTTTTTAGCCGAAGGGCCAGGAAATGGACAATCTAGCAAGATGAAAACTTTTAGTTAATAACCAACCTATTCCAACCAAGCACCACAGAAAAGACTGTGACCCATCCCTACACTCACCAGCAAAGACTGAGTAGGAAGCCCAGATTTCCACCCTTGTAAAGTTATAACAAGACATCTCAACACCATGCCATGGTGGTATCAGAGAAGGCCAAATAAGGTGCTAGAACTTTCATCCCCACTGTCTGGTAACAAGGCCTCCCTCACGCCTTTGCTATGTCATTGGAGATGGTGGGGAGCCTGGGCTTCCACCCCCACCTAGTGGTAATGAGGATCTCCTTCTCTCCCCAGTGGGGTGATTCAGAGGACACTAGTAAAGAGTCAGGACTTTCACCACTGCCCAGCAGTAACAAGGCCACCTCCACAGTGGTGGCAGTGGAGACCACATGGGGAGCCAAAACTCCACCCCCCTCGCAGCAGTAACAAGAAATCTTGCCAACTCAGGTATCAACTGAGGCTGATTGGAACTGGACTTTTAACTTCACCTGGTAGAAGTAATGAGTAATGAGACAGTGATCCCTCCCCTCTGATGGAGTAGTGTCAAAGAAAGCTAACTAAAACAGAAATTGTAAATAAGATGCAGAGTCTTACAACATAATATAAAAATGTCCATGTTTCAACTAAAAATCATTCATCATACTGAGAACTAGGAAGATCTCAAACTGTATGAAAAGTCAATGAATAGATGACAACAGAGATAGGATTAGCTGACATATTTTAAAGCAGCTGTGATAAAATACATCAACAAGTATTACAAACATGCTTGAAACAAATAAAAAATAGAAAGCTTCAGTGAAGAAATAGAAGATATAAAGAAGATCCAAGTGGAAATTTTAGAAATGAAAATACAATAACTGAAGTAAAAAGCTCAGTGGATGGGCTCCAATAGCAGAATGGAGGAACAGAGGGGGAAAAAAATCAGTGGACAAAAAGACAGAACAATAAAATTGCCCTGAAGAACAGAGAGAAAACAAACTGGGAAGAAAAAAGGGAAAAGAACATAACCTCAGAGATTTGTGGGACTAAAATTAAAAGATCTAGTATCACGTCATCAGAATTCTGAAAGAAGAGGGAAAAGAGGGAAGGGCTGAAAAAGTACCTGAAGAAATAATAGCTGAAAACTTCACAAATTTTGCAAGAGACATCAACCTACAGATTCAAGAATTTAAGTGAACTCCAAACAGGATAAACCCAAAGATATCCATACCAAGATGTGTCATAATTAAACTTCTGAAAACTAAAGATCAAAAACCATTTTTTAAAAAGCAGCCAGAGAAGAACAGCACCATATTTAAAGGGGGAAAAAACAGTTAGAATTACAGCATATTTCCCATCAGAAACCATGGATGCCAGAAGAAAATTATACGATATATTTTAGGTGCTGAAAGAAAAGAACTATCAATCCAGAAGCCTATGCCCAAAGGAAGTTCTCAAGAAGTTCTCTAAACAGAGAAAAAAATGATTAAAGAAGGAACCTTGGAACATCAGTAGGGAAAAAAGAAAAAGAGGCTTAGAAAGAATAAGCAACTTGTGAAGAGTTGTGTCAGGCCGGTTAATCTCAGAGAATATGGTTGCAACCATTTTTTTTTTTTTTTGCAACCATTTTTTAAAACGGCATTTAGTTATTACAAAAAGACTCTGTGGCTAGCAGTAAACAAAACAACAAAAAAAGAATAAATAAGATATTTGTGAGTTGATATGAATATTCCTAGATATATTAATTCTCAGATAAAGTGGAACAAAAAGGAGTTAAAAAATATATTTTGCTACATTTTGTGTAAAAATGAATGGGCAATATATTTTTCTAGTTTTAAAAAAGAAAAATATATAGAACAGAAACTAATGAAAATGGTTACCTATAGGTGATAAGTGGGGATGGAGTAGAATGAATATGCAACAGAAACAGTTCTTGAGTATACCTGCTCATATAGTTTTGACTTTTGACCTATGTAAATGGTTTACACATTATTTTAAAATTAAATTGAAAAAGATTTTTAAAAATAGGAAGTCACTAATACTAAAAACAGAATTTGACTATATATAAAATTGATAATATAACCAAACAGAAGTAAGAATTAATTCAGGCAGTTTTTATACATGGAACTCTGGCTGACAATCCTTAGTGAAATATATTCTAAGGGTGAAAATAATTTCAAAGAAATTTTGAATTTGACTCAGTTGTTGCTGTTTGTGTTGGTAGAATAATTCTGAAACTTTTTGTGTATGTGTAAGATGGAGCAAATGAGTAAATGTTTTTCAAAACTAGGTTTCTCACTGCGGGAAAAGGGAGATACAGATATGGAATAAGGGAATGTGAGGGACCTTGGGATGATGGATTTGAATTTGCAATATTAGTATAAATTGAGTTCCAGTAGCAATAAGCATTCCTAGAGCCCAGAACTTGGTTTCTAAATACCTTCCACACAAAAGGGAACTAGGGCTCCTTGGGGAAATGGTCAATCCCAGGTCTGAGTGAGCCTGGAAAGTCTCACACAAAAAAGGAAGGAAGCGTACCAAGACTTAAGGAGACAAGCAAAGAGAAAAAAGGAGCCAACTGGCCTAATTTGGGATAATTCGAGCATCATAACCAATAATTTTTAAAATAATCATTTATATGATTATTTTATGATTATTGCTCATTTATATGAGCAATCTCATTTCTGGGTATCTATCCAAAGGAAATGAAATTATTAACTTGAAGAGGTATCCACACTCCCATGTTCATTGAAGCATCATTCACAATAGCCAAGGTATGGAAACAACCTAAGTCCCTCAGTGGATGAACGGATAAAGAAAATGTGGTATATAGAGACAATGGAATATTATTCAGCCTTATAAAAGAACTTGGAGGTCATGATGCTAAGTGAAATAAGCCAGACAGAGAAAGGCAAATACTGCATGGTATGACCTAAATATGGAATCTAAAAGCTAAAAAAAAAAAAAAAAGTCAGAGTAGAAAAGTGTTTTTCAGAGGCTGCAGGCTGGGAGAAATAGGGAGAGGTTGGAAAAAGGGTACAAACTTCCAGGAATAAGATGAATAAGGTCTCAATATCCAAGGTATAACATGATAACTATAGTTAGTAATACTGTATTATATAATCAAAATTTGCTAAGAGAGTAGAACTTAAATGTTCTCACCAAAATTAAAAAGTTAAATACGTGAAGTGATAGTGGAAGTGTGTTAATTAACTCAGTGGGGGGAATCCTCTCACAGTGTGTACATGTTTCAAATCATGGTGCTGTACACTTTACATATCTTACAATTTTGTCAATTACACCTCAATAAAGTTGAAAAACAGAATCTGTTAGTCTATGGTGATAAGCAAAAAGGAGAGATAAGAGGTGAAGAACTCCTTTAGAGAGAATGCCAACTAACAAATGTAGAAAGAAAGACAGAATTAGCAAACCCCTATTATGCACCCACCTCCATAATAACTGAGCCACGCAAGGATCGTGAATGCATGCTACAACTTGGGAAAGGTTCTTGGGAACAGGAGAATCATATAGTCTCAAAGTATCACCCTATAGAGTCCTTATTAATTATAAAAGAATATACACATGTATATAGTGCACACCATCTTAATCACAACTGAGAAATCTCACACATGTCACCTTAATCAAATTATTAAGTTTATCAAGCATTATTGATGATGGGACAAATTGGCATAATGGGCCTCCTCGTATGATATAATGGGAAGTTCATATCACCTCATGCTGCACTCTTACCAAAAATGTTTAACCCTAAGATAATCATGAGGAAATAATTTTACAAATCCAGATGGTAGGACATTCTGCTCTGGACTCCTCAAAACTATCAATAACATGAAAGACAAAAAGGCAGGGGCTTATGGTAATAAATCAAAACAGGACTCAAGAAACGTGACAACTAAATGCTGCACATAATCCTTCATTAGATACTGGATTTTTTTAAGCTATATAGTTCACACTATATATTAGATAACATTATTGAATCTACCTTAAATATCTTGGGGGTGATAATGGCATAATGATTATGAAGGAAAGTTCATGCTGATGTATTGAGGTGCAGTGTCATGATATTTGCAATTTATTTTTAAATGATTCAGGGAAAGAGAGAGAGAGAGCATGCAAATGTGGCAAAATGTTAACAGTTGATGAATATGGGATGAAGGGTGTGGAGGTGTCCTGATTACCTATTGCCACATACCAAACAACTCCAAAACTTGCAGCTAAAAAAGTAGCCATTCATTATATTTCACATTTCTTGGATCAGGAATTTGAGAAGGGCTTGGATGGATAATTGTTCTGGCTTTTATGTGGCACTACCTGAAGTCACTCTATGGCTTTCAGCTAATGACTGGGCTGTTACAGAGAATCCAAAACTTGCCTGTTTTCTCTTTGGGGATGAATGAAAGGCTGGATTTAGCTGAAATCCTCTTGCTCTCCGTGTAGTCTCAAGGTCTCTCCACAGGATAGTTGAATTTACTTGGTGGCTCAGGGCTTCAAGAAACCATACCAGAAATAGTCAGTCTTCCATAGAGAACAGACTTGTGGTTGCCCAGGGGGAAGAGGCATGGGGGAAGGATGGATTGGGAGTTGGGATTAGCAGATGCAAACTATTATATATAGAATGGATAAATAACAAGGTCCTACCGTATAGGACAGGGAACTATATTCAATATCCTTTGATAAACCATAATGGAAAAGAATATAAAAAAGAATGTGTGTGTATATATATATATACACATACACATATAACTGAATCACTTTGCTGTACAGCAGAAATTAACACAACATTGTAAATCAACTATACTTCAATAAAATAAATTTAAAAAAAAAGACATAGTCCTCTTAAAAGCTAGGTCCAGAACTGGTACTGGGTAACTTCTGCAACTTTTTATTGCTCAAAGAAATCAGAATAGCTCAGATTCAAAGGAAGGGGAAAGAAATCCCATGTCTCAATGGGAAGAGTGTCAAATAACTTGTGCCCATTTCTAAGTCTTCCATGATAGGTTTCTATAGTTTTGAATATTTTCAAAATCAAAAATTGAGGTGGGGTGGGGAAACCTTTAATGAATATATTTGGAAGATTTCTGTGAGTTTGTCCATACTCTAAAATCCTAGAATTTCCAGGTTGCTCTCCAAATAGAGTGTACCAGTGCATTTACCTACCAAAAGTGTACGAGAGTGACGGTATTCTACACACTTCGTGGTAGTTTAAAAAGTATTTACAATTTGACACTCATCTTATCAAAAGATGGAGTCTAAGTCTCCCAGTGAATGTGGGCCAGACTTAATGACTTGCTTCTAAAGAATACATTACAAGCATAAGTGAGGATATGAGAGTTTCAAGACAAGGTCCTAAAAGGAAATGTAACTTCCACCTGGATCTCTCTTCCCTGAGACATGTACTTTGGGAGCCTTGGACTGACACGTAAGAACCCTGGCTTGGAGGATGAGCAACTTTTTAGAGCCAACCCAGGACACACATACACCAGATTAAAAATACCCCAAACACAGTAAGAGCGTATAATAAATAACTATTCTCAAATGTGTTATTACTTTAACATAAAAATATGAAAACAGGTGTTTACTTTGTATATTCCATTTTATTTTTATGTTAAATGAAAGCTATTATTTAAACAAAACAAAAATAAGCCCACTTAACAGTAATTAGAAGTGATTAATAATAGGAGTAATTAATGTGTGAGAAAATGTAACAGTGTATTGCGATGTTTGTTTGTTTTTTTTTTCCCTCCAAGATCAGACCCCCTACCCCTGCTCCCATGGCCTTGGGTCATTCTTGCCTGAGGGAGGGGGGCGGGGAGGGGCCTTCCCCACCCTCTCTGCTCCTGCCTCACACCCCCCTCCTCCAGAAGCCCTCCAGCAAGCCCTGCAGCGTCCTCTGATTCCTTCTCCTCCTACCTGACGGTTTTCTCTGGTCTGTGAGTCCCAAAGCCTGCCACAAACAATGGTTTTCAAAGCCCTAACTGAGGACTCCACTTCCTCCCAACCACACCTGGCACTGCCGGCCCAGGTGCCCCCACCCGCCAAAGATGCTCAGGGCTCCGGGTCATCTTTCTGGGCAGAGGCTCAGCTCCTTCCTGACCCATGTGACACTCCTGTGCAGGCAGGGCTGCAAGTCCCTTCTCTAGACTCACCTTTGTGATGGGACAGGGACACTTGCCTTGGGTCACACAGCTTCACAAGGATATCAAGGAGGGGACGGTGCAATTAGCGTTCCACCTGAGGATCATAATCCCGACAGCTAACATTTCCCGAGCATCTGCTATAAGCGACACCTACCACCTGACTCTGTGAGGGAGGAGCTACTGGGGAAAGGAGAATTACAAGACCCCACATACCCAGAGCTGTAATGCCTGTGTGTCTGTTCCTGTCTTTTTTCTTTCTTTTTTTTGGCTGCGCTGCACGGGTTGCGAAATCTTAGTTCCCTGACCACGTATTGAACCCACCCCTGCCCCCAACCCCCGCAGGGAAAGCGCTGAGTCCTAACCACTGGACCGCCAGGGAATTCCCTGTTTCTGTCTTTTTTTGTTTTGTTTTGTTTTTTTGTTTCTGTCTTTTGATACAGCAATTTAATTGGACTCTTTTTTTTAAACTCTTTATTGAATTTAAAAAATTTAGATTATATTATTGAACATTCTTAAGATATAAACATAAATTTTTTATACATAAATTTTTAAAAGAACATAAATACAATAGGAAAAATAAAAGATATTACTTCAGTTAAAAAATGATGAGATGTTTCTCTCTGTCCTATGATCCAGTAGGATATTTTTAGTCTCTCTGTTGCCTTTTCCAGTAACACTTCTCTGAACTGCCTGCAGCCTGTAAGATGTCCTTTTTTTCTTTTATGTGGTGGTAAAACTGAATACAGTCAAAAGTAAGATACACTTTGACTTGCAGTTCTGCTTTTATCAAAAAGCAAATGCCTGGTATCAGTCCAGTGTGATGTCAGTCAAACTAAATATCCTCCCAGCAAAAGCATTTGAACATGGAATACTTAGGCTTTTACTTACTAGCAACTGCAGCATTTAGACTTACTCTTCACCGACAGGCTTATTCTGGGGATCAGCTCATTGTCAGGTTCTTTGCATCTGTAATTTCATCATTACAGGCTATCCATATCTATTTACATTGTCCATCATTTTTAAACACTCTGAAGCACATTAAATGTCATCATTAATTAAGCCTCTCTTTTTCAGGGCAAATGGTTTTAAAGCACAAAGCTAATTTGAACTTGTAAAATCAAAGGAAGATCTCAAATAAAGTCACAGTTTTACTAAAGAAATTTAAAAGGTCCTGTTTAACTCGGCTGCCTTTTTCTGGGGGCAATTTTTTCTAGTTCTAAGGCAGTCTTTCTCCAAAAAAGAGTCAATTTTTTTCTTGCAACTGGCACGTAATATGAAAAATCAGGCGACAAAACAATCAGGTTTTCCTTTACATGACTCTTTATGACCTCTTTAGAGATGTTCATTCTCAACGTATTTCCAAACAAGATACGGACTTTCTGCTTGTCTCACGCCTCGAAAATCTGAGTTTTACGCCAGGTCAACATTTTAACATCTTTTCTCAGCATCAGTGATTGCCATCTTGCAGGCATGTGTCTTAGGAAGCTAACTCCTTTCATTTCTATAAAGTAAAAAATCTCATTAAGTGCTTCTGCAGGTTTTGCAGAAAATGAAAAGTGACCCAAAGCTTTCATTATGAAAGTCTCAATATCACAGGTCAGCAAATCACACCTCTTTTTAGCAGTGCTGTGTCAGGGTGTGCATCTAACTAGTAAAATCTCTTCATTTTCTTCGGTAAGTTTATAGGCTGAATGTAATTTGCCAAAATATACATTTGTGCTGACTGCCAAATACACAGATGGATGAGCAAAGTCTACAAATAAAGTTTGTATTTAGACAACACAAAACCTTTTACTTAATGTTCTCTGCAGTTTTAGTAATATTCTTCACCGAAATAAAAAAAAAAAGACAGTTTGAAACTTCATTTCTCAAAGTACCTAAGAGCTAGGTGGAGTATATTTTTGCTATTGTGATTCGACATGTTCATCTAGAATTTACCATGATATTAGAACTTAGGCAAGGATTTGGGGGTTTTTGTTTACAGTTGCCTGGACAGTTGTCTCATCATTATTTATTGACTAATATATATTTTACCAAGTGTGCTGGCTTTGTGCTGTTTCAACTTAATGAAGTTAGATCGGTGAATTGTGCTTCTCATTACCCTTTTCCTCAACAAAAGAGTTACCTTTTTAAGTCTTTCAGTTATTAAGCATTCGAAGATCTAGACTACACAGCTTTAAACCAAATTTTTGTAAAATTCATCAGAAGATCATGAAGCACATAGGACTTTGCCATGTTTCCTAGCCTTTGGCACTTTTGCCATTTCAGTACTTATTAGTTCTGACTACAAAGGATTCGTAGAAGAAATAAAAGAATTTGATAAGAAAAATCAATTGTTGCACAGTCTGCCACGTAGCAGAAGCTCCATATTTACTAGTTCTTCCTTTTTTTTTAATGATCCATACTTTTGACCAGATTTAGTAGCTTTATTTTATTTATTTATTTATTTATTTATTTATTTATTGGCTGCATTGGGTCTTCGTTGCTACGCGCGGGCTTTCTCTAGTTCCGGCGAGCAGGGGCTACTCTTTGTTGCGGTACACGGGCTTCTCATTGCGGTGGCTTCTCTTGTTGCGGAGCACGGGCTCTAGGAGGGCAGGCTTCAGTAGTTGCGACGCACAGTCTCAGTAGTTGTGACGCACAGGCTTCGTTGCTCCGCGTCATGTGGGATCTTCCCAGACCAGGGCTCGAGCCCGTGTCCCGTGCATTGGCAGGCAGATTCTTAACCACTGTGCCACCAGGGAAGTCCCACTGGTTCTTTTTACTTACTTGAATTTAGAGGAAAGATGTGGGATTTAGGGAACTTGAAAATGATGGTGAATGAGAAATTTGGGGTTATCTCTGGCATTTGATTTCTCTTTGTTTTGCATGATTATGGACACACCTAAGTTAAAGCTGGCTTGTTCATGAATGATAACCAAAAACCTTATTGTCAGTAAGAAGAGATAGCTGTTGATGTGTTGGTTCAAGTGATGTAATTGTCACTATCATCAAAGGAATTGCCTCTCATTAGATTTAGCCTCATTCTCGAATAAGACATCACCATAAATATGATATGATTCATTTCAAAAGATCAGACCTATTAAATTAGTACTGGACACTGCTAGAATATATAATTTTTAAGTACATTAAACACTCAAATATATGCCACTCCTTCCCCCAGGTAGCTCTGAGAAAATGTAATTAAAATGTCATCTGTTTTGCAGTATTTTTTTTTAAGGGAAAACTCATCAGATCTTTGCAACATTCGAATATTGCATACCTGAGTGTTTGACTTCATTCCACTGAATTTAACAATAAGTGCATAGTACTTATCTCTGCTTATAATGGAGAACCTGAAATGTGTGAAGACATGCTTCAAAAGATGAAGAAAATGTAAATGCATCTAGTTTAAAGGGAAATAGACTATCTGCTAATTGCTTCAAGAATTGAGTGATTTGGAAGACCCCCAGGAGAGGGTTCATTTCTCCAATTTGCATACACTTCACTCATGCTACCTGGCTTACTACAAATGCCTTGATGATGTGTGTGCGTGGAGCATTCCTCATCAACACCAGAGAATGAGAAGGATCCAGTGGCTCTGGGGACCAGAGAGCTTCTTCCTGCTAAAGAAGCCGCCCCTCCATGATACCCAGCCCTTAGGAGAGTACACTTCATGTTTGATAAATGATTTGGTTTTCTTCCAGTCCGTTTTACTATTATTGTTATTATTATTGCCCAAAATTAACTGGCTTAATTTTCATGGTGACTCCAGTGAGCTTATTAGTTAATGTAACACTTTATACTTTCGTAGAGATTCTCTTAATCTAATTTTTAAAAAGGGTAGAAAAATAAGTAATATTATTGTTTTTATTTCCTTTCAGAGCTTTTAACCCCTGGTGTGAATAAGTGAGGACTCTTAAAATCACAAAAATCAAATGCAAAGACGGGTTATAGCCTTTTATGAAAGTGGAGAGTACGAACTCCTTTGAGGGAGATGAACGGTGCTAGAAAGTAAAGGATGAGAAGGAACTAGGACAAAGAAGAGGATGGAAATGGTGAGAACACGTCTGTAGAGAACAGGGACAAAGGAGAACTGCAGAGAAGGGAATAAAATGAAGATGGAGAAAAAATTAAAAGAAGAGGGAATAAAATGGGGACAGAAATAGGATAAAACAGAAGAAAAGGGAGAAAAATAAGTAAAAGAGGGGAAAAGATACAAAGGAAGAAAAGAAAGAACTGAAAAGGAAGAGCTATGTGACACATAACATAATATAATGTGGATTGTGGATTATACTGTACCACTAAAAAAAAAAAAACCCAACAACAAAAACCTCCTTATTTGCCACAATTTATACATAGACTAAAATGAAAAATCTGAAAATTTTAATGCATGATTCTTTGAACTTCATAAAACTGTGTCTTCCATACTGAGAATGTTAGCAGTGCTTGAGAGAATTAAAGTAGCTCTTTCCATAGGATACAAAAAATATTTTTAAACAGTGCCTCAGAGTAGCAGCTTCTAGGTATATTTGAGAATAATCAAAATGTTAGGATATTTCATTTATCTTGAGTACATAACCATGATTTGAAACAGTATAAAGGGTTGAAAATCATGTCAAGGATAAAATGCACTTGAAAAATTAAAAGATTCATAAGGTTAACTTTCAGAGAAATCTGTTAAATATGAATGTAAAAATGAATAAAATATAAGGTCATAGGCAAATCATCCTGTTTTCATGAACCTTGATCATATAATAGAAGTTACATTTGCTACTGAAATGTGAATGAAGATGGAATTCAAGATAAGATATTAATCATAATTAGAATGACTATGACAGGTCTGTGGTGACAAATACTTAACAAGTAGTAAGAATGCTTATTCATAACAAACCTCTTAATTCATTAAATTCTTCATTAAAAGGGCAACCTCTTAATAAGTTCAACATAAAGTTGGTATAAGATGCTATTAGCATTTTCCCTCTTTTTATTTCCATTTTAGGGGTGTATTGTTAACAAATTGAGATAAATCATTTAAAACATATAATTACTTGGATATAGTCGCATAGTAATTCCCTAAGCGATTGTATGGTTATAAGTTGTCAGTGTGCATATTAATTTATCATACCCACCAGCCTCATCTTCATTGATTTGTAACTAGCTGTTAGAAAAACAGATTAAGAAGCACATGCTGCCCTTCTCTGAAAGTTTCATTGAGGCACAAGTAGGGCAAACACTGCTTTCCAATTAGAATCCTGCTGTTTGCCAGGACTTGACAATGACTAATTACAGTCCTAAATGACTTAATACGTTTGAACGCATGATTATTTATAAATACATTTTGAGGTCTGCATAAAAGAATCATTCCTGGTTTAAATATGAAAGGCTACTTTTTGTGCAAAGGGCAAAGACCTGTTGAACACCTGAGGTCAAAGGAAAGAAAGATGTTTTAATGTCAAGGTTAGTGTTTGCTTAGGCAACCATTACCTTAAAAGGAAAAAAAAAAAAGAGTGAGTTGCTTAAATCTCAGCTTTACTGACTATAAAACTTACCAACATAGGATTTTTAGAGGAATTAACCATTTTAAAAATATATAATTTCCTCCTTAGAATAGTTGTCAGAATTAAATTGTCAAACATGTATAGCTCTTTGACCAGTGCCTGGGACAGAGTAAGCACTCAATACATTTTAGTCTTTATTGTCATTCTGTGCCTGAGTGACAGTGGCAATCGTTAACTACATGGCACGTTCTGACAGTGTAAAGCTGAAGAAGATATATAACTGATTTTGTTTGAAACATTTTAGGGAATTTATTTGATTATCAATCATTCGTTGATCAGTTCCTATGAGTTGGGCACCATGCCAGGTATGGGAAATAAGATGGACACCATGCATGACCACTGAACTGGGTTCCATTGCACTGCAAGTCAAAGAGATGATGAAAATAGAGCAAAGTAGAGTTATAAGTTGTTCTGTCAATAAATTACTTTTAAACTCTAAAATATTTGAAATATGTATAAGTGTAGAGAAACCATCGTGTTAAATACCACATCTGCACACCAAGGTTTTACAAATGTTAACTTTCCCTATATTTTTTATATGCTTCTGAAGCAGACAGACCCAAGGTGGCCCCCACTGATTTCCCACTTCCTGCTGTCCATATCTTTGTGTAAGTCCCTCCCCTGGGTGTGAGCAGGACCTGTGGCTGGCTTCTAACAAATAGAATATGGCAATGGTGATGGACTAGGGCTCCCACGATTAGGTTACGTTACATAAGACTCCATTTTAGCAGACTGAGGTGAAGGATTCTTCCTGGGTGGATGAAGTCAGACGTCATACTGAGGAAGCCCACATGGCAAGGGACTTCAATCAGCCTCTTGGATCTGAGAGCAACCTCCAGCCAACAGCTAGCAAAATGCTGGTGCCATCAGTCAGACAGCCACAAGGAGATAAATTCTGGCAACACCGGAATAAGCGTTGAAGCAGACTTTTCCCCTTGAACCTCCAAATGAGAACACAGCCCATCTGAGGCTTTGATTGCAGTCTTGTGAGACCTTCAACAGAGGACCCAGCGAGGTAAGCCATGCTCAGACTCCTGACCTGTGGAAACTGTGACTTAGTAGATATGTGCTGTCTTAAGCCACTAAGTTTGTGGTAGTTTGTTACATAACAATAGAAAACCAATACAACTTCTAATGACATTACAAATGCCTCCAAAAATAATGTGGTTTTTAACTGGGCTACAAACTGAAAAAAATTTAGAACTGCAGAAGTGTTGGTAAATCCTTCTTGCTTTTAAAAGGGGAAGGTTTAAATAATCTTCAGAGAAATGTATCAATATCATGAGAAAAGGCCCAATACCTTTCCAAGGAATCATTTAAGTGTTTAAGTTTTTACTGTGTCTTGCTGACATATTGTCATGCTATCTAATCTACAAAGTTAAACCCCATTTTATTTATTCCAGAATTTTTAAAAGTCCACATAAAATAGCTATTTTCTAGTCTAGAAACTTCATATTCTAGAAATTATTAATCATTTTGTTCTCTAGGATTAAGAATTTTGATTATTTTAACATTTCATTTTCCTTTTCTTTATATTTCTCTATGATCTTTCCCCATTTTTCTCTGAAAATTCCTTCTTCTCTTTGCTCTTTCAGATTCAGCCTTTATCCCTCCCCATTTTACTACTCTGGGTTGCAAACATTGACCAGGATGGACCACAGTAATGGGTGGCTTTTCCCAGTGATAGTCATTTCAACTTCTTTAACTCTTTTCTAATATTTCAGTCTTTAGGTGTTATCTATTGACATCCTACAGATTTTTATTCTCTTACACATCACTGCCACACACACACATACACGTCTATCTCTCTATCCAAATACATTATACATAGATCTGTTTTTATTAAATATTCAGCATTTACATGATCATAACTATACAAAATATTATTCACAGTGGAGTACATCAAATACTGTGTTTGCTTTCCTATCTCAAATGCTTTTTTCCCCTAGACTTAATGATTATCTCATGTTTCTTGTCCTTATTTTTTTTATATCTATGAGTCAATTACCAGTCATCCCCAAATTCTGTAAAGGAGAAAAAAATCTTTTGATATATTAAAATACGTCAGATAGGGCTTCCCTGCTGGCGCAGTGGTTGAGAGTCCGCCTGCCAATGCAGGGGACACGGGTTCGTGCCCCTGTCCGGGAAGATCCCACATGCCTCGGAGCAGCTGGGCCAGTGAGCCATGGCCACTGAGCCTGCACATCCGGAGCCTGTGCTCCGCAATGGGAGAGGCCACAACAGTGAGAGGCCCGCATACAACAACAACAAAAAACAAAACATCAGATATACAGAGTTGTCTCTTTTTCTTTCTGGGATATGTTCCTCCTGGAGCTCACTTTCCCTTGCTTCACTCTGGATTGCTGCTTTCCAGCTGCTTTCCAGCTGTCGTTCTGGGAATCTTCTCTCACCATCATCCTGGGGATTCCTTTTACCCTTCTATGTCTTGTATCCCCTGTTTTTTGGATCCCATACTTTTATGTTCTTGGTTTGCTTTTTTTGTTTCAGTGGAATACATCCTCTAAGAGCTTTCTGAGAAAGGATGTATGAGGATAAACTTGGGGGGTCATTAAATACCTGCAACCTTCTCATATGATGGATAGTTTTTCTAGGTATAGAAATTTTTTTGTTTTGTTTTGTTTTGGGGTTTTTTTGTATGTAATCTATTTTACTTTTTTTAATTTTTATTGGGGTATAGCTTCTTTATAATACTGTGTTAATTTATACTGTACAGCAGAGTAAATCAGCTATATGTATACATATATCCCCTCTTTTTGGATTTCCTTCTCATTTAGGTCACCACAGAGCACTGAGTAGAGTTCCCCGTGCTATACAGTAGGTTCTCATTAGTTATCTATTTTATACATAGTATCAATAGCGTATACATGTCAATCCCAATCTCCCAATTCATCCCACCCCCCGCCGTTCCCCCTTGGTATCCATACATTTGTTCTCTACATCTGTGTCTCTATTTCTGCTTTGTAAATAAGATCATCTATACCAATTTTTCAGTTTCCACATATATACATTAATATATGATATGTAATTTTATAAGCCTGAGCACATATGTTTCCTTTGTTTTATTATACTTTACCATTGTATTTAATTAACAGGAATATACACAGTATACATAATATACTTCTACAGGTTTAATTATATCAATTCATGCAATTTGCTGTTCAATGTCTGTGATTGGCTTTATGTGCATTGTTAGTTTGACTATTCAAAAATCATTGTGGTGCCCTCAGTGACACTAGCAAGTAATCGATGCAATCAGTTCACTAATGTGATTCAAATAGACATCAACTGGTCAAGAACTCAGAATTCAATCATTACAGAAGTCAAAACAAAGGTAAAGAAGAAAGGACAAATGGACTCATCACATAGGCACAGCCTTAGTTATTCTGTGATATTGTTGGACATTTAAAGTCATATACTTACTTAAGACATTTAGGTGCTACTTCAGCACCTACTATATTATAATGGAACATATCTTATCTCAGCTATACTAAGTTTAATTAATCTAATTTTTATTAAGAATCCCACCCCCTCCTCCAGCCTTCTGCAAGACCCCACCCTAATTTTCTTCTTTCCAGTATTTCTCAGGAGGATGGGAAAAACTTGCAGCTATTCCAAGTTCACATTTAATCTCATTCAGTTTAACCCCTTTTGCAAATTAAAACCTTTCCATTTCATTTATTCACACATACAGACACAAAAAAAACAGAGATTTCTTAATGATTTAAGTATTGTCACTTAACATTAACTTTAAAATTCCCAAACTTTTTTCTTAATATGTCTGAAATGACGGATACAAATATCAATAAACACTTAGAGTAGTACCTTTCAAGCAACAAAGGTGTTTAGAATTTTACTGTCTTAAATTAACATACTGACATATGTTAAGCTCTAAAATCTCAATAAGGTAAATTGGCCTAATAGGTCAGGACAATTGAGGTTTAAAGTTAGGTAGGTTTTTGTTGTTTGTTTTTCCTAAGAAAACCAGCAATGTGGAGTTAAGGAAAAATATGGACCAGGTATCTTAGGAACTCATTAGAAAGTTTCAAAGAATCTCAAAACTATTTTACTCATGGCTTTGGAAACTATTCTTTTCTTCCTTCATGGAATAATTTCTTCAATCCCAAACTGAAGTTCTCACTGAATTTGACTGTGAGATTGTATAAATAAAATTTGATGAACTGCATTCAAAGAATAAGGTAAACATCAAAAGCTGCCTTTAAGAATGTTCATTTTAAAACAAAGGTGATTTGTAATCCCACAATACGCTATATCCTGCAAATTAACCTTTGTTAGAAAATGGCCCAAATTTGGTTGGGCACAGAGTGTACCTGTAAAGTGCTGCATTATTAAATCTAGTTACTTAGGGTTTAAACTTTACTGGCAATTTCTAGTAAACAAGAAAGCCTTCTATCTGGGATTCTGTCCTTTAGTTTAGGGAAACATAATTCAGTTAACAATTCGACCACAAGGTTGCATTCTTGGTTCTTTTTCTCTTTGCATGATTAGTTAAATCTCAGTTTCTACTTTCAAAGAGGGGAAGTTTTGGGTTTTGCAGCTTTGCTATGTGACTTCAAGAAGCTGAGGTAGAAATGATGAACATGTTTGGCTTCAGCTGAAGAGGAAGAACTCAGAGTTTATAAATGTCTCAGGTATTTCCAATAAATTGGAGGTCACCAGAAAAGATGTTAGGATAATAAATCTAGCCTCTAAGTATACACTCCCTTTACCCAGCGGGGAGCCTCCTGGGATCATTTGTCTGCTGTTCATTATCTTGTCTGCATTATTCAACAGCTCTGTTCCTGCTCAATGGGCTTCAGAGAGCTTTTAGCAGCTGCAGCAACCTCCAATTTTTACTTAAGTTCTCTTTCTCTTTGTAATAGCAAAAAAAAAAAAACCCTCAAAGAAAAGGAAAAGAAAGAAAACCTGTCTTTGATGCCCAAGACCTACTTATGTAATTGAACCCATGTCAAAACTGAGCTTATTTATTTTACATTAACTGTATCAGTATTATAATATAATATTTGGGAGGCCAAATGAGAAATCTTACATTTAAATACTAAGAACATGAGGGTTTTAAAAAAATCCCAAACCATCTAAATGATATAATGAAAAGGAAAAAAAATGTTTAATTTCTTAGAAATGCTAAGTTTACATTCCATTTTAAGAAAAATTGCCTTTTGTACATGACAAACCAAGAAAGTTTCAAAAATCACAAAAAAATCTACGACATTATTGGAAGAGAGAATATGCTGTGAAGAAAGAGAAGAGACAATTTACTAGCTTACCCAAGTAAAAACCTCTGCATTTGATTTGTTTCAGTTAGGAGATACTTAGCTGCTTTCAGGTGAGTTGGTTTTCAGGAAGGCTGACATTACTTATGACCATGATCCGACTTAATAGGACTCTCTTGAATCTGACTACCCTAAAGCTATTATGGTAAAATAAAATATAGTATTATATTTATCAACCAGATGATGGATAAGTAAAATAGTTTTTCCAATGGCCAGAAGCAGGGAATCTACTTGAAAATAAAAATACATGATGACGAGAACTGCTCAAAACGGCCAGAAGGTATGGGCAGAGCAAGCATTAAACTCTTGATGAAGCTAATGGAAGCACTTCAGGGACTTATCAAATGCTGACTATTTCACCTAAGTTACGTGACATTCAGGAGACTTATGACTATTTTCTAATCAAGACTATGAAGAACCACTATGATCAATTTGTACTGGTCCCAACATCTAAAGGCTGAGAATAAAGAATATAAAAGGATTGAGGTGAATGGAAAGGTTATCAACAAAAAACATTTAAAAATAAATCTAGCTCATGTCATTCATAAGGAATTATTTAATTATCCAACAATATGTGATTTGTAATTAAAATTACATGAACCATCCATTTTTCTATTAAGGCTGTGCTTTGGAGTCAGATGTGTTCAGGATGGGAGTGGGAGGAAGGATACTTATGGACAAAATAAAGACATTTAAACTTGCTCCTGTGGCCCCAAGATCCTCTGATCTTCAGCAAGAGAATAGGTCTGCAGAGGTGACAGTCTATGTCCAGAATGGAATGTCTTGTTCTATGTATAGAAACAAGGGACTGCAATTTCGTAGCATTAGATCATCATATTAAAAACCAAGGGAGCTTTTCAGCACCACCATTTGACCAGATTAAGATTCTTAGTGCTGTGCAAAACAGCTTGTTAGCCACCCAAAGTCTGAAAGCACCTCTAAAGTGGCATAGAAATGCTAAGTAGCCTCAGACACCTGGACAATGGCTGACATCCGCGGAAAACGCAAAGACCTCCTCAATTACCAGGATATTTGTTACTGGGAAAAATCTAGACAGTAAGCTGACTCTGTGATTAGGAAGTATGTAAATAAGTGCCTGAAACTTGTATCCAAATCCTTGTGTAGTTTTATCTGGGCCTCCCAAAGCACATTATATACCATGAAAGCAAATACGACTTTTGTCACTTGCCTTTAAGATATAAGAATAGCGGCACAAGAAAACTGTAAAAGCTTTTATAGGACTTTCAAAATTATTTTCTGAATTATTAAACATTCCATAGCTGAAGCTACTTCTTTAAACTACCAGAATTCATTATGTAAAAGTCACACTGGTTCTTGAGTAATAGATCCAATTTTGCATCTGCTTTATATATTAATTCCCTTTCTTAGACAAACTAGACAGTCGCTCTTGCAATTCAGTGGATTAGATTCTCATCATTACCACCCTTTGGTATGCAGTCAGCACAAAATGAAAGGTTTAAAACGGGACAGTTTTAAAGCAGCTCCAGTCTCACTAAGTGGGCACCCAGATTGATTTTGTGAAAATAACTCCAATGTTTTGGACATTTCTGTTTGTTTTGTTTTTAATTTCACAACTGCTAGAGTTAAGTCTCAGGTTTCTACTCTCAGGGAAAAGGTAAATAATTAATCAATATATTTTTTCGGCCGATTTCCATATTGTCTGCCAAGACAATTTATATAACAATAAGAAAAAAAATAGACTCTCCCTAATATGTCATTTATAACCAAAATCTCTTAAAAACTTCCAATATGAGAAGCTCTGTTAATCAATTATACGTAATTCGGGAGAAAAGAAGGCAGTAGGTAGACTCAGCATTTAAGTAGAGACCAACCATATGATATTAAACCAAATTTTCAGTTTTGCAGATTTACAAACTGCTCTCCAATCTTCACCATTCCCTCTCTTTAAGAAGGTACCCTGGAGAGGCTTCCGGGAAGATGGCGGAAGAGTAAGGCGTGGAGATCACCTTCCTCCCCACACATACACCAGAAATACAGCTACACGTGGAACAACTCCTACAGAACACCTACTGAGCGCTGGCAGAAGACCTCAGACCTCCCAAAAGGCAAGAAACCCCCCACGTACCAGGGGAGGGCAAAAGAAAAAAGAATGAACAGAGACAAAAGGATAGGGACGGGAACTGCACCAGTGGGAGGGAGCTGTGAAGGAGGAAAGGTTCCCACACCCTAGGAAGCCCCTTCACGGGCGGAGACTGCGGGTGGCGGAGGGGGGAAGCTTCGGGGCCCGGACGAGAGCACAGCAACAGGGGTGCGGGGGGCAAAGCGGAGAGATTCCCGCACAGAGGATTGGGGCCGACCGGCACTCACCAGCCCGAGAGGCTTGTCTGCTCACCCGCCGGGGCGGGCGGGGCTGGGAGCTGAGGCTCGGGCTTCGGTCGGAGCGCAGGGAGAGGACTGGGATTGGCGGCGTGAACACAGCCTGCAGGGGGCTACTGCGCCACGGCTGGCCGGGAGGGAGTCTGGGGAAAAGTCTGGACCTGCCGAAGAGGCAAGAGACTTTTTCTTACCTCTTTGTTTCCTGGTGCGCGAGGAGAGGGGATTAAGAGCGCTGCTTAAAGGAGCTCCAGAGACGGGCGCGAGCCGTGGCTAAAAGCGCGGACCCCAGAGACGGGCATGAGACGCTAAGGCTGCTGCTACCGCCACCAAGAAGACTGTGTGTGAGCCCAGGTCACTATCCACACACCCCTTCCGGGGAGCCTGTGCAGCCCGCCACTGCCAGGGTTCCGGGATCCAGGGATAACTCCCCCGGGAAACGCACGGCGCGCCTCAGGCTGGTGCAACGTCACGCTGGCCTTTGCCGCGGCCGCAGGCCCGCCCTGCACTCCACGCCCCTCCCTCCCCACCCGGCCTGAGTGAGCCACAGCCCCCGAATCAGCTGCTCCTTTAACCCCATCCTGTCTGAGCGAAGAACAGACGCTCTCCGGCGACCAACACGCAGAGGCAGGGCCAAATCCAAAGCTGAGCCCCTGGGAGCTATGAGAACAAAGAAGAGAAAGGGAAATCTCTCCCAGCAGCCTCAGAAGCAGCGGATTAAAGCTCCACAATCAACTTGATATACCGTGCATCTGTGGAATACATGAATAGACAACGAATCATCCCAAATTGAGGAGGTGGACTTTGGGAGCAAGATCTATGATTTTTTCCCCTTTTCCTCTTTTTGTGAGGGTGTATGTGTATGCTTCTGTGTGAGATTTTGTCTGTATAGCTTTGCTTCCACCATTTGTCCGAGGGTTCTAGCTGTCCGTTATTTGTTTTTTTTAAATTTTTTTCTTAATAATTACTTTTTATTTTAATAACTTTATTTTATTTTACTTTATCTTCTTTCTTTCCCTCCTTTAGGCAACAAATCATCACAAATTGAGAAGGTGGACTTTGAGAGCAACATTTATGATTTTTTCCCCTTTTCCTCTTTTTGTGAGTGTGTACGTATATGCTTCTGTGTGAGATTTAATCTGTATAGCTTTGCTTCCACCATTTGTCCTAGGGCTCTATCCGTCCTTTTTTTTCTCTTAATAATTATTTTTTTATTTTAATAACTTTATTATATTTTACCTTACTTTATTTTATTTTACTTTATATTCTTTTTTTCTTCCTTCCCTCCTTCCTTCCTTCCTTCCTCCCTCCCTCCCTCCCTCCTTTCATTCTTTCTTTCTTTCTACTTCTACTAATTCTTTCTTTCTACTTTTTCTCCCTTTTATTCTGAGCCGTGTGGATGAAAGGCTCTTGGTACTGCAGCCAGGAGTCACTGCTGTGCCTCTGAGGTGGGAGAGCCAACTTCAGGACACTGGTCCACAAGAGACCTCCCAGCTCCACATAATATCAAATGGCGAAAATCTCCCAGAGAACTCCATCTCAACACCAGCACCCAGCTTCACTCAACGACCAGCAAGCTACAGTGCTGAACATCCTATGCCAAACAACTAGCAAGACAGGAACACAACCCCACCCATTAGCAGAGAGGCTGCCTAAAATCAAAATAAGTCCACAGACACCCCAAAACACACCACCAGACGTGGACCTGCCCACCAGAAAGACAAGATCCAGTCTCATCCACCAGAACACAGGCACTAGTCCCCTCCACCAGGAAGCCTACACAACCCACTGAACCAACCTTAGCCACTGGGGACAGACACCAAAAACAACGGGAACTACGAACGTGCAGTCTGCAAAAAGGAGACCCCAAACACAGTACGATAAGCAAAATGAGAAGACAGAAAAACACACAGCAGATGAAGGAGCAAGATAAAAACCCACCAGACCTAACAAATGAAGAGGAAATAGGCAGTCTACCTGAAAAAGAATTCAGAATAATGATAGTAAAGATGATCCAAAATCTTGGAAATAGAATAGACAAAATGCAAGAAACATTTAACAAGGACCTAGAAGAATTAAAGATGAAACAAACAATGATGAACAACACAATAAATGAAATGAAAAATACTCTAGATGGGATCAATAGCAGAATAACTGAGGCAGAAGAACGGATAAGTGACCTGGAAGATAAAATAGTGGAAATAACTACTGCAGATCAGAATAAAGTAAAAAGAATGAAAAGAACTGAGGACAGTCTCAGAGACCTCTGGGACAACATTAAACTCACCAACATTCGAATTATAGGGGTTCCAGAAGAAGAAGAGAAAAAGAAAGGGACTGAGAAAATATTTGAAGAGATTATAGTTGAAAACTTCCCTAATATGGGAAAGGAAATAGTTAATCAAGTCCAGGAAGCACAGAGAGTCCCATACAGGATAAATCCAAGGAGAAATACGCCAAGACACATATTAATCAAACTGTCGAAAATTAAATACAAAGAAAACATATTAAAAGCAGCAAGGGAAAAACAACAAATAACACAAGGGAATCCCTGTAAAGTTAACAGCTGATCTTTCAGCAGAAACTCTGCAAGCCAGAAGGGACTGGCAGGACATATTTAAAGTGATGAAGGAGAAAAACCTGCAACCAAGATTACCCAGCAAGGATCTCATTCAGATTTGATGGAGAAAGTAAAACCTTTACAGACAAGCAAAAGCTGAGAGAGTTCAGCACCACCAAACCAGCTCTACAACAACTGCTGAAGGAACTTCTCTAGGCAAGAAACACAAGAGAAGGAAAAGACCTACAATAACGAACCCAAAACAATTAAGAAAATGGTAATAGGAACATACATATCGATAATTACCTTAAATGTAAATGGATTGATGCTCCCACCAAAAGACACAGATTGGCTGAATGGATACAAAAACAAGACCCATATATTTGCTGTCTACAAGAGACCCACTTCAGACCTAGGGATATATACAGACTGAAAGTAAGGGGATGGAAAAAGATATTTCATGCAAATGGAAACCAAAAGAAAACTGGAGTAGCAATTCTCATATCAGACAAAATACACTTTAAAATAAAGACTATTACAAGAGACAAAGAAGGACACTACATAATGATCAAGGGATCGATCCAAGAAGAAGATATAACAATTGTAAATATTTATGCACCCAACATAGGAGCACCTCAATACATAAGGCAAATACTAACAGCCATAAAAGGGGAAATCGACAGTAACACATTCATAGTAGGGGACTTTAACACCTCACTTACACCAATGGACAGATCATCCAAAAGGAAAATAAATAAGGAAACACAAGCTTTAAATGATACATTAAACAAGATGGACTTAATTGATATTTATAGGACATTCCATCCAAAAGCAACAGAATACACATTTTTCTCTAGTGCTCATGTAACATTCTCCAGGATAGATCATATCTTGGGTCACAAATCAAGCCTTGGTAAATTTAAGAAAATTGAAATTGTATCAAGTATCTTTTCTGACCACAACACTATGAGACTAGATATCAACTACAGGAAAAGATCTGTAAAAAATACAAACACATGGAGGCTAAACAATACACTACTTAATAACGAAGTGATCACTGAAGAAATCAAAGAGGAAATTAAAAAAATACCTAGAAACAAATGGCAATGGAGACACAACGACCCAAAATCTATGGGATGCAGCAAGAGCAGTTCTAAGGGGGAAGTTTATGGCAATACAATCCTACCTTAAGAAACAGGAAACATCTCAAATAAACAACCTAACTTTGCACCTAAAGCAATTAGAGAAAGAAGAACAAAAAACCCCGAAGTTAGCAGAAGGAAAGAAATCATAAAAATCAGATCAGAAATAAATGAAAAAGAAATGAAGGAAACGATAGCCAAGATCAATAAAACTAAAAGCTGGTTCTTTGAGAAGATAAACAAAATTGATAAACCATTAGCCACACTCATCAACAAAAAAAGAGAGAAGACTCAAATCAATAGAATTAGAAATGAAAAAGGAGAAGTAACAACTGACACTGCAGAAATACAAAAGATCATGAGAGATTACTACAAGCAACTCTATGCCAATAAAATGGACAACCTGGAAGAAATGGACAAATTCTTAGAAATGCACAACTGCCGAGACTGAATCAGGAAGAAATAGAAAATATGAACAGACCAATCACAAGCACTGAAATTGAAACTGTGATTAAAAATCTTCCAACAAACAAAAGCCCAGTACCAGATGGCTTCACAGGAGAATTCTATCAAACATTTAGAGAAGAGCTAACACCTATCCTTCTCAAACTCTTCCAAAATATAGCAGAGGGAGAAACACTCCCAAACTTATTCTACGAGGCCACCATCACCCTGATACCAAAACCAGACATAGATGTCACAAAGAAAGAAAACTACAGGCCAATATCACTGATGAACATAGATGCAAAAATCCTCAACAAAATACTAGCAAACAGAATCCAACAGCACATTAAAAGGATCATACACCATGATCAAGTGGGGTTTATTCCAGGAATGCAAGGATTCTTCAATATACGCAAATCAATCAACGTGATACACCATATTAAAAAAATTGAAGGAGAAAAACCATATGATCATCTCAATAGATTCAGAGAAAGCTTTTGACAAAATTCAACACCCATTTATGATAAAAACCCTCCAGAAAGTAGGCATAGAGGGAACTTTCCTCAACACAATAAAGGCCATATATGACAAACCCACAGCCAACATCATCCTCAATGGTGAAAAACTGAAAGCATTTCCACTAAGATCAGGAACAAGACAAGGTTGCCCACTCTCACCACTCTTATTAAACATAGTTTTGGAAGTTTTAGCCACAGCAATCAGAGAAGGAAAGGAAATAAAAGGAATCCAAATCGGAAAATAAGAAGTAAAGCTGTCACTGTTTGCAGATGACATGACACTATACATAGAGAATCCTAAAGATGCTACCAGAAACTACTAGAACTAATCAATGAATTTGGTAAAGTAGCAGGATACAAAATTAATGCACAGAAATCTCTGGCATTCCTATACACTAATGATGAAAAATCTGAAAGTGAAATCAAGAAAATACTCCCATTTACCATTGCAACAAAAAGAATAAAATATCTAGGAATAAACCTACCTAAGGAGACAAAAGACCTGTATGCAGAAAATTATAAGACACTGATGAAAGAAATTAAAGATGATACAAATAGATGGAGAGATATACCATGTTCTTGGATTGGAGAAATCAACATTGTGAAAATGACTCTACTACCCAAAGCAATCTACAGATTCAATGCAATCCCTATCAAACTACCACTGGCATTTTTCACAGAACTAGAACAAAAAATTTCACAATTTGTATGGAAACACAAAAGACCCCGAATAGCCAAAGCAATCTTGAGAACAAAAAACGGAGCTGGAGGAATCAGGCTCCCTGACTTCAGACTATACTAGAAAGCTACAGTAATCAAGACAGTATGGTACTGGCACAAAAACAGAAAGATAGCTCAGTGGAACAGGATAGAAAGCCCAGAGATAAACCCACGCACATATGGTCACCTTATCTTTGATAAAGGAGGCAGGAATGTACAGTGGAGAAAGGACAGCCTCTTCAATAAGTGGTGCTGGGAAAACTGGACAGCTACATGTAAAAGAATGAAATTAGATCACTCCCTAACACCATACATAAAACTAAGCTCAAAATGGTTTAAAGACCTAAATGTAAGGCCAGAAACTATCAAACTCTTAGAGGAAGACATAGGCAGGACACTCTATGACATAAATCACAGCAAGATCCTTTTTGATCCATCTCCTAGAGAAATGGAAATAAAAATAAACAAATGGGACCTAATGAAACTTAAAAGCTTTTGCACAGCAAAAGAAACCATAAAGAAGACCAAAAGACAGCCCTCAGAATGGGAGAAAATATTTGCAAATGAAGCAACTGACAAAGGATTAATCTCCAAAATTTATAAGCAGCTCATGCAGCTTAATAACAAAAAAACAAACAACCCAATCCAAAAATGGGCAGAAGACCTAAATAGACATTTCTCCAAAGAAGATATACAGACTGCCAACAAACACATGAAAGAATGCTCAACATCACTAATCATTAGAGAAATGCAAATCAAAACTACAATGAGATATCATCTCACACCAGTCAGAATGGCCATCATCAAAAAATCTAGAAACAATAAATGCTGGAGAGGGTGTGGAGAAAAGGGAACCCTCTTGCACTGTTGGTGGGAATGTAAAATGATACAGCCACCGTGGAGAACAGTATGGAGGTTCCTTAAAAAAACTACAAATAGAACTACCATATGATCCAGCAATCCCACTACTGGGCATATACCCTGAGAAAACCATAATTCAAAAAGAGTTATGTACCAAAATGTTCATTGCAGCTCTATTTACAATAGCCCGGAGATGGAAACAACGTAAGTGTCCATCATCAGATGAATGAATAAAGGAGATGTGGCACATATATACAATGGAATATTACTCCGCCATAAAAAGAAACGAAATTGAGCTATTTGTAATGAGGTGGATAGACCTAGAGTCTGTCATACAGAGTGAAGTAAGTCAGAAACAGTGAGACAAATACCATATGCTAACACATATATATGGAATTTAAGGGAAAAAAATGTCATGAAGAACCTAGGGGTAAGACAGGAATAAAGACACAGACCTACTAAAGAATGGACTTGAGGATATGGGGAGGGGGAAGGTTAAGCTGTGACAAAGGGAGAGAGAGGCATGGACATATATACACTACCAAACGTAAGGTAGATAGCTAGTGGGAAGCAGCCGCATAGCACAGAGAGATCAGCTTGGTGCTTTGTGATCACCTGGAGGGGTGGGATAGGGAGGGTGGGCGGGAGGGAGATGCAAGAGGGAAGAGATATGGGAACATATGTATATATATATATAACATTCATTTTGTTGTAAAGCAGAAACTAACACAACATTGTAAATCAATTATACTCCAATAAAGATGTTAAAAAAAAAAAAAAGGTACCCTGGCTTCAGAGTAACTGGAAACATCTTTTTCAGTTGCAATATTCTTTTTTTTTTTTTTTTGCAATATTCTTTATATCGTATCTGACTATTATATCTGATTTCCAGATCAGTCCAAGAAAACAAAAGGGTCGTTGTTTGTTTTTTTTTTTTGAAGGGGCAGAGTGGGAAGGTGGGGAGGAGTCCTTGACATGGTTCACGCTTCCCTTTATCTATTAACTTTGCCCAGATAGTTTTCTGTGTGTGGAGCAAATTGTTGACAAAAACAGACATTACTATGTGTAGCCCAAAGCTGAAAGACTCTGGCATGAAGCACCGACTAAAGGTCCTGCTAAATGTGATTCAGTTTCTGCCCATATAGACGACTCATCCATGAGACATAACTGTATTTTAGAAGGGACTCAGGCACAGATACGGAGCATCTACCATGTTTAAACCTGGCATCAGCAAACTAGGCCCGTGAGCCAAATCCAGCATACTACCTATTAATTGTACAACGCACGAGCTAAGAAAGAGTTTTACATTTTTAAATAGTTAAAAAGAATTAAAAGAAAAATACTATTCATGACACACAAAATGATTTTAAAAATTCTAATTTCAGTGTCCATAAATAAGTTTTACTGGAACACAGCCATGCTCACTCATTCACATATTTTCTATGGCTGCTTCTCTCATTCACATATTTTCTATGCTTCTTTTAAGCAATGTCAGAGAAGAGTAACTGCTACAGATACCATTTGGCCTCCAAAGCCTAAAATATTTACTCTCTAGCTTTTTACAGAAAGAGGGGCTAGACCCTATGCTAGGGGTAACATGTATATTATTCAATTTAAACAACTATAGTTCTAAAATATTTTAGAAATTGTATTCATTCTTCACCATATATTTTCATTTAAGGAAGTTTCTTCCTCTCAAAGAAATATATTGCCAATGTCGAAAGTTTTTTTAAATGTGTGATTGCTAGAAGAGCAGCACAAAGATGAGAGTTTTTCCTTATTTCTTGTCTTTTAAAAGGTTTCTCTCTTCTTTCTCTCTCTCCTTTCTCTGAGGAAAGGCCATTTAAGCTGGAATGCGAAGGATGAGAAGATGCCATGCAGGGAAAATCTTCCATGACAAATGGCCAGTGGTAGGAAGGAGTGTGGTCCTTTCAAATTACTGAATAGATCACTAGGGTTTAGAGATATATTCCATAAATTTTGATCCTATCAACACGAATGATGATTCCACTTCCCAGGCAGATTTACTGATTGAAATTGAGAGTTTAATTTTTAGAGGGAAAAAATGTGTTACAAGCTAAATTATTTAATTTGTAATTATGCACTAAGTTCACTAAATCATGTAGTTAGTAAGAAAATTAAAGTTCTGGAAAGTGCCTGACATGGAATCAATGAAGTGGGTTCAATAACTGAATTTTCTCACTTTTCTGATATCCTAGTCATAACAAGAGACTGTAAGGTATGGGGATGGAAATTCGCTTTCTATCTGTGCCCACATTACCAGACTAAGATGCTTTGGTTCTGGAAACCATTTGCCCAGGAAAGTGTTCAAGAAGACCCAAGGGCTTCCCTGGTGGTGCAGTGGTTGAGAGTCTGCCTGCCGATGCAGGGGACGCGGGTTCATGCCCCGGTCCGGGAAGATCCCACATGCCGCGGAGCGGCTGGGCCCGTGAGCCACGGCCGCTGAGCCTGCGCGTCCGGAAGCTGTGCTCCACAACGGAAGAGGCTGCAGCAGTGAGAGGCCTGCATACCACACACACACACAAAAAAAGACCCAAGAGTGCCAGCGCCATTTTGCAACCTTGTCTCCTATGAAACCACATATTATAAAAGACTCATTCCTCTCTTGTATGTAGAGCTCTGACAAGTAAATCACTAAGGAAAAGGCCAGAAATCCAATGGGAAAAAAGTGGATAAGGGATTTAAACAAGAAATACTCTTGTTTAAGTATTTACAAGAGAGTAAATACAAGTATTTACTCTCCGTGAAAGAAAGTCAAGTTAAAACTATATTGAGATATCATTTTCCATGACTCAATGAACAAAGATGAAAACATTTGATAATGTAGAATTATGGCATGGGTTTGGTGGGGGTTCACATATACTGTTGATGGGAGGGTAAACTGGTACTGTCTATCTGTGGAGCAATTAGCAATATCTATCGAAATGAAAATTCACATACCTCTTGACTGAGTCTCCATTATAAAAATTTATCTTACACCTATCTTTCCACTTGTAAAAGAAAGCACATTTATGAAGATATTATTGTAGAATTGTTTGTAAAAGAAATAAAATGTGGAAGCAGCCTAATTGTTCAAGAATTGGACTCTGGAAAATAAAATACACTATCTAGCCAGACAATGAAATACTATGCAGCCATTAAAACAATGAAGTAGATGTAGCCCTGTTTGTTGATGTGAAAAGACCATCAATATATAGTAAATGAAAAAAGCCAAGGGCAGTGTGTATATATGTGTGAAAAGACCATCAGTATATAGTAAATGAAGACAACAAGGACAGTGTGTATATATGTGTGTGTGTGTGTGTGTGTATAAACTGTAGTACCTCAAACCATAATTATATTTGGAGATAGGGTCTTTTTTTTTTTGCGGTACGCGGGCCTCACTGTTGTGGCCTCTCCCGTTGCAGAGCACAGGCTCCAGATGCGCAGGCTCAGCGGCCATGGCTCACGGGCCCAGGCGCTCCGCGGCATGTGGGATCTTCCTGGACCGGGGCATGAACCCGTGTCCCCTGCGTCGGCAGGCGGACACTCAACCACTGCGCCACCAGGGAAGCCCAAACTGATATTCCTATAAGAAGAGGAGGTTAGGACATAGAGACAGACACCAGGAGCACAAAGGCACAGAGGAAAAGCCATGTGAGGATACCTGACCGCCATCCGCAAGCCAAGGAGAGAGGCCTCAGGAGAAACCAAACCTGCTGACACCTTAATCTTGGACTTCCAGCTTCCAGAACTGTAAGAAATGTTTCTGTTGTTTAAGCCATCCAGTCTATGGTATTTTGTTACTGCAGCCCTAGCAGACTAATACAACATATGTACGCATATATGCACATGGGACAGTTCTGGATGTCTCTTACAGTCGATAGTATTTATCTTCAGAGAGGGTAACTAGAGGTGTGAGGAGGAAAGGAGACTAACTTTGGTACTGCTTTAACTTTTACCATATACATCTGTGGTTAGTTTGAGAATTTCAGGGCTGATCAAGAAAAAGCCAGGACTAAGAGATGGTAGTATTGCACAAGTTTCATTGGGCACCACTGGAACAAGCTTGCATGAGAGAGGAAGCCCTCACAGCAGGAGACCTTCTAGAGACAGTGGCTCCACTACCCAGAAAAGAAAGTGAGCCAGAGAATTCTCAGAGGAGAAGGGAATTGGAGAGGGAAGTCACATGTTTATGCAACACTGCCAAGCAGCAAAGTGGGGAATCTTTGGGTCAGAGAGCTCCAAAGGGCAGCAGTGCTTTGGGGTCTCTTATAGCTACAAGGTGTGTCTTATTTATGGCTAGCAGATGTTAGGTGCCGTTTTGTGGGGTATGCAAAGCAATTGGCTCTAAATGGCTAAAAAATCTGTCTAATGGGGCTTTATTTAAAGCAATTAGTAAAAATTTGAGTTTGGCATCAGTGGAGTTTGAACTAATAGTCCTAGCCTGCTGCAAAGAAGTAAACAATATAGGGGCCAAGATACATGAGCCATCATTAACCCATTTATATATCATTGTCATCATCATCATCAAGTATTTAATAGGAAAAAAAAAAGAGATCTGTCCATGTAGAAGTTTCACTCTCTGTAGAGTAAACCATTAGGAGTTTTCACCTCTCGTCTTCTCCACTAGGAGACCTTAGATGAAAGATTCCTGCCAACCATCCATTAAACTTCCTCCCTTACTCTGAATCCTCTATGCCATGCCCTCTACCTAAAGCTGACAAGCTGGTGTGTTCTGAACAGCAGAATTTTTATCTTTCCTGGGAATTCATTTTACTTTTTCTAAAAATGAGTTGATACACATTCATTGGAAATATCGCAGAGCCAATATGTCTAGAGAAGAAAATGATATCTGAAATATTTGCTTTGTTCAAACAGAATGACTGTTTTCCCAAGTAGAAGAATTATCCCAATTAAGGCTTGGTGAGGAATGAGAAAAAGTGGAATCTTGCACAGTGTAATTTGACTAAATGACCTCTAAATTTACTAAAAAAAAATCTATCCTGTAATCTAATGCCTGATGTGATGCAGGTGGGTATTGTAAGAGTCCAAAATGAAAAAGATCAATGGTAGCTGATATAGTAAAGGTAGGAAATAGTCATAGAATTTTTAGAACTTGAGCTGAACCTTGAAGGATGGACAGCATTTGTATAAGAAGCAGAAAAATTTGTAGGCAAGAGAAGCATAGAATCATAATGGCAAGTTCCCACTCCTGCCAGGGTAAACCTGGCAAAGGCATCAGCCCCAAGTGGTTCTGCCAAAGGTGAAGATCTAAGACCAAACATGTGGCCAAGACAAAGTTTTTATGCACAGAGGCCAAAGCAAAGAAATAGGGGGTGACGGATCACTTGGAGGGAAATCAGATTTAGTGCTAGAAGAACAGACAAACATTTCTGGTTGAAGAGATGGGGAGGCAAAGCCAGAAACAAAACAAACCCAAGAGTCAGAAGGCAAAGGGATTAGCACAAGAGTTTGGAAAATGGAATGCTGGTCAGTTTAAGATAAAAAGTTCAAATGGAGGCAATGAAAATCTGTGGGTGCAGTAACTCCATTTTAATATAATGCTGTGGAACAGGGTCTCAAGAGTAAGGGGCTCTGTGGGGTAAAATACAGCATTTTGCAACCAGATGAGGTCTTTAAGCAGTTGTTTTATAGAAGAGAAGCTGATGCCCAGAGAGGCTTGCTTGCCCAGCATCATGTAACTTGTAGCTGATAAGTTAGCAGAGCAAAAATAAATAAGATGGAACCATTGTTTCCTTGTTTTTTGTTTGTTTTGAACGTAATGAAAATTAGTTGAACTACAACTAGGAGTGTGTATAGGAAAATAGTAGGAAGAAACGTTGTTCCTGATTTGGGAATTGTGAAAGACGGCAGAGAGCCAAGAAATGACGTTATATGAAAATATCCAAAAGAACAGAGAGGAAGATGCAGATTTGATATTTGTTGTGTAATTTTATGTGTATATAAGTTTTTTTGTTTGTTTTTGTTTGTTTGTTTTTTGCGGCATGCAGACCTCTCACTGTTGTGGCCTCTCCCGTTGCAGAGCACAGCCTCCGGACGCGCAGGCTCAGCGGCCATGGCTCACGGGCCCAGCCGCTCCGCGGCATGTGGGATCTTCGCGGACCGGGACACGAACCCGCCTCCCCTGCATCGGCAGGCGGACTCTCAACCACTGCGCCACCAGGGAAGCCCTATATAAGTATTTTTGATGTGGCAGTGTGACACATTCTCTGCCAGAGACAAACTCCTGAAGAGGGAGGATGGGGAGGGTAGAGAATCCCTTAGTCCCTGTAAGCATTTCAGTCATTTCATTGAAAAGATCATTAAGATTATACTGTGTTACTGTAACTGTATTATTCTGATGTGTGTGCATGGGTACAAAATAAGTTGGTACTTTGTAAAGAACACATGAAAATATGAGCTGTAAGTGTATTTGTATTAAGATAAATGATATGACAGGAGTCTATCTGTAATGCCATATTGTTTCAATGTTAGAAAAATGAAGTAATTCTTATGAGAAGAGGCCCTTGAGGATATAATACATATATTTGCCCTAAGTAAAAAACGAGATTGTAATTCACATAAATACTCAAGTTGTGGGGTTTTTAGGACAGTATTGCTTTTTGGTGATAAAATGCATAGGGCAAGATTTGATTTAACCATTTGGGACAAATAACACTGTCTTAGTCCTCAGTCTCTATAAGGTATTCAAAATTGTCTTTACTACTACAAGTACTACTTCTGTCCCTAGTACTATTCCTAGAAATATATCCAGATATCTAGATATACAGTACATATAATTATATATATAATATATAGGCATATTGTTATCAAGAGATGACTGTCAAGTACTTTTTAAATGTTGACCCTGATAGGTGGTCCATAAAGTGAGGTAACAATTGTAGGAGTTTTTGAGCATTTGCTTAAGTAAGTTTTCTAAAATTAAGTTCAGAGTTTTTGTAGTATGCAAACTTTAATAGATTGCAAAAATTTTTTTGAAGACTTTGCCTGCGCTTCCCACCATCTACTTAAACAACATAACTTTGTGGTGCTTTTCAAGCATTTGCAAAGTAAATCAGAAGTTTGAAGGTTTTAGAAGTTTTAGAGGTATAAAACTGCTTTATCTGTGTATAAAGACCCAGAGAATCTATAGTTGACATGCCAATGAAATAGCAAAACTCCATAGGATTAATAAAATGTCAGCACTATTTGTAAATGTTCAGCAAATTATAATCAGCCCTGGAAGAGTCTAACACAGGAAATATGTGTCTTAACTCTGAGCCTTGTGACCACATGTGGCACATGCTTCTTATTTCACTGAACACAGATATGGCTTCTATAGGGAATTCCTTGGCGGTCCAGTGGTTAGGACTCGGCGCTTTCACTGCCGGGCTAAGTTCGATCCCTGGTCGGGGAACTAAGATCCCACAAGCTGCGCTGCACAGCCAAAAAAGAAAATTATGGCTTTTGTAATTAAAGAAGACAACTTCGTATACATTTGGCAGTTTCAATCATTCACAGTTCGCAGGGACAGATTTCTGATTGAATCAGCATATATCATCTGAAATCTGCATTATTTAAAAAGTCAGAGTTCAGTTACTAGACTTATTAAGTGATAGAAGTGAGAAAAACAAGAATGCTTATTGTGTCTACAGCTTACAAGGAAATCAGTAAAATATGTTAACGTTTCATTAATGACTGTTAAGATCTTTTGGATTCTGTCGTACTCTAAAATTTCCAGTGTTTTCCCAAAAGTATTGTTTCATTCTTTCAATAGTTTATTTTTATCGATCTAGAAAATAAGACTCAGTGGAGTTACGTGGCAAAGCTGGAACCAGAACCTATGCCTTCTCTTCGCAAACCAAATGTGTTATTCATCAAACTATGCTGATGTCCAAAAAATCAGGGCTCCCTCCAGTCTGTTTCTAGACGCACATTTTCACTTCCATCCAACGTGGATATTCAGCCCCTACACTCGAGTATGGCTGTGTCTGTTCTGCTTGTTCATTGTCTCTTCTGACTCACTGAATTTTTAATATTTTAAATATGACCCTTGCTTCTAGCCAAACCTATTCAGGACCAAGTTTCTAAGATTAATAAGAAGACAGGGAATAAATACATTCTGAAGATTAATTGCATAATATAAATATTAATCAGGTGACTGTTACTGATTTTTGTTTAATGAAAGATAAAACTGTTGAATTACTGAATAAACATTGAGCCTTAGCCACTGTTCAGATTTATTGCACAGGAATTTTTTATTGAGAAGGCAATATAATAGCAGGATAAAGAAAACTTAATTTCCAAAATAGAAGGTAACTATTTTCATTGGACTTTACAGTTAAGCCTGTGATCATATTTTAATATTATGCCTTATTCACTTTACATGGTAATAAATATTTCCTTATCTCTACATAGTTTTTCTAATCATATTTCAATGGCTGCATACTATGTTAGTATAAATAGTTTTGATTTTAACTATGACATTATCACTTTAAGATTAGATGTAATGGTAATAATGTTTTTGGCACACCTCATATATTTGAACTTATACAATGCAAGCCACTAAAAATATTTTTTCAGTTATTATTTTAATGATTTAGGCTCTTGAAAACATTGTAATCCTAAGGTGTGAACTAACTTAATTCAACTTGGAAAATGTGAAAACGTACCTTGAAGGTACGAATTACTTTCACAATAAATACCAAATGATATTAATTTATCTAACATAAAATTTAAATATGTTATGTGCTTGTTTAGGGGATTTATCTATATATTATTTTTGTAGAAGATAAGGAAAAGATATCAACTTTGGTAAAATTAGAATATAGTGAATTTGGAATAAAAAGAATGGGGTCCTGTTTATGACATTGTTATTATAATATGCTATAATAGTAACATATCTAAAAATACCATTTGGTTATTCATGCTATCATGGTTGTTTAATACTTTGCTGCCACCCCTGCTTCAGTTTCTACAGCGATGTGATTTTGTTTGCGGTCAAATCCCATGCGAGCACAATTTATTGAAGCAAATTTTCATCTCACCAAAGCAGAACGCATTCTGCCAACCCTGTTCATGCCAACGCAGATCATTTAGGATATAATTGGCTGCTACTGGCACTCGCACAAGCTATGACTTTTTTCTATCAGCAATAGGGTAATAGCTGTAAAGCCAAGAAATCAATTACATGCTGCAGAAGATAACTTGATTTGGGAAGGAAGGAAATATAAAACAAGCCAGCTCTTTTCCACTTCAAACAGGTAGTGGGAAGCTACAATGCTGGGCACCCTCCCCTCTTCTACAGAATACGAGGCGTCAGGGAAAGAGAAAACACTGATTTGAATAAGTCATGGGATGAAATCATTTGGAGTTTTCTGTTTAAAGAAGGCGAATAAAGAGAAACTTAAAGGGACTGAGAGACAAGCTAATATTAAGGGAAGATGGAAAATGACATTGACTTGTAAAATATTAGTCAGATGCCAAATCAAGGAGAAAGAAAATTAGAAGGTGAATGGAAGAAAAAGATATGAAAGGAATAAGGTAAAAAAGGAAAAAAACTCTTAAAAAAGAAGATAGGGGCTTCCCTGGTGGCGCAGTGGTTGGGAGTCCGCCTGCCGATGCAGGGGACGCAGGTTCGTGCCCCGGTCCAGGAAGATCCCACATGCCGCGGAGCGGCTGGGCCCGGCTGGGCCCGTGAGCCATGGCCGATGAGCCTGCGTGTCCGGAGCCTGTGCTCCGCAACGGGAGAGGCCACAACAGTGAGAGGCCCGCATACCACCAAAAAAAAAAAAAAAAAAAAGAAGATAAACCAGGGGCATACAGGAAAATACAAAGCTAAATAAAAAAACTGAGACATAAATAGATTATTTTAATATAGATGAATATTAACCTATCTATAGATTAATATTTAATATAAATAGGTTATTATATAATATATAATTTTGCCTAGCTCATTAGCAAAACTTGGGGAAAATATTCATATCCAGTTTGGGCAAGTATGTAGAGAAACAGTCTTACACTATTTGTTGATTTATTGTTTTATTTATTTATAAATAAACAAACTGTGGAGCTAATTGGTAAAAATTTATTAAAATATTCATACTCATTGACTCAAAAACTCCCTGTATTAGAAAGACACTTATACAAATATGAAAAGATATATGTACAAGGATATCCCCTGCAGGATTGTTTATGATCATGAAAAATTGGGGGGAAAAAACTAAATATGTGTGAGTAGGGTATTGGTTACATAAGTTATTGTACATCCATATAGTGAAAAACTATATATAAATATAAAATAATTAAGAAAAGCTTGTATTATTAGAATGTTCAATACATATTACATGAAAATGCCTATAGTATGAGCAGCTCTATTAGTAGCAATTATAACAATAATAAAAATAAGTGTAATAAAGTTAATATTCATTGAGAATTCATTTTGCATTTTGTGTTAAGCCCTCTACTTTATGATGTAGGTAGTATTTCTATTTGCATTTAATGGATAGGAAGACCTGAGACTCAGAGGGTTTAAATGATTTGACCAAGGATGCCAGTAAGGACCAGACGCGGGATCTGAACCCAGATAAGCCTGGCTCCCAAATGCAGGCTCTTAGTCTGGATTCCCAAAATAATATGATCTAATTTTTTCCAGAAAAAAATAACCTAGTAAATGCACTGGAAAACATACAAAGTATTCACCAAATTGTTCACATCAGGAGGAAATTATGAGGTTACATTACACTCCTTTTTATTTGTACAATGTTTGTAATTTTTATACTAACATTTATTGTTTGTAACAAAAAGAAAAACAGTAAGCTTAAAAAATTGCTTGCTTTCTGAAAGATAATTGCAAAATAGCACTCTAAAATCACTGACAATGTCTTTAATCAATGTTCTCATAAGTTTCTAACCCTAATCAAGGATTCCCAAATGGCAGTCCATGACGTGCACACATCACAATAACCTAAGGAATATTTTATTGCACATACCTATCCCTTGGCCCCAAACGCCCCATGCTACCCAGTTCCGTACATCTGGGATGGGGCTCTGGAATTCACATTTTTTAAAAATCCCCAGGTGATTCTGATACCCAGCCAGGTTTGTGAATCGCTGTCTAATCTAAGAGAATGTGATTTATGTAGATCAAAAGAGGAAAGAGAGAAAGCGGACCATATGGTATGTTAACTGTCTCTAATTTCATTTTAGAGGTGGCTTCACAGAGAAAGGGTTTCTAAATCAGTACACATATGCAGCACGTATCTATAGGACTGAAAGTGTGCCAACACCTTTGTCCATTTGAAATATGACAATAACTCACATTTACTTTGGAGTAGGGGGAGATAATGTTTGAAAGGTTTTATAACTGAGTAACTAAAATGGCATGGCATTAGTGCAAAGATAGACATCTAGTCCAATGGAGCGTAACAAAGAGCACAGAAACAAATCCAGGCGTGGGAGAGGCCTTAGCTTATAGTAGGAGTGGCCATAGATCTGTAGAAAAGGATGGCATTGGGCAATGGGCTATCCATAAGGGGGAAAAATAAGATTAACAATTAGCAGAATGCCTGGGGTTTACTGGGCATTCCGATTTTTCTTAAAAGAGTGATAGCTTTTTTTTTTTTAATCCTCCTGAGTTCTATTTCTCTAACTTCCTACGTCAGTTGCCTTTATTAACTCTTCCTCCTCATTTCCTTTTTTTATGTTTATTTTTTATTTATTTATTTTTCTTATTAGTCATCCATTTTATACACAACAGTGTATACATGTCAATCCCAATCTCTCAATTCATCACACTATTCCCTTTAAATGCTAGTGGTCCCCTGAGTTCTCTCCTTGGTTGCCTTCCGTTTTCTTCACACACTCTGCGCCTCCTCCAGGTGAACTCACCCATTTTCATGACTGGCTACCAAGGACCAAAATTCCAAATCTATTACTTCCAGTGGAAGCTTCCATCCCAAATTTCAGATCCATATTTCCAATGCCCAAAGGAACTAAAAGACACCTTACACTTAACATACCAACTCAGTATCATCTCTCACTGCTTCTTCTGCTATAGCTATCACCTAATTTAATTAAATCACCACCCAACCAGTCTCCCAAGGTAGAAAGAAATTTGTGAGTCACATTTCACTTTGCCTTCTCCCTGTCAACTGACTACCAAGTCCTATATATAGTTTATACCTCAAAAATATCAGGGGAGTTCCCTGGTGGCCTAGTGGTGTAGATTCCAGGCTTTCACTGCTGTGGCCCAGGTTCAGTCCCTGGTTGGGAAAGAAAAATATCGCGTGACGACTCTCCATCCCTACTACCCCTGTTTTAGCTCAAGTCCTCACCATTCTCACCTCTCCAATTGCAAGTCTCCTATCTAGTCTCTGTTTCTTCTGTCTCTCCCTGGTCCAGTTTATTCATCGTATTCCCTCGTAGAGTGGTTTGCTCTAAAATAAAAGTAGTAAAAATGATAAAATAAAATCATTCTGTTACTCCTATTGCAGAAGTCTACATAATTAAATCCAGATCCGTTATTTGACAAGTGACAATAATAACGGTAATACATCGAGTGCCTATTTTATACATGAGCCAAGTGAGGTCCCAAGAGACTTAGTATCTTTCCCAAGGGGGCACAACTTACAGGTGGCAAAGCTGGGATTTCAATTTAGACGAAATCCAACCCTAAAGCCATGCTCAATTCAAATGTCACTTCCCTGACCTAACTCATCTGTTTACAGATCTATCCTCCCAGTTAAGCTGTGAACTCCCCAAAGAGAGAATAGTGTCTTAGTCATCTTTTCATCCCCAGTGTCTAACACTGTGACTGGCATAGAATAGATGCTTAGAAGATGAATGAAGGGACAGAGAGAGGAAAAAAGTAAGGAAAGCAGGAATAGAAAAAACTAGTGAGGTCGTTTTAAGAAGAACACGATGCTGTTTCAAGATTCTGAAGAATTGTCATGTAGAAAAGGCTTTATCCTCCCTGTAGTAGGGATGCTTTAATCTGAGTTCTGTGAATGAATTTAGGGTATGCACTTTTTCTAGGATGAGCAGCCATAACCTTCATAAATCTCACAAAGCTGTTTATGACCCAAAATAAAAATATTTAGAACTATTCCTGCAGAGGAGAACCAATGAGCAGACGTTAGGAAGACTGGTTTCAGATCTCTGTAAAAAGGAAATTTATAACAAATCTTTACAGTAAAATGTCAAAAGCTCTGGATCAGTGGAAGCACTCAAGCAAAGGCCAGATAAACATGCCCAAAGATACAGAGAAAGAAATCCATAGATTTCTGGCAGGCTGAAGGCTACACTAGGAAAATTTCCACACTCATTCAACTTCTGTGATTCTGTAATTCTAAGATGCAATCCATAACAAATTTATCTGTTTTTTTTTTAACTTCACAAAAATTTTGATTATTTTAGAACTATCACAGCATCTTTCTCAGTCTGTTGCTTTTCCATGCATTTACCTTTAACCATCATTTTTAGGTTTCATTGCATCTCTTAATAAACCCAAACAACTTAGATGTAAATGCTGTTGACATCTGCAGGCACTGGTAATTCCTACTTCTCACATCAGATCTCCTTCTTTCTTGTTGTGTAGCCTGATTGCTCCTTTTTTGTATTTCTTTCTTCATAGGTTATTGAGATTTTAGTTTACATTGTATAAAATTTTGAAGCATGAAGTAAGGGAATAAGACCTAATCCCCTCTAATGCCTGCATTACTGTATTGAGTACGGTTTTGTTTTCTTTTTAAAAAAAATTTATTTTATTTTTGGCTGCATTGGGTCTTCGTTGCTGTGCGCAGGCTTTCTCTAGTTGCGGTGAATGGGGGCTACTCTTCATTGCAGTGCGTGGGCTTCTCATTGCGGTGGCTTCTCTTTGCGGTGGCTTCTCTTGTTGTGGAGGACAGGCTTTAGGCACGCGGGCTTTAGGAGTTGTGGTGCACGGGCTTAGTTGCTCTGCGGCACGGAGGATCTTACCGGACCAGGGCTCAAACCCGTGTCCCCTGAATCGGCAGGCGGGTTCTTAACCACTGCGCCACCAGGGAAACCCTGAGTATGGTTTTCGTTTCTCCTCAAAGACATTTATTTATTCCATAATCACTGCTGATATAACAAAAACTCTCAAAAATTGCTATTCTCCAAAAGATAATGTAACAAGTTTAATTTAATGCCGTGTGGGAGATTTTCTTAATAACTTTTCCTGATGTATATCTCATTATTTGCATCTCCAGATGACTAAAAGGATGCTGTACATTTTAAAAGGGGTGTTTGGGGACAAATGTGGGCATTATTCATAAAATGATAAGAGTAAATATTCATGTCCTGAAGTGGTTGTATTCTACTTAGACACATAAGAAAAAAATTTATAGTCTTTTATTAAGAGCCGCTCTCAGAGTCAAGATTAAATAAGTAATCCTTGTTTGGTAGTATATATTAAACTTTATATCCTTGTGTTACCAAGGAATAAATTAAGACCTTTGCTCCACTATTTCATGTCGACTTTCATGACGATCCTTTCAAAAGGATAAATCCGGTGTAAACTGGATTAACCTTCTTGCTTCTCAGTGTGAGAAGCAAAGAGTGAGGCAAATGTAAATGACATTCGTTGTTTTTATTGACACAAGTCAAAGAATATGCATCGAAAATAACATCAACTATTAAAGTGTAAATTAGTACCCAACCTGTCAATATTTGCTGCCATCTGTTGGTCAAAAGAGAAAGCTGCAAGGAACAGACAAATGTGAGAATTGGATCAGATTTCTGGCACCGCACTTCTACAGGGCTGGCAGTAGTTAATTATCCAAAATTGTGCGTGTAAAAATACTGTGCACCCCGGCTTCACAGCGAGCCCCTTCTGAATGGCAGAGGGGAGATGAGCTACCTGCTCACAGATTAAGCATAAGTGTCCATCCTGGTCCAAGTATCTGGTCACCTGCAGCTTCATTTCAAGTTCCTCCCCCCACACCTTTGATTGCCAATGAATAGAGTTCTTTTTTTTTCTAATTGAGGTATAATTGACATGTAACATTATATTAGTTGCAGGTGTACAACATGATTAGCTATAGAGTCCATTTCTTATTGTGTGGCATGGCATTTCCTAAAATGTTGCCCCAAGGAAAATTGGCTTTTCTTAATCAGAGATTGCAAAATGAAGGTAAGATACAGATTACAAAATTTAGACCTAGAATTTTATTAAAATGTGGGTGTTGATTTTATTTTATTTTTTAAAATAAATTTATTTATTTTTGGCTGCGTTGGGCCTTCACTGCTGCGCGCGGGCTTTCTCTAGTTGTGGCGAGCAGGGGCTACTCTTCGTTGCAGTACACAGGCTTCTCATCGCGGTGGCTTCTCTTGTCGCGGAGCACGGGCTCTAGGCGCGCTGGGGGGTGTTGATTTTAAAATAAGGAAAATTCACATAAAAATCTGGATTGCTAGCTTCTTTTGAAAAATTCAAACATCAGACAAAACTGGACTCCATTCTCACATGGCCAGGCAGGCTCTGCTGTGCCCATTAGATGAGATGTGTCTCCTGCTCAACAGTTTCCATCACTTCCTGTTATCTCCCTGCATGGAGCCCAAGGGTAAGATGCTACTTATCATCCTTGCTCTCTCTCTATTTTTTTAAAGTAGAGACTTTTAACCTGTGTGAGGCAGAGCCTGCTAGTTGCATTCTCTACTCGTGCATTTTCCTCTTTTTTCATTAGTAATTCTCCCCTTTTTTGTTAGTAACTGATGTCTCTGTTATCAGGGATGGCATGGACCCAACTAAAAATTATATTTCCCCTCTTCCCTTGCAGAGAGTAATCACCAATGAGATATATGTGGAAGTTCATGGAATGGACTTCTGGGAATAGTCTTTAAAAATGGCTGACAGCCACAAAGAGATAACTTTTTTTAAATCCTCTCTTTCCTTTTCCTGCATGCAGGCATGATGGCAGGACCCTCAGCAGCTATTTTGGATTCTGAGCTGACATGAGGATAGAGGTCAAAGGTTCAACATGGTGAAGAAAAAAGAACAAACTAAAATCTCTGATAACCATGGCACTACCATCCCAGCTCTGGACTCTCTCCTGTAGACTTCTTTTACTAGAGAAAAATCAAACTTTACCTTATTTAAGCCACTTCTTTGGATGTTCTGTTAAAAGCAACTAAACCCGACATACCATAATTTTAATAAAACTGGGAGTATGAAAATTAGCTCCATAAAATTCTCTTTGGACAACAGAGTTTGAGGTGGATGTTTACATACGGGAGTTTTACAGGAAGGCTCTTGGGAACAATCCCCATGAGGGAGTGAAGGTAAACAGGATTGGGCAGTGGGAGAAGCTGAGCTGCAGAGCAGCTGCAAGAGAGAGCTCAGCCGATTTTATGCGAATTTCTGGAGCTGAGATGGCCTTTCAGAAGTTTTCCTATGTCAAGACAAGGGGGCTGAGTCATTGTACCCCTGCATTAACAAGTCACTGGATGTGGGCAGCTCCTGGACAGGAAGCATAAATTTCAGGTGCGAGCTCTCTCCTGCCCAGGGCAATGCTCAGAGAAGGACTCAGCTGTGAGCCATCTGCAGTTATCAGAAGCTGAGGGGGTGAGTCTTGGTCCTGAAGGGAAGCCGGACAGTGCGCTAACACATCTCCTAGTTATATGCATATCGGGGTAATTCATGTATTTTAAGTTTTACATATTATTCCTATTATAATCATTTTCATTTTTCAAGGAGTCAGAACTCAGAATATTCCTGGCCCTTCGTTGTGTGCTCTTGGATCAAATGCAGGTTTACACCATGACTAGGATTAGTGGCTGTGTACAACCAAGCTGAGTAATAAATTCAATGGGCTCTGTCCTTTGAGGTGAAGAGAATAATGGCTATAGGAGTGAATAAAGAAAGATGATTCTAGTACTGTATTTGGAGGGGCAGGTGTTCAGGGCAAATGGATACCAGTAATATGAAGCAACCAGGGACAAAGGAGCAGGTCTTTCCTCAAGGCAGGTGCCTTCGTGTTGTCTCCCTGCAGTTTCCGTTAAGACCTTCCAAATCCTTGACATGTCCCTTACCTCCCATCAGTGATGACTGGCATGGCACCCCTCTGGCTTTCCTTGCAATGCTCTCAGCTGCTCTGCCATCCTGCTGCCCTAATGATTCTGGTATCAAGATAAAAATCACTATTGACTTTCATTAGTTTTGAGATCAGAGCTAAAAGAAGTAGCTTGTTTTTAAAAAAAAAAAAAAAAAAGAAGTAACTTGTTTTATAGGCAAGGTGAGCTTGCCCACCAAATGGGTGTTGTATACAGATCCATATTAGTTCATTGATTTAAAATGAAGGCAATTGAATATATCCGTGCTTTCCCCTGATCCCACACAATGCCTTTTAATTGCTTGCATAGATTAATCTAGTGTCTTCCGTAATGCTGAAAACACACCTTTAAAGTAGGTCATTTAGGAAAATAGAAATTTAAAGATTGAAGAGGAAACTATGTCTGAGTTCATAGTAACTGAGTACCCAGTTTCTTAAATAGTATTGAAAAGGGAAATTTCAAAATTTCATATATTAAAATATATAGAGAGACTGTATATATATAATTTAACCCTTTACAAAATTTGGGCTCCAGTAAGGCTGAAAAATAAACTGAGTTGCTTTATACCAACCAGGTGCAAATGCTTTCTCAGATTGACATGGTGTTGAATGAAATTCTTGAGGAAGAAAATATCCATATTGGTTAAGATGTATTAAAATAATCATAATTCTGGGCTTCCCTGGTGGCGCAGTGGTTGAGAATCCACCTGCCGATGCAGGGGACACGGGTTCGTGCCCTGGTCCGGGAAGATCCCACATGCCGTGGAGTGGCTGGGCCCGTGAGCCATGGACACTGAGCCTGTGCGTCCGGAGCCTGTGCTCCGCAATGGGAGAGGCCACAACAGTGAGAGGCCCACGTACCACAAAAACAAAACAAAACAAAACAAAAAACAAACAAACAAACAAAAAATAATCATAATTCTGACAGCATGTTTTATCTTTATTAGTTCTTTTTAAGTACACATATAGAAATGTATGAAAGTTAAGTGAGCAATGTGGACAAAGAATGTCGCCTGCCATCAAGGCATCAGCCAGTGCAGCAGCCAGGACGGTGCACCCTAAGGGGGATTCAGGATGGAGAAAAACAAGATACTGACCCTAGATAGTTAAGATGCACATCAAAGGAATAATTTCAATGAGCCCAGATTCTTGCATTTTCCTACACATAGAAAAGCGCTACAGTCATTAACTTGAGATGGCTGTTTGTTGTGATTAGCAGTAAACTTTTGATTTTTTTTTTCAAGCAAAAACTCCTATACATCCCGGCTCCTCCCTTACCTCTTTGCAACAGTTTCTCCGAGCAATCTGAGAGGCTGTCTCCTGGGCTATATTCCTTGGTAAGGGCCCCAAGTAAAACATAACTCTCAATTTTTAGGTTGTGCGTTTTCATCATTCGACACTTTTGGTGACCAACGAAGGGACCCAGAGCAAATTTCTCTCCTTCACCTGAACCCTATGAGGATCTGGAGCCTTGGCACCAGCAGAGAGGCCTCTTGTGCTCGTTTGCCTACTTGGAGAGTTAGATGACTGGGTGAGCCTCTTCTGGGTCTTGGATCTCCTGTTATTGGCCGATGATCCTAAGTTTTATTTGGTGGTGTTAAGGTCCTCTCTGGAGGAGTAGGTTTTGCTTGAAACTTAGTTTCCAGGAGTGGGGTATCCTTAGTTGAAAGACACTGGGAAGATTTTATTATATGCGTAGAGAATTCATTCTTACAAATAATTACTCAATTGGGAACTAAAGGAAATCTTGCCCTAAAAATGGCCAAATGGGGATTTTTTGACATTCCAAAATTAATTTGTGTGTGTGTGTGTGTGTGTGTGTGTTTGCACAGCTAGAAAAAGCCGGCTTGGTAAGACATCTCTTCAGAATTCTGACCTTAAAAGAACAAAAACCCTTCTAGGGAGAACTTGCATTTCTCTCCCTGTGTCTTTGAGATGTAAATGTTCAACCTGATCTTAGGCTGTCTTTTCTGGGTTTTGAGAGCTTGGTCTCTGCCATCCAGAAGGTACGCATACAGCATATATTTGACAGCCAGTCAAATAGACTGGGATTCTGAGCAGTCTTTTTGTCTGGCTGTGCCGACTCTCAAAGGCCTTTGTCACCTTAACTTTCGTCGTGTCCACCTGTACAACGAAGGCCTTTACTTTCCTGGACATTTTTGAGAGTAAACTTTCTAAATCTTGTGCGGGCTCATGCTCTGCACTCTCTTGTGGAGCTGTCTCTTGAGTTTATTGGTTTGAGGAGCTATTAAGATAATACTCATCAATGGCCAGATGATGGATTCTTTGAAGAGGAGAAACTTCTAAATTGGTAAACTTTTAGAGAGCTCTCATTATAAACAGCTGTTTTATTGGAACCTATAAAAAAACAAATTAGAAGGTGGATAAATTATATATATATAAAACAGCTAACCTAAGAAATCACTTTGTTTAAAACAAACAAAATGAGCCAGTTTAGGAAGCCTGATTTGTGGTCTCAGCTTCACCTAATAAAAACATTAGGTTAATTAATGTTTAGTAGGTTGCTTAACAAGGAAATAAGAAAAAACTGAGGGGAAAGTCTAGCGGCTTCTTCCCAACAAGGTGGAAATTTTAAAGGGACTCATCCCAAAAGGATAAGAAATCTTTAGATGGTCATTAAGAAATGGGATAAATAAAAATGGATGTTAATGTGATTAAAACAAAGGTTTGATACAACACTACGTAAGGTTGGATGGGCCAAAGTGATCCCCCTATTGGTCCTCAACATTAAAGGGCCCCAAACAAATCCATTCTATTTACCCCAGTTTAGATATATATAGATATAGATAGATAGATAAAGTTTAAATATATAAACTTATATATGTATATAAAGTTTAGGAATTCTCTGGCGGTTCAGTGGTTAGAATTCCATGCTCTCACTGTGGAGGGCCCAGGCTCAATCCCTGGTCAGGGAACTAAGATTCCGTAAGTTGCGTGGCACGGCCAGAAAAATAAGCAACTAAAGTTTAAATATATAGAAAGTTTAAATATATGTGTGGGTGTTTGTTTGTTTATTTATAAAGCTGGAAGAAAATTACACTGAGATACCTGAGCAGCAATTGCTTAGGGCAACAGCTGGGCCAATTAGTCAAGTTAAAAGATTGACAAAGGGGCCTGAGTCCTTTGGCTCAACCCCTCACTGGGGTCCCCAAACCCTATATACAAAAATAGGCAAAATCATAAAAGGAGAACTTCTGGGACTCCTTTTTTTGCGGTACGCGGGCCTCTCACTGTTGTGGCCTCTCCCGTTGCGGAGCACAGGCTCTGGACGCGCAGGCTCAGCGTCCATGGCTCACGGGCCCAGCCGCTCCGCGGCATGTGGGATCTTCCTGGACCGGGACACGAGCCCGTGTCCCCTGCATCGGCAGGCTGACTCTCAACCACTGTGCCACCAGGGAAGCCCTGGGACTCCTTTTAAGACCAAGGCTTGTTGATGGGGTCCTAAAAGAAACTAAACTTAATGGTATAAATGTTGGTAGAACTGAGATGAAAGTTTATAAAAACTGGTATATTTAAATGGGCTTATATGAGATGGTTATATCTCTTTTGCCTGATTATATTGTGGGATAGACATTATGTCTCACTGGGAAATGTTTCCTCTACCTGGTATTATAAGACAGGGCATAGAAATCTGCCCCCCAGGCAATATTACTTATACTAAAGAAAACCAGTAGGGTTAGCTGAGCCCACACAATATGAAATAAAAACTGGGAGCTAATATTCAGGGGTTAATAAAAACAATAATGGAGATTTTTGTTCTGGGTTTAACTTGTGCACTCAGAAAGAGGGTCTTTGTTGAATGCCTTGTGCAGACTTTTGAAGGCATGATAAATTGAACTCTAAAGTTCTAGAACATAGAATTCTTGATTTTCAGTTTAGTTGGAAATCATTCTCACTGATATAAAAAGGAAAATTAAAGAAAAGGTAGCTGGAAAAATCAATCTTTTAATATCATTTAGGTGGCAGACCAGTTATTTGGGGAATTAAAAGCAACTGTCTTTGTCTTGAAAATCTCTACAAATCAGAAATGTAAATACAGTCCACAATGACCTGAGACTGAGCCTAATTAGCTCAATCAGGTAAAACCTGAAACCAAAGTGGGAAAACGGGGCAAAAGGCCTTTTTAAACTCAAAAGACTGTAAAGGCTCTCTTACCCAAAATCTAATTCATAGCCCCCTTAAGGATTTATCAAGGACGAATACAAATCTTAAAAGTCTTTTCCACAAATAGTAAAGCCTTAGTCATCTGAGTAAATAAATCTAACTTATTCCAACTGTTATTTATATACTAGTAATATTATATTATAATACCTGCTTTATAACCAAGTTTTAAAGTGAAGCTATGAGATCTCTAGTTATGTCTGTTTTTATGTCTGTGTGTACATTACACATATGGTATGTCTTTACCTCAGAATTGTATTATCAAAATTAAATTATAAAAGAGCTCTATTTAATTGACTTTAAAGTAAATGCTTGCAAATTAAATATTTCTAAATATATAAAATTAAACTGGCCAGAATGAATTTCAGGTTCATGTGGTCTAGGAAATACTCAGTATTAAATTAATATTTGGTATTAAAGCTAGCTTAAGCTTGTTGGTTTAATCAATACAGATATGTCTTACTTTTATTGTACCTAGGTTTACTGAAGGTCAATAAGTTCATACTATTTATGTTGCAGGGTTTGTCAACAAGAAAAATTATCTTGGTATGATGATCTTTTCATAAGTTATAAAATAGAGGTAAATGAGGTAGAAGTTTTCAGATGAACTCATTAGGAATAATTATGTTTGGGGTATGTTTATCTAAAATAGTTTCTCCAGATATTTTAGTAACTTAAAACTAATTTAGAGTTTTGCTAAATTTAGTTAAATGATGAGAATTCACTGAATATCTAAATCATTTCAAGTAAGATAAAGTACTGGAACATTAATTGCTAAATGGGTCTAAGTTTGCCTAGTTTTGTCTTCTCATGAGAGGGAAACTAAAGATGTTTGGGTTTATTAGACATATGTCTTATACCATATTGAAGAAAGAAATTATACAAGGAGAAGATTTATGTTTCTAGAGGTTATGTAATATTCCTAAGTTTGCCAGTCAGGAAATATTGATATGACAAACAGTTCATAATTACTTGATTTTTGATTTTCACTTGCTTCTTGGAGATTAAGGTTTTTAAGGGTTAAAATTGTAATATATGTTATTAAAGCTACTGGGATAATTAGGGAAGCATTTCAGTATGCGAGGAAAGTGGGATGTGTGTTTTCAGTAAAAGAAGGTATGAGGAATGGAAATGCATTTTGCTTAGGGAAAAGAAAGTGGTTTTGTCCTAAAGCTGGTTATTTCTAAATGGGAAAGGAAAACGAGAGATAAACTAATATAGATACAGAAAGTTGTGGAAGCTTTGTAGAAAGAGAGCCCTGAGAAAAGAGCTTTGTGTATGATCAGGCTGGGATTGGATTGAATTTAACCGGGTAAGTGAATTTTGTTATTGAGGGTGAGCTGGTGCAGGATTGGAGTTTGGTTTTCTCTCTATTAAGACCACAAAGTTTTCTTGGAATGTTGAGCTACTTTTGATAACAGATTGTGAGTTTCTTTGCCTTCTAAATGATCTGTATTTGCCTTAAAAATCTTTTATTTTCGTTTTGGTTAAATGAATAATGTTTCACAGTGACCTATGATCCTACTTAACCAAGTGTTTTAAAACTGTTTGCTATGTAACAAAACAACCCCCAAATGCAATGTCTTAAAAAATAACCATTATTATTACAGTTTTCAGAACATAAGGCTGAGAGGCAGCTTAACTAGGCCAGTTGGGATGACTGGGGCAAGCCCAATGACTCGGCACACCTCCATTCATTGCTTACCCTCTGGTAGCCTAGCCCAGGTGTGTTCTCATTGCAATGGCTGTGAGGGAGAGAGCAAGCCCAACTGTGCAAGTGCGTTTCCGGCTCTGCCTGTATCACACCTGCTAATATCTCACAGGCATAAGCAAGTTACACAATTGAACATGGAGTCAAAGGTGGGGCTGAGTATCCCATGCACAGTGGGAAAGCCCAACAAAGTTAAATGACAAGCTGCATAGGTGGGTAAAATAATGGAGCCGATGTTGAAATTACTACAGAGGGAGACAGAAAATGAACATATATTATGAGAAGTAGTGATAACTACATAAGAAAAAATAGTGTATGGAAATAATGTTAAGGTGGGGATAGGGGTGATAGAGGGTGCTACTTTTGATAGGATGGTCAAGGAAAACCGCTTTGATTAGGAGATATTTGAGGAGAGCCCTTAACGTGAAGAGGGCCCATTTAGGGAATTTGAGGAACAGAGGCTAAAAGGAACAAAATTTAAAAATAATGAAGTAAAGGAATAAGCAAACAAAAGTGAAAAGAAAACTCAGCTGGAAACTATGAACTTGTATTCCCATCAGCTCATATGGTTGCATGATCACTTTTATACATTTATTTAATGCGTTTTCAGGGTTGAAAAGATCCATGAACTTCATTTGCTGCTCATGTTGTTTACAGGACCTGTAGTCTGATGATGAAATCAGTATTTCAGACTGAGGCAGTCACCACTTTTGTCTTTTTTTTTTTCCCCTGCAATATCCTTTATTTATCATTTTTGTCTTTCCCTCAACTTGCTTTTTTTCCTTTTCCAGTTTTATTGAGATATAATCGACATACAGCACTGTATACGATTAAGGTGTACAGCATGATGATTTGACTTACATACATCGCGAAATGATGACCACAATAATTTAGTGAATGTCCATCATCTCATATAGCTACAAAATAAAAGAAAAAAATGGGCTTCCCTGGTGGCGCAGTGGTTGAGAGTCTGCCTGCCGATGCAGAGGACGTGGGTTCGTGCCCCGGTCCGGGAGGATCTCGCATGCCACGGAGCGGCTGGGTCCGTGGGCCGTGGCTGCTGGGCCTGGGCCTCCGGATCCTGTGCTCCGTGGCAGGAGAGGCCACAGCAGTGAGAGGCCCACGTACTGCAAAAAAATTAAAAGAAAAAGAGAAACAATTTTTTCCTTGTGATGAGAACTCTTAGGATTTACTCTCTCAACAACTTTCATATATAATGTACAGCAGAGTTCATTATATCTATTATGTTGTACATTACAGCCCCAGTACTTATTTATCTTATAACTGGAAGTTTGTTCCTTCTGATCACCTTCATTCAATTCCCCCTCCTTCCGCACCCATATCCCTGATTCCAGTAACCAGAAATCTGATTCTTTTTCTGTAAGTTTGTTTGTTGAAGTATAATTGATCTACAGCACTATGTTAGTTCCTGGTACACAAATATTGATTTGATATTTCTATACATTTCAAAATGATCACAGTGATAAATCTGGTTACCCTCTGTCACCATATAAAGATACTATGTGATTATTGACTGTATTCCCCACACTGTACATTTCATCTCTGTGACTCATTTATTTCATAGCTGGAAGTTCTTACCTCTTAATTTCCCTCACTTATTATTTCACTCTTCCCGTACCACCCACCCTCCCCTCTGGCAACCATCAGTTTGTTCTCTGTATTTATGACTTTGTTGCTGTTTTATTATATTTGTTCATTTGTTTTATTTTGGGGGTTCCACATATAACTGAAATCATACAGTATTTGTCTCTGTCTCATTTATTTCACTAAGCATAATACCCTCCATGTCCATCCATGTTGTTGCAAATGGCAAGATTTCATTCTTTCTTATGGCTGAGTAGTATTCCTTTGTATATATATGTATATACATATATATATATACACACACACACACACACGCACACACATATATATATACACACACCACGTCTTCTTTATCCATTTATCTATCAATGGGCACTTGAGTTGCTTCCATGTCTTGGCTATTTGTGAATAATTCTGCAATGAATAGAGATGCATATACCTTTTCGAATTAGCATTTTTGTTTTCTTTGGAAAAATACCCAGAAGTGGAATTGCTGGATCATATGATAGTTCTATTTTTAATTTTTTGAGAAATACCCACACTGTTTTCCATAATATCTGCACCAATTTACGTTCCTGCCAACAGTGCTCCCTTTTCTCCACTCCTTGCCAACACTTGTTATTTGTTGTCTTTTTGGTGGTAGCCATTCTGACAGTGTGAGGTGATATCTCATTGTGGTTTTGATTTGCATTTTCCTGATGATTAATGACGTTGAGCATTTTTCTTGTATCTGTTGGCCATCTACCATGTTTGTCTTTTCATAGCAAATGTATTAATAGATTTTATGTAGCTAGGGAAAAAGTCAAACAGTTTGTATTGGGCATAGCCGCTGAAAGATAAAATTGGAATCCTATAGCTAAAATTTTTGAACCACCTCAAGACCAGCTCAAATGCTTGAAATAGTGAGTAGAATTAAAGCTTCCTGGTTTAGGAACTGCTCCATTAACAAAAAATGTTGGGGGAAAAAAAGCGTCAAATTTGTATTCAATAACTTAAAATTGAAATCAATTACATTTCTTTTTTAAAAGATATGAATCTGCATGAAAAGTAAGAAAGTTTTTAGTATGTCATAATTAACATTGAAATGGGACCTCTTTGTTTCCTGGTGCGTGAGGAGACGGAATTCAGAGTGCCGTTTAAAGGAGCTCCAGAGGCAGGAGCGAGCCGCGGCCATCAGCGTGGACCCCAGAGATGGGCATGAGATGCTAAGACTGCTGCTGCCGCCACCAAGAAGCCTGTGTGCAAACACAGGTCACTGTCCACACCTCCCCTCCCGGGAGCCTGTGTAGCCCGCCACTTCCAGGGTCCCATGAGCCAGGGACAACTTCCCCAGGAGAACGCATGGCATGCCTCAGGCTGGTGCAACATCACGCTGGCCTCTGCCACCACAGGCTCGCCCCACATCCGTACCCCTCCCTCCACCCCGGCACCCTGGCCTGAACGAGCCAGAACCCCCGAATCAGCTGCTTCTTTAACCCCGTCCTATGTGAGTGAAGAACAGACGCCCTCAGGCAACTTACACTCATAGGAGGGTCCAAATCCAAAGCTGAACCCCGGGAGCGTTGATTGCAATTCAATGCAATCCCTATCAAACTACCACTGGCATTTTTCACAGAACTAGAACAAAAAATTTCACAATTTATATGGAAACACAAAGGACACCGAATAGCCAAAGCAATCGAGAAAGAAAAACGGAGCTGGAGGAATCAGGCTCCCTGACTTCAGACTATACTACAAAGCTACAGTAATCAAGACAGTGTGGTACTGGCACAGAAACAGAAATATAGATCAATAGAACAGGGTAGAAAGCCCAGAGATAAACCCACACACATATGGTCACCTTATCTTTGATAAAGGAGGCAAGAATATACAGTGGAGAAAAGACAGCCTCTTCAATAAGTGGTGCTGGGAAAACTGGACAGCTACATGTAAAAGAATGAAATTAGAACACTCCCTAACACACAAAAATAAATTCAAGGGCTTCCCTTGTGGCACAGTGGTTGAGAGTCCGCCTGCCAATGCAGAGGACACGGGTTCGTGCCCCAGTCTGGGAAGATCCCACATGCTGTGGAGCGGCTGGGACTGTGAGCCATGGCCGCTGAGCCTGCACATCCGGAGCCTGTGCTCCGCAACAGGAGAGGCCACAGCAGTGAGAGGCCCGCGTATCACAAAAACAAAAACAAAACAAAACAAAAAAAACTCAAAATGGATTAAAGACCTAAATGTACGGTCAGGCACCATCAAACTCTTAGAGGAAAACATAGGCAGAACACTCTATGACACACATCACAGCAAGATCCTTTTTGACTCATCTCCTAGAGAAATGGAAATTAAAACAAAAATAAACAAATGGGACCTAATGAAACTTAAAAGCTTTTGTACAGCAAAGGAAACCATAAACAAGATGAAAAGACAACCCTCAGTATGGGAGAAAATATATGCAAAGGAAGCAACTGACAAAGGATTAATCTCCAAAATATACAAGCAGCTCATGCAGCTCAATATTAAAAAAACAAACAACCCAATCCAAAAATGGGCAGAAGGCCTAAATAGACATTTCTCCAAAGAAGATATACAGATTGCCAACAAACACACGAAAGAATGCTCAACATCATTAATCATTAGAGAAATGCAAATCAAAACTACAATGAGATATCATCGCACACCGGTCAGAATGGCCATCATCAAAAAATCTACAAACAGTAAGTGCTGGAGAGGGTGTGGAGAAAAGGGAACCCTCTTGCACTGTTGGTGGGAATGTAAATTGATACAGCCACTATGGAGAACAGTATGGAGGTTCCTTAGAAAACTAAAATTAGAACTACCATATGACCCAGCAATCCCACTACTTGGCATACACCCTGAGAAAACCATAATTCAAAAAGAGTCATGTGCCAAAATGTTCATTACAGCTCTGTTTACAATAGCCAGGACGTGGAAGCAACCGAAGTGTCCATCAACAGATGAAGGGATAAAGAAGATGTGGCACACATATACAATGGAATATTACTCAGCCATAAAAAGGAACGAAACTGAGTTATTTGTAGTGAGGTTGATGGACCTAGAGACTGTCATACAGAGTGAAGTAAGTCAGAAAGAGAAAAACAAATACCACATGCTAACACATATATATGGAATCTAAAAAAAAAAGAAAGAAAGAAAAATAACCCACAAAACTTTCAAATGGGAGAAAAACCAATATGGTGGTTAAAAATATTTGGTGGGCCAAAAAGTGCCTTCAGTTTTTTAAGTAAAACTAGAAGACACATTTTTCATTTTCACCAAGAACTTTATTGAACAACATAGTCACCCTTTTGTTCCACTACCTTCTGCCATTTTCCAGGCAACTTCATAATTCCATCTTCCCCAAAGTTTTAATCTCTTTGAGCAAGTACTGTTCCAGGTGCCTTTTACAGTATTCTATGGAATTGAAATTTTTTCCATTAAGAGAATTGTGTAAAGACGAAAATAAACGTAAATCCAAAGGTGCAATGTCTGGTGAATATGGCAGATGAATCAGAACTTCCCAGCCAAGCTGTAACAGTTTTTGCCTGGTCATCAGAGAAACGTGTGGTCTTGCGTTATACTGAAGCAAGACTATGCGTTTTCTGTTGACTAATTCTGGACTCCTTTCATCGAGCGCCAGTTTCTTTTGGTCTAATTAGGAGCAGTACTTGTTGAAATTAATTGTTTTGTTTTGGGGAAGGAGTTCATAATAGAGGACTCCCTTCCACTCCCACCATATACACAACATCACTTACTTTGGATGAAGACCAGCCTTCCGTGTGATTGGTGGTGGTTCATTTCTTTTGCCCCACAATCTCTTCTGTTCCACATTATTGTACAGTATCCATTTTTCAAAGCCTGTCACAATTTGTTTTAAAAACGGAACGTTTTCATTACATTTCACTAGAGAAATTGTCAAGAAGGTTTTTTTCTCTTAACTTATGTGGAAGGCAAACATCAGAGCGATTCACATAACCAAGCTGGTACAAATGATTTTCAACACTTGATTTGGGTATTTTGAGTATGTCGGCTATCTTTCGCGTGGTATAACATTGATTTTTTTTTCAAATATTGTTTTGATTTGATCACTATCAACTTCAACTGGTCTACCTGACCATGGAACATTGATCAGTGAGAAATCTCCAGCGTGAAACTTTGCAAACCACTTTTGACACATTTGATCAGTCACAGCACCTTCTCCATACACTGCACAAATCTTTCTTTTTGCGTTTCAGTTGCATTTTTACCTTTCTTGAAACAATAAAGCATAATATGCCGAAAATGTTGTTTTCCTTCCATCTTCAATAGTAAAATGGCTACATAAAAATTCACCAATTTTGATGTCTTTTTATAAATGCACGCTGATATGACAGCTGTAACATACAATCTAACAAAATTGTTTCAAATGAAGTTAAAGACAACTAAGTGCTACTAGAGCCATCTTATGGAAACAACAAAATGAACGTTTTGGCCCACCCAATATCATACATATTATAGATTTTAATTTTCTAATCCGAAGTTTACTTGAAAATATTTTAGGACTTATTTTAGAAAATACATAAAAGTTAATTTATAATCACTGTCACCCACCTCCTAGAGAAATGGAAATAAAAACAAAAATAGACAAATGGGACGAAATGAAACTTAAAAGCTTTTGCAGACCAAAGGAAACCATAAACAAGATGAAAAGACAACCCTCAGAATGGGAGAAAATATTTGCAAACAAAACAACAGACAAAGGATTAATCTCCAAAATATACATGCAGCTTGATATCAAAAACCAAACAACCCGATCGAAAAATGGGCAGAAGACCTAAATAGACATTTCTCCAAAGAAGATACACAGATCGCCAACAAACACATGAAAGGATGCTCAGCATCACTAATCATTAGAGAAATGCAAATCAAAACTACAATGAGATACCACCTCACACCAGCCACAATGGCCATCATCAAAATATCTACAAACAATAAATGCTGGAGAGGGTGTGGAGAGAAGGGAACCCTCTTGCAGTGTTGGTGGGAATGTAAATTGATACAGCCACTGTGGAGAACAGTATGGAAGTTCCTTAAAAAACTAAAAATAGAACTACCATATGACCCAGGAATCCCACTGCTGAGCATATACTCTGAGAAAATCATAATTCAAACAGAGTCATGGGGCTTCCCTGGTGGCGCAGTGGTTGAGAATCTGCCTGACAATTCAGGGGACACAGGTTCAAGCTCTGGTCTGGGAAGATCCCACATGCCGCGGAGCAACTGGGCCCGTGAGCCACAATTACTGAGCCTGCACGTCTGGAGCCTGTGCTCCGCAACAAGAGAGGCGGTGATAGTGAGAGGTCCATGCACTGCGATGAAGAGTGGCCCCCGCTTGCCACAACTAGAGAAAGCCCTCGCACAGAAACGAAGACCCAACGCAGCCATAAAAAAAAAAAAAAAAAAAAGTCACGTACCACAATGTTCACTGCAGCACTTTTTACAATAGCCAAGACTTGGAAGCAGCCTAAGTGTCCATCGACAGATGAATGGATAAAGAAGATGTGGCACATATATACAATGGAATATTACTCAGCCATAAAAAGAAACAAAATTGAGTTATTTGTAGCGAGGTGGATGGACCTAGAGTCTGTCATACAGATTGAAGTAAGTCAGAAGAGAAAAACGAATACCATATGCTAACACATATATATGGGATCTAAAAAAAAAAAAAATGGTTCTAAAGAACCTAGGGGTAGGACAGGAATAAAGATGCAGACTTGAGGACATGGGGAGGGGGAAGGGTAAGCTGGGATGAAGTGAGAGAGTAGCATTGACATATACTCTACCAAATGTAAAATAGATAGCCAGTGGGAAGCAGCCGCATAAGCACAGGGAGATCAGCTCGGTGCTTTGTGACCACCTAGAGCGGTGGGATAGGGAGGGTGAGAGGGAGACGCAAGAGGGAGGGGATATGGGGATATATGTATACGTATAGCTGATTCACTTTGTTATACAGCAGAAACTAGCACAACATTGTAAAGCAATTATACTCCAGTAAAGATGTTAAAAAAATAAAAAAAATTAAAAATAAATAAATAAAAAGAAAATTTGTTTAAAATATTGATTACTTCAATTTGAAGATTAATTTGGAAGGATTTTATGTCAAAAATTCCACTAGATGGTGCTCTTTTAACTTCCTTAAAGGAAAACTGATGAAGTTTGAATTTGTAGCTGATGCCTGACTCAGCTAATTTAATGGTAACAAAACCAAATTAGCGCATCTGACTCAGAATTCCCTTGGATATAAAAAGCACAGGATATAATCTAAGAACAGTATAATTGTGATAACTAATTGATGAAGACTACTTTTGTTAGCAGTGGAAAAATACCATGATTACTTTCAAGGAAGAGATTCTGGGAATATTATGTTGTGCTCTTTAGAAAATAAGACTTTATACAATGTGAACATTGGGAAATTTTAGACACTATCAGGTTTTACTTAATAAGTGCTGAATTTATAAAATTTAATAAGTTTAATAAAAAACACACTACTGATATACATGAGGCTCAAATTTGCCAATAGCCTGTTAAAAATTAAAATCTATCCTCAATCTGTGACACCATGAGTGAATTATATATGTAATATGATATAATATAACACAAAACTGAATTGTATATATAGGAAGCACATATGCTATCTCTACATGACACAGACAAGGTTACTTATTAAAATATTGGAGCATACTACAACTTCTATATCACATTCATGTGTGTTCATGTGTATGCAGACTGAGAGGCAAGAGATTTGTTTGCTCATAGCCCCACACACATGCCTATGCTGTTAGTTAACAGCATATCTTATCAACATTGATAGAAGTACATAAACTTAGAAAACAGGTTTACATACAGTTTGTTAAATATCCATTTATAGGTTAGCATATTTCCAGGTAAGTAGTTTTAAATAAAGAATGCAGAGACAAACTGTGATTAAAACAGCAAAAAATAGAATATGTGGAGGTGACTGTTTGGTTTATTTATGGATCAGTTAAGATTCTTATCAGGAATTATGTTATACCGTGATGATAAAAGCATATATTAGAACAGGAAGCATTCATATACTGCAAAAGTACAAAAATAATGTGGACACTTGTTGAATTGATGAACCCTCATTAACAATGAATCGTTATTTTAATATTGAAGCTGTGTGTGTTTAAGTAGTTGTTAAGTGTTGACATGAACTTAATTTTCTAAATAAAAGCATATTACTGATAACATAAGTTTCGAGTGTGGTAGTAACGCTTTTGTTATTAAAATCTATTCTATTAAAGTGACTTCAATATCAAAAAAACAAACAACCCAATCCAAAAATGGGCAGGACTTAAATAGACGTTTCTCCAGAGAAGATATACAGATTGCCAACAAACACATGAAAGGCTGCTCCACATCACTAATCATTAGAGAAATGCAAATCAAAACTACAATGAGGTATCACCTCACACTGATCAGAATGGCCATCATCAAAAAGTCTACAATAAGGCCATAAAACAATGAGGTAAAACAAAACAAAACAAAACAAAAAAAAGTCTACAAACAATAAATGCTGGAGAGGGTGTGGAGAAAAGGGAACCCTCTTGCACTGTTGGTGGGAATGTAAATTGATACAGCCACTATGGAGAACAGTATGGAGGTTCCTTAAAAAACTAAAAATAGAACTACCATACGACCCAGCAATCTCACTACTGTGCATATACCCTGAGAAAACCATAATTCAAAAAGAGTCATGTACCACAATGTTCACTGCAGCACTATTTACAATAGGCAGGACATGGAAGCAACCTAAGTTGCATCAACAGATGAATGGATAAAGAAGATGTGGCACATATATACAATGGAATATTAGTCAGCCATAAAAAGAAACAAAATTGAGTTATTTGTAGTGAGGTGGATGGACCTAGAGTCTGTCATACAGAGTGAAGTAAGTCAGAAAGTGAAAAACAAATATCATATGCTAACACATATATATGGAATCTAAAAAAAGAAAAAAGGTTCTGATGAACCTAGGGGCAGGACAGGAATAAAGATGCAGATGTAGAGAACAGACTTGAAGACACGGGGAGGGGGAAGGGTAAGCTGGGACAAAGTGAGAGAGTGGCATGGACATATATACACTACCAAATGTAAAATAGATAGCAGCTGCATAGCACAGGGAGATCAGCTCGGTGCTTTGTGACCACCTAGAGGGGTGGGATAGGGAGGGTGGGAGGGAGTCGCAAGAGGGAGGGGATATGGGGATATATGTATACGTATAGCTGATTCACTTTGTTATACAGCAGAAACTAACACAGCATTGTAAAGCAATTTTACTCCAATAAAGATGTTAAAAAAAATGACTTCAGTTAGATATCTCTTAGTAGGTGAATCAAAAGACCTTGCAAGTACTCACCAATAGCTAAATTTCATTGAGTTTTCTCAGTTTTTATCTTTTTTAACATCTCTACAATTTTGATATTGTTGCCCACCTCTTCTTGCTATAAATCCTTCTTGGATTTCTTTGTCATCCCACTCCAAGCACACTGGTTCCTGTCCTTGGCTTCCTACCTCATGTCCATTTGGCTCTTCCCTAAATGAGAACGTTTCCTCACTGTTCTATTCTCAGCCTGCCTTTCTTTCTTTACATTCCTTTACTCCTGTGTCATCTACACATTGAATGTAGATAATTGCTTCTGTGTAGGAAGCTCTTAAGTGTTCATCTTTTGTCCTGGACTCTCACTGGGGTTGCATTCCTTAATTTCTAACTATTTCCAGACAAATTACACTGTGTCCTGGATATTTCCTCCTAGATTTCAAATCTCATGGAATCAAGCAAAAACTGAACTCCTTATCATCTCCTATAAAAGCAATGCCTCATTTTTATATTTCAGCTATTATGAATGACAAAATCTTGGAATTATTTTATTTATCTCACTCACCATATTTAGTTTCCAAGGCTCCATGCCTTTCTATTTGTTTCAACTGCCATGACCTAGTTGAGCTCCATAGTTGCCACCTGCCTTAATCTCAACAGTGACGTCCTGGTGCTCTCTAACTCTGGACTGTCTCACCCCACTCCATCCTGGTCAGTGCCTCCTATCTGTATGTTTCAGGTTATTTGCGTTAACAGATAGTTTGGGTAGAGTAGGCAAGACAGAGTGACAGCGAGTGGCCTTAGAACTGCACACTGAGGTGGCTTAGGCTCTGGGAAAGGGCTTCACGGAAGCGACAACACACACAGGGTCACACAGCCTCCAATGCAGCCAATGGTTCACAAAGGTAGGATAGAGAATAGAAACAGGAAATCGAGACAGTGGTCAGTATTCAATAGTCCAGAGAGGCAAAGAATTCATATCTGGGAGGTCTTTCCAATCCTGTCTAAGGCTCAGGAATGGAGAGGCTGCACTGAATGAAGGAGGGGAGTGGTATCATGTGCTATCATGCGGCTCCTGTGCACAGGACCATTAAGAGCAGACACCAGCACTTCATCTGGGAAGCCTGTCTTCTGCAGCCTTCATCTTGACCCACCTCGCACTTCACTGGCTGACCTGTTCTTTTTTTTTTTTTTTTTTTTTTTTGCGGTACGCAGGCCTCTCACTGTTGTGGCCTTTCCCGTTGCGGAGCACAGGCTCCGGACGCGCAGGCTCAGCGGCCATGGCTCACGGGCCCAGCCGCTCGGGGGCACGTGGGATCCTCCCGGACCGGGGCACGAACCCACGTCCCCTGCATCTGCAGGCAGACTCTCAACCACTGCGCCACCAGGGAAGCCCCCTGACCTGTTCTTGACTAACCTTGATCCTTGGACTCATTACATATTTATAGACTGACAGGTGCTGCCAGTCCTGACACTTAATCTGATCTCTGGCCCTGAGTCTGGCTTCTTTCCTCACCCACAGTTTGCATTTACTCCCTTTGATGATACTGCTTTCCTCTCAGCCAAACATCTCCCTGGGCACAGACTCAACTGCAGGTCCTGACTCAGCTCTCCGCAGAGAAAGATATATACAGAACTGTTAATTAGGTATAAGATTGTTAGATAATGAAAGAGAGAAAAGAGAGCTCTAAGGTATTTCGGAGGTAGTTATTCCAGGAAGTGGATATAACCCCAAGGATTGAGTGAGTAAAGGGACAGACTTGGAAACTTAGAAGAGGAGTCCTCGAGATGAAACACGGACCTCTGAGGAAGCTGTGTCTCCAAGTTGAGAGAAGCATACTTAGGAGGAGGAACAATGAGGTTGGTTCTGATGTCTCTGAGATGGTGAGATGATACTGATTCTGCAAGTTGTGGAAAATGCAAGGCAGATTCAGGTGCTGCTGTTGGCTGAAGAAAGGTTGCTGGGGTGACAACAGAAGGAAGTAGCCAGGCAGCTTCATGGGGAGCAGACATAAAGGAGCAAGCCTCTTCTTCCCCTTCCAGCCCCTCTAGGGCCCCCTTTTGGCAAAACCTAAATAGGAACCAGCTGCCAATGCCCAATGTGGTTTGCAATGTGCCCCAGCATCATAGAGCTGCACATTGAAGTGTAGGTTTAGAGCTGATTGGCAGTAATTCAATACCGGGCAGGTGTGCCTTTTCTTCCTTCCACAAATATGTGAGTGTCTACCTTGTTCTAGGCACAGAGGATAGAACAATGAACAAAACAATAATATTTTCTCCTCGAGTAGCTTACATTACATTATATTATTACATTATAATGAGGAAAGATAGGTGGACAAAAAATAAGTAAAAAACATAGCATGTCAGGTGGTAAGTGCTCTGAGGAAAGGTAAAGCAGGGAAGGTGATAGGACAGCTGAGGGGTGGGAAGGGCAGGTATCAAGGTTAACCAGGCTGTTAAAGGAAGGGTTGAGCAAATGACACAGAGTAAACAAAGATGGAGGGACTGAGTCACGAAAATATGTGAGGAAAGAGCTTCTACATAAGGGTAGGGTGGAGAGGAAGGCCGATTGTGCCGGGCCTTATCTGCCATCAGAAGGGGTGTGGCCATTATCATGGTGATATGGGCCGCATGTTAGCAGCTTTGGAGCACAGAAGTGACACGATCTCATGTGTTTTTGAAGGATCCTTCTGGGTGCTCTTTTGAAATTAGATTCTCCTCCCTGGATTCATCTTGGCCCAGCCATCAGGAACCTAATTCTGGGTCTAGAGTCTGGCCTTCCAAATGCATCCTTTTTGTCTCTCTGTACCTGCCTTTCATAGTACTTCAGTGGGCGCCCAGCCGAGGTTCAGATGCCTCTTCTCTTGGGCCTGCAACTTCACTCCACAATCACGGTCTCTGTTTTTTGTACCCTCTGAATAGCCTCTCCTGCAGTTGGTCTTGATATATTAACCTACATCTCTGGTGGTACGCTCAGCCTTGTGAGAGTTGGGGGTGGCTTCTTATCCAACATTTGTTCATTCTTTCAACAAATATAAATTGAAAACCTACTATGTGACAAGTACTCATGTACTGAGGATGACAGTGAACTAGATACATCAGTGCCCTGTTCTAGAGGTAGCAGTGATGGAGGAGACAAAAATTTTAAAAACCTGTAAAGAAGATAATTTCAGAGAGTCATAAATGACATGAAGATAACAAGTTGGCTATGACAGAGTATGACAGCTGGCTACTGGAGACTGAAAGGTCAGGGAAGTCCTCTGTTTAGGCCTTAGATATTTGAGCAGAAACCTGAATGATAAGCAGTCAGCCATGTGAAAATCTGGGGTCAGCAAACACTGATGGGCGTCAGCATTTGAGAGTCCTCTTAATCTGGGAAATAGTCATTTGAGATATTTAGAGCCAGAGGAATGTGCTTGAAAATCCCTTATTGTACATCTCTCTCTCTCTCTCTCTCTCTCTCTCTCTCTAGTATTTTACTGGGACCACAGAGTAATTGATATTTTAACGCTTTCTGATGAGGCATCACATTCAGATACTTTTCTTTCTCAAATATGTGAACTAAAATATTACCTGCCGTATCAGTAAACAAAGGATGTTGCAGCCATCAAGCCATCACGTTACAGCCACCCAGGTGGTGAGCCCTGAGGGAACTCAGGATGGAGACAAAGGGGCTGTACTCTGCCAAGTCCATCTAGCAGTCAGCTGCTGCAGCTATCCCCTGACGGTGCACCCTGAGGAAACTCAGGGTGAGAAAACACAGGATACTGACCCCAGATAGCTGAGGTGCATAGCAAAGGAATGATTTTAGTGAGCCCAGACTCTTGCATCTTCCCATACATAGAAAAGTGCTAAATTCCTTAACTTGAGATAGCTACTTTTCTTTTATTAACAGTAATCTTTTGATGTTCCGACTACTTGGTCTTTTGTTGCAAAAACTCCTATATATGATGGCTCTCCCCCTTGCCTCTTTGGAACAGTTTCTTAGTGTTATCTGAGATGCTGTGTCCCAGGCTTGAAGTCCTCAGAATGTCTGTCAAATTCTCAACTTTTAGGTTGTGCACTTTTTTTTCAGTCAACACATATTTTACCAAGTATCCTGTGTAGGGATATTAAAGAACCATGTGGAATCTCTTAACTCAGGCTCATCTGATCCTCAGGTGTATCCCTTATTGGACCCCAAATTAGCAGAGCCTTTTAAAATATTGTTTCAAGATAATTATATTGATACATTCATAGAAAGTTGCAAAAAAATTTCAAGGAGTTCCCACATCCCGTTCACCCAGTGCTCCCCAAAGGTAACATCCTGCAATACCAAAACCAGGAAATAAATATATGGGTACCATTCATGGTACCAATGCTTATTCAGATTTCACCAGTTTTATGTGCACTCATTTGTGTATATGTGTACAGTTTTATGCAATTATATGTAATCATTACCACAATCAAGATGCAGAAGTGTTCCAAAAACATAAGGTCCTTTCCTTCTATCCATTTGTAGCCACACCTATCCCTCCACCCCATACCTAACCCTTGGCAACTTCTAATCTGTTCTCTATTTCTATAACTTTGTTATTTCAAGAATTTTTTATAAATGGAATCATAGCTTTCACTCAGCTTAATTCTCCTGAGATCCATCCAAGTTGTTGCATGTATCAATAGTTTATTCCTTTCATTGCTGAGTAGTATTCCATGTTATGGGTGTACAGCCTAGTTTGTTTAACCATTCATCTGTAGGAAAACATTTGGGTTGTTTCCAGTTTTTGACCATCATGAATAAAGCTGTTATGAACATTCATGTATGAGTTTTTGTGTGAACACATATTTCCCTTTCTCTGGGATAAATGTCCAGGAGCATAATTGCTAGTTCAGATGGTAGGTGCATATTTATTTTATTATTATTTTCTAGAAACTGCTAAACTGTTTTCCAGAGTGACTATGCCATCTCACTTTCCCACCGCTGATGCATAAATGATCCAGTTTCTCCACATCCTCACTAACATTTTGAGTTATCACCTATTCTTTTTACAGCCATTCTGATAGGTATGTAGTGGTAGATCATTTGTGGTTTTAGCCATTTCCCCAATGGCTAATGGTGTTGAGCATATTTTCATGTGCTTATTTGACACCTGTATATCCTTTTCAGGAAATGTCTGTTCAATTCTTTTGGCTGACTTTTGAGAATTCACACATGTTTGTATATCAATTCTCCACCAAGATTGGGACCTTGCTTACAAACTTCAGTTGGCTGTTATTCTAGGAAGAGCAATTCATCCATGTGCATATGCAGTTTCCCGAAGCATTACAAAAGAATATCCACTATAATGACATTTCCAGTACACCCCTCTTCACCAGTTTAGAAGAATAAATTAAGTTTACATCTTCCTTTTTTTTAATGTTCCAAGTATACAGCATACAGTTGAATGTAATGAAACTCAATCTCCTTGGTTCAAAATCTCCAAAGCTGATTTGTTTTAGACTAAAAGCATTTCAATTAGTATGAGTAAGAGAAGTGTTATTATACTTGGTTCGTAGTTATCTTCTTACTTTATTTAGACAGATTTCTTATTTTGGGTAAAAAGATACATGCTCACTGTAAAAGAAATTTTTTTAAGCTTGAGAGAACAGAGAAAATACATATTATCCGAAGTCTCATTGTCTAGGTAGAGATAATCACCGTTAACATTTGGTGAGCATACATCTAGATTTCTTTCTGTATATATATTCTCTGCACACTTAAAACACATCCACAATTTATATAATTGATATATTATTCTGCACCTTGTTTCTCATAAGTGTATATCACTGACTTCTTTCCATATTAGTATAGATCTTCATTTTTAAAACTTGCATAGTAACTCATTGTGTGTGTGTGTTTACTTAATCATGTTCCCTATAGTGGACATTTAGATTGTTTCTAATTTTTTGCTATTATAAACAATGCTTTAATGAATGTGATTGTGGGATAGCTTGTTGAATATTTATAGTTATTTTCTTAGAGTAAATCTCAAGAAGTGGGATTGCTGAGCTAAGTCATATGCACATGTATGTGCACATATATATATATGTCAGTTTGTACATGTTTACAAACTGCCTTTTAGAAAGATCGTGTTGATTTAAATTTTCACATACACTACCTGGGTAAGGTTCTCGTAAATCTTTCTTAATCTTTTCCTTGTGTCTCCCTTCTAACAAATTTCTCTCTTTTATTTTTTTCTTAAGGATTGGAACACATATCCAAATGACTTTTGATCATTTATATATATATTTTTTAACATTTTGGTTTATTTCTTGTCCTTTTTTCTATGGACTTTAATTTTCGTTTATAATTTTTAAACTGCTAACTGAGATAGGAGTGCAGGGCTTTATGAGGCTAGTCAGGAAAAGTCCTGTAGAATGGCCATCTTCTAGACCTTTTCCTCCAAAAAACCTTTCAGGAACCTGGTGTATTTCAATGGTTTTGTTATCTGAACATCTAGCTTAGTTCCACAATAGTGATGGGAATGATAAGGACAAGCAGCATGGCAATGACATTAACTTGTGGACAGAGTAATTACAATTAGGAGGAAAAAAAAATGTCCACCTAACACTAGATAAGAATTCAGTTACAACATGTCTTCTTTTTTATTTCCAACAGTTTCTCAGAATTTTTCTCATTGTTCTCTTTAGCAAATAAAAGCTGATACTTCTAAAATTTCAGCAGCACACTCTCCCTCACCCCAATTCCACAGTATTTTCATGGATTGTAGAAAACTAGTGTGAAGTGTTTGCAAGATACTTAAAGCATATTTTTGGAGTGAGTTCTAGAAGTTCCTGTACTTTAAATTTATGGTGCTAGATATAACAGTGGAATTTTCTAGCTACTGTATATCTGGCTTCTTATTAATGATAGTACAGTAGCAAAATACCTGATTATAGAAACCTTTTCCTTTTTCTAGGCATTTTAGCTTCTATTAATTTCTCTGTTCAGGTATTCTGAGCTGGATTTCCAATGTCATTAGCCAAATGCAAGAGGAGCAGGTGGGATGGTGGAGTGGAGTCAGCCAGAAGTAACAAGTTCCATCTGTTTCTGCAGAAAATTAGTTGTGTCAACTTGGACGAATCCCTAGCATTGCAGCTTCATTATCTTAAAGACTGAGAGATTGAATTTTGACATAATAAAGGCCCTTCAAATATGAGATTATATAAAAATAATTCATAAACTCATGTAAATATAACATTTTACACTGTATTTGCCAGGCATTCTACTTGCAAAGGAAAACCTTTAAACCTTAAAAAATCTGGATGACTATACACAAAATGCGCTAAAATGATACAAGAATTAATAGAAAGTCATCATTTGCCATGCAGAAAGAAAAAGTTTAAACTACACCCCTACATCTTAAATCCTTAAGAGGGTTATTAATTATAGTTCTCCAAACTTCACATCCAGCATCTCTGTGACCTCAGGCCTTTGGCCCTATTTATATATAAGACCAAATGCGGGGGAGAGAGTGGGTCTGAAAGCGCTCTAATTTTTGTTTGTCAGCCGTTCTGTGTAAGCTCAGGGGTATCTACGTATTTTTTAGAAGGCGCTCCGCAGCTTCCGGGCCGGTTGACTCTCTAAAGGATGAAAGACGGCTCCGTCTACATAACTTGACCAAAAAAGAGTGTGATCTCAGATGCAGGGAAGGGGGCGTGGAATCACAACCCAGAGTTTACTCTTTACTTCCCTCTCTGGATTTGCAGCCCGGGAAGTTAAGACACCAACGGCGCGTCCTCGCCAAGCGCTCTGAGGGCCGGGCGGGGCAGTTACAGGCACCGAGACACTAAGGGGGGGTCGGACCCAGGAAGCCGGCAACGCCCGGGCTCTGCCTGTACCTGCGAACCTGTAATAACAAGTGGGCGCTCCCTGGGACCCCCTCGGGACGCCTCAAGCCTAACAGAGAAAAGGCTAGAATCCGAAGCCTGCTTTACTTAGGTTTAGGACCTCCCCGCCCGGCTGGGGGCGTGTCTCCTCGGTTAGGGGCGGGGCGTTCCTGGCCCGGAGTAACCGCTGCGACCCCCGGCGCCCCGTCCTCGTCTCCACTCCCGGCTCCGGACTGCCGGTGGGGCGGGGTCGTAAAACGCCTGGGAACTCCAGGTACTCGTCCCGTTGCCAGGCGATGGGGGGAGGAGGAGGGGCTGAGGAGAAAGAGCAGCGGCGCTCCGCCCGACAGGGGAACACGTAAGAAAGGCGGCCGCGCAGCCGCCCTACCACCTTTCGGGGCCTCCCGCTCCGACCCAACCCTGGAGCCTGAGCTGCGCATGCGTCGCGCGAGCGGCCGCCTCCGCCTCTAGTAGGGCTCGCGGCGGCGCTGAGCGTCCGGACCCGCGGTCGGAGCCGCCGAATCGAGTGGTCTCGTCAGAAGGGCACGGGAGGGCAGGCGCACGAAGAAGGAGCGCCGCGTTCACCGCGGCTGAGAAAAATGGTGTTCGAGTCGGTGGTCGTGGACGTGTTGAACCGGTTCTTGGGGGACTATGTGGTGAACCTGGACAAGTCCCAGCTCAATCTGGGCATCTGGGCAGGTAACGAGACCGCCGCTGCCCCTCCATCTCGCCTCCCTCCCGGGATCCCGTTGCCGGAGCCCGGCCCAGCCTTCGTGGGGCCTCGGGCCCCTCGCTGCCACCTGCCGCCGCCCTCGTTGGGGTCAGATTACATAGAGCCGGGCGGCAGTTGCGGGGCCTCCGCCGGCAAGTTATTTTTTTGCCGGAGGGGAGTGGGGTCTCGGGTGCGGGATGAAAAGGGCCCCCTTTTTCCGCTGAGGGGACCCGCAGTAGACTCCAGGGTTCTGGAGTTCACGTTCCACAGAGGCGCCCTTTTCTGCCTCTCGCGGTCGGGTTTCAGCTGTGCTGGGCGAGGGGCGGCCACGAGACACACCTGGACTTGGTCTGGTCCCTGTTATTTTACCCCCCTTGGATTGTGCCGGAGGCCCCGGGCAGCCCACGGAGTGTCGCACGCCGCCTCGCACGTGAAAGCAAGGCGCTGTGACCGAAGACGCTCTCTTCCTTCCTCGCCCAGTCTCCGGGTACCGCTAAACTGTGCTGGTTTCTCGGCTCCCCTTTCCGGCCTCACCACCTGGAGTCCCGGTGGCTCGCCTGGGTTCGGCTGATAACACAGAGTGAAAACTCCTGGGCAGAATTACTCGAACGGTTGGTTGTGTGATTTCAATTCACGACCTGACCCAGCAGGGTGTCACGCTTGTTAAGGCTTTGGGGTTTTGTGGGTCACAGTGAGTTACTGAATTTTTTAAGAAACTAGGTGCGCTGTGCAGCATCTCAGACCTGTAAAAGACGGGGATGAACCTGTCCTTAGGTTGCTGAGATGGTGAAGGACCGACGCTTTACTTTGTGTTTGTTTATTCTGGTGCGCTTCCTTATTTGGAGTTTGATTTTCAGTGCTTCCACTGTTTTTGTATTATACTTTTATCTATTTTAAACACCCATTAGAAATTAGATTCCTTTTCTTTATGAAATGCGTCTCCCAGGCCAAAGCTAGAGTTAATTTTTGTGTGTGAGTAGTATATTGTTTCTTTTTTTTAAAATTTTACTGTTCTTGAATATGCCCCTGCAGCCTTCTTCTAAAGTACTTATTTATCTTAATATTTCTCCTTTATGAAATAGTGTAAATAGATAATTTAGTTTGATAAAGAAAACCTCTTGTTACTACTGTTGGCATCTAGTACCTTGATAGAGAGTGGGACCACAAGAACTAAGGACATAAATGCTAGCTCATCACTCTGACTAGTACCAGAAATTTGCAGATGGTTTATACTGTGTTGCTTCTCATTTGCAAAATAAAAATGATAAAAGTGGTCTCCACCTACCTCATTAGGAAGCCTTGAGAACATTGTGTTGTGCTTTGACCTATACTGGAAGTGGCTTCTACATTCAAGGCGGAGGTTTGTGTGGAGTGTGATTTATCAACGGATTTGTTCATTTAAAATTTGCATACACTAAATTCACTCTTGTGATGTACAGTTCTGTCAGTCTTGACAAATGCAAGGAAGCAAGTATCCACCACCACAATCTTGATACAGCAAAATTACATGAAGACCTCAAAATTTCCTCTGCTGCCCCTTTGTAGTCTCCCACCCAACCCCCATCCCTTCTCCTGGCAACCCCTGATCTGTTTCCATCCCTACAGTTTTGCCTTTTCTAGAGTGCCATATAAACGGAATTCTGTGGTATGTAGCTTTTGGGGTCTGATTTCTTAATTTCACTCCTTTCACTTATACAAATGGATTTGAGAGGCATCCATGTGTTGCATGCATCAGTATTTCATTCCTATATTTTTGAGTAATATTTTATTGTATCCTGTAAATGTTTATCCGTTCACCAGTTCAGGGACATTTCAGTTGTTGGTGATTATGAATAGAGCTACTATAAACATTCATGTATACGTTTTTGTGTGGACATAAATTTTTATTTCTTTTTGGGATTTCGAGGTTCCATGGTAAGGGAATACTTAATTTATATGAAACTGTGGAACTGCTTTTCAAGTGGCTATCCATTTTGCTATCTCACTAACATTGTATGGGTGTTTAGTTGCTCTACACTCTCACTAGCACTTAGTATTGTCATTTAAAACACTTTTTTAAAGCTTTTCTAATAGGTAAATAGTGGTAAAGCCTTGTGGTTTTAATTTGTATTTCCTTAGTGATTGAGGGTGTTGAGCATCTTTTCATGTTATTCCTTCCTGTTTGTATATTTCTGTTGGTGAAATGTCTGTTCAAATCTTACTCATTTTAATTGGATTATTTTTCTGTTGAGATTTAATTTACATACCATTAAATTCACCCTTTTAAAATGTACAATTCAGTGTTTTTTAGTATAGCCACAAAATAGTGCAACTGTCACCACTATCTAATTCCGGAACATTTTCAACACTCCAAAAATAAATCTTATACCTATAAACAGTCAGTACAGATTTATCCCCACCCTTCCTCTGGCAACCAGTAATCTACTTTCTGTCTTCTGTGGATTTGCCAATTCTGGACATTTCATTTAAATGGAATCACAGGGGCTTCCCTGGTGGCGCAGTGGTTAAGAATCCGCTTGCCAATGCAGGGGACATGGGTTCGATCCCTGGTCGGGGAAGATCCCACCTGCCACGGAGCAGCTAAGCCTGTGTGCCACAACTACTGAGCCTGCACTCTAGAGCCCGCGAGCCACAACTACTGAAGCCCGCGCGCCTAGAGCCTGTGCTCTGCAACAAGAGAAGCCACTGTGATGACAAGTCCATGCACCGCAACGAAGAGTAGCCCCTGCTTCCCGCAAGTAGAGAAAGCCTGCGCACAGCAACAAAGACCCAACGCAGCCAAAAATAAATAAATAAAATAAAATAAATAAGTGGAATCACAATATACATGGCCTCTTTTTCTGGCTTCTTTCCCTTAATTTTATATTTTCAAGGTTCGTTTATATTGTAGCGTATATCAGTATTTCATTCTTTTTTGTGACTAATATTCCATTATATGGATATAACTCATTTTGTTAATCCATTCATCAGTTGATGGACATTTAAGTTATTATTTTTCCTTTTATGAGTAATACTGCTGTGAACATTCATGTACAAGTTTTTCGTGAGCATATATTTTAAATGCTTTGGGTATGTACCTAGAAGTGGAATTTCTGAGTCATATGGTAACTCTTTTAGACTTTTTAAGGAACTTCCAAACTCTTTTCCAAAGTGTTTTCTTATTGTTGAGTATTGAAAGTTCTTTAAATATTATGGATACAAGTCCTTTGTAAGATACGTGATTTAAAAATACTTTCTCCCAGTCTTTTCCAAGTCTGTCTTTTGCAAAATAAAAGTTTAAAATTTTGATCAGTTCCAGTTTATCAAAAAATTTTTATGTCATGCTTTTTTTTAATTTTAATTTTTTAATTTTTGGCTGTGTTGGGTCTTCATTGCAGTGCACGGACTTCTCATCACAGTGGCTTCTCTTGTGGAGCACTGGCTCTGGGCGCGTAGGCTTCAGTAGTTGTGGCTCGAAGGCTGTAGAGCACAGGCTCAGCAGTTGTGGCACATGGGCTTAGTTGCTTCACAGCATGTGGCATCTTCCCCGACCAGGGCTCGAACCTGTGTCCTCTGCACTGGCAGGCAGATTCTTAACCACTGCACCACCAGAGAAGTCCCAATGTCATGCTTTTCATGAGTCAGTTATATCTGTGAAATCTTTAACCCGAAGTCACAAAGATTTTCTCTTATGTTTTATTCCAGAAGTTTTATAATTTTATATTTTACATTTTTGTAAATGTAAAATTTCTGATCCATTTTTGTATAAAGTGCAGTATAGGTTGAAGGTTGGGGTTTCTTTGTTTGCATGTCGATACAAATGTCCAATTTTTCTAGCACGAGTTGCTTAAAAGAATATCCTTTCTCCATCGAATTATCTTTGAACGTTTGTAAAAAAATCAGTAGACTTTATATTTTATGGGTTTATTTTTGAACTGTATCTGTTTCAACGATCTGTGTGTCCATCTGTTCACCTATACCATGCTTATCTTGATAACTGTAACTTTATAGTGTCTTGAAATCAGGTAGTGTGATCCCTCTAATTTTGGTGTTTACCACATTTTAAAAATAATGTGTTAGTGTTTTATGTATCAAAGTTGGTTATATTTTGTTAAATGAAGCTTTGAATAATAGCTAGAATTTTAAAAAATTCTTGGAGAATTTAAAAAGCAATAGTTTTTGTTTGTTTGTTTTTTTGCGGTACGCGGGCCTCTCACTGTTCTGGCCTCTCCCGTTGCGGAGCACAGGCTCCGGACGCGCAGGCTCAGTGGCCATGGCTCACGGGCCCAGATGCTCCGCGGCACGTGGGATCTTCCCGGACCAGGGCATGAACCCGTGTCCCCTGCACCGGCAGGCGGACTCTAAACCACTGTGCCACCAGGGAAGCCCAAAGCAATAATTTTTTGATAATCTTAGAGGGTTAAAAAATTCTTTGAAAATTTCAATAATAGAAGCTAAATGTTACATAGGAAAAATGTTAAGATGATGGGCTTAATATTTTATGGTCTAATATCAGAAGGATCTGTTAGTTTTAAATGTATGGTTTTGCTAGGTTTCTGTGTAATAATCCAGCCAATTTCACTATTGGCATATGAATCGTATGAATTAGTATACAGGAGTTAAATGGATGGTTTCATATCTAATAATGGAAAAATTGTTTCAGAGATGGCTCTTTGGAAATTAGAATTCATTTTTCCTTAGAAACATTGTTATATATGCATGGAGTTTACAAAAACTAATTATAGTGCAGCAGAACAGTACTACTATACTGGGTCCTGTACAGTATGTAGACTGAGTGCCAGAAGCATCTATTTTGTGTAAGGAGAAAGACGAATTGAGTTTTTTCTCAAACTCCTGGCAAATTCTGATGTTGGTAAAGTATACTTTTTATACAGTGTTATTTACACCCTTCCACCCACCCTTCCCGTGTATCACCTATTTAGGGAGGTGGTAGTATTTATACTTCATAGACTTCATCTGAAGTTCGCCTCCCTACTTTGCTAAACCATCTAGCATTTAATATTTCCTTCAAGAGCTAGGCTGCATCAGAATCAGTCATACATGCTTGTTAGAAATACAGATTTTTTTGGAACCACTTCCCAGACATTATCATTCATTTATCTAGAGTAGGACACCAAAAAAGTTTTTTTTAAAACAAATGACACAGGGGATTGTGATGTACAATTGGGTGCATTTGAAGAGCACTTTCAGGGCAAAAATACTAGAAATTCAGGGGCAGAAGTAATAGTAAGTGTGGCTTGTATGATAGAATTATCATTTGTAACATAGAGCGTACCTCTTAATGTTATAGTTTTCCTTCTCACTTTCTTGTTGTTTGCTCCAGAATTACAGTACTTGGGCAAATTAAAAAATTTTGTTATGCCCGCCATCTTTATGTAACATTAGAAACTCAGATTTCTTCTTCTTTATCTTAAACTAACTTGCATATTCTATTTTTGAAATGGTAATCTCTCAGTTTTCTCTTTATATATAGTCTTATATTCAGTGGCCTCTTAATGCATACCCCCAGTAGAACAGTAACTCTATAGGAAGATGAAGATTCAGCCAGGGCACAGTTCCTGATTTTAAGAAGTCATTCTTCTGTGATAGGAATATACTGGGAAACCAAACAAATGATTGTCTAGTGGAATTGCCAATTAAATATTGGTTTTTCTTTTATGTTCTTGTTACCGAACCAAATTTCCGTCTGCTTGCTGGCATGCAGTAAAGCCATTCTACTGACACCGGATTGTGGTAAAAGAAAGTGCAGCATTTATTGCAGGGCGCCAAGCAAGGAGTCCAGGGCGGCTAGTGCTTAAAAGACCTGAACTCTCCAAAGGCTTTCAGGGAAAGGTTTATAAAGACAGGGTGAGGGAGGGATTTGTGAGGTATGTGAACAGCTCGTGGACATTCTTCTGATTGGTTGGTGGTGAGGTTATTGAGGGTCAGCATCATCAACCTGGAGGTTCCAACCAGTCTGGGGTCTCTGTGATTGTGGGCAGCATACAGTTAACTTCTTCCACCTGGTGGGGGTTTCAGTATCTGAAAAAACAGCTCAAAGGACATGGCTCAGAATATTATCTATAGCCCTTGAGGAGGAACTAAAAGTCCTTGACTTTGTTAATGGCTAACTATTATTATTTTGCCTTGCTTGACTGTTTTCCTTTCTGCATTTTCTCAATTCTCTGATTAAATTTATTCTTTGACTAAAGTTTTTCTACAGACAAAAGGCAGGCGGAGAACATGGGTGGGTGTCTATCCTGGGAAGGCCTCATAGGGTCCTGCTTGGTTACATTCTAAGATACTTTCATAAAACTTTAGAGTTGAAAGGGAACATTTTATTATGACAAGTAGTCAAACATACATCAGTGTTACAAGATTTTACAGTCTATATCCATATACCCACAATCTAGATTCTACCATTAATTGGATATTAACAGTTTTATTGAGGTATAATTGACAAATAGTAAAATGCACATATTTAAAGTCTACAATTTGATAAATCTTAACACGTGTTCACCTAGGAAATCATAATCATGATCAAGCTAATGAACATATCCATCATGCCCAAAAGTTTGCTTGCCCACACCCCCAGAGAAATCCATTATTACTACTTTTTCTACCGTACATACCTCTATTTCTGGTATACTGAGAGGTTTTGTTCAAGAATGTGTGTTGGATTTTGTAAAGTGATTTTTCTACATCTACTGATATGATCATAGGATTTTTCTATGAGCCATAGGATTGCATTGATTTTTGAATGTGGAACAAGGCTTTAATGCCTGGAATTAATCCCACTTCACCATAGTATTATTATTTTTATACATTGTTGGATTCAATTTTCTGATATTTTATTGAGGATTTTTGCATCTATGTTCATGAAAGATATTGGTCAGTAGTTTTTCTTTCTTGTAATATTTTCATCTGGTTTTGGTATTAGGGTAATACTGACCTCATAGATGAGTTAGAAATGTTCATATGTTATCTGGAAGAGATTGTAAGGAATTAGTGTCATTTTTTCCTTAAATATTTGGTAGAACATTAGTGAAACCATCTGGGCATTATGCTTTCAGTTTTGAAAGATTATTATTGATTCCGTTTCTTTTACAGATATAGGCCTATTTAGATGATTTTTTCTTGTATGTGTTTTTGTAGAGTGTATTTTTCAAGGAATTGGTACATTTCATCTAAGTTATAACATTTGTGGATGTGTTTATAATATTTCTTTACTAACCTTTTAATGTCCGTGGGATCAGTAGTGATGGCCCTTCCTTTCATTTCTGATATTAGTAATTTGTGTCTTTTCTCTTTCTTCTTAGTTAACATGGCTAGAGAGTTACCAGTTTTATTGATATTTTCAAAGAACCAGGTTTTGGTTTCATTGAAATCTCTATTGATTTTCTGGATTGAATTACATTGACTTCTCTAATTCTTATGATTTCTTTTCTTCTTACTTAGGATTTACTTTGCTCTTCTTTTTCTAGTTTCCTAAGGTGGAAGCTTAGATTATTGGTTTTAGATCTTTCTCCTTTTCTAGTATATGCATTGGATGGTATAAATTTCCCTCTAAGCCCTGATTTGCTGCATGTCACAAATTTTGATAAGTCATATTTTCATTTGACTCAAAATATTTTACGAATTTCTTTTGAGACTGCTTCTTTGACTTACGTGTTATTTAAAGCTAGTGTTTATTTAATCTTCAGATATTTGGGGATTTTCCAGCTTTCTTCCAGAAATCATTACGATTTCTAGTTTAATTCCATTGTGTTCTGAAAGCAAACTTGGTATGACTTCTGTTCCTTTAAATTTGTTAAGGTATGTTTTACGGCCCAGAATATGACTTATCTTGGTTGATGTTCTGTGTGAGCTTGAGAAGAATATGTAATCTGCTGCTGTTGGATGAAATGTTCTATAAATTTGTTATATCCCTTTATTTTTAATTTGTCTGTGTCTTTATATTTAACATTGGTTTCTTGTCTTGCCATTTGTGACAACATGGTTGGACCTTGAGAATTATTTTGTTAACTGAAGTAAGTCAGATGGAGACAGACAAATGCTATATTTCACTCATATGTGGAGTGAAAAAAACAAACAGGGACTTCCCTGGCAGTCCAGTGGTTAGGACTCCATGCTTCCACTGCAGGGGGCATGGGTTCAATCCCTTGTCAGGGAACTAAGATCCTGCATGCTGTGTGGTGTGGCCAAAATATTAAAAACAAACAAAAAAACCCAAAACCAAAGTAAATGAAGAAACCAAACCAATCAAAAAACAAGTATGTAGATACAGAGAATAGAATAGTGGTTACCAGAGGGATAGGGGTTGGGGGGAGGGCAAAATGGGTAGAGGGTGTATGGTGATGTATGGTGATGACTGGAAACTAAATTTTTGGCGGTGAGCAAGCTTTTATACAAAAGTGGAAAAATAATTTGTACACGTGAAACTTATATAATGTTACAAACCAATGTTACCACAATAAAAAGTAATTAAAAAATAATTTAAAAATAAAGTGGGTTTCTTGTAGACACCTTGTAGTTGGGTTTGTTTTTTTATCCACTCTTATCATGTCTCTTTTAATTAGTATGTTCAGACCATTCACATTTAATTTAAAATGATTATTGATATAGTCGGGTTAATGGATTTATATTTATCATAGTTGTAACTCTTTTTGTTGCATGTCTGTCTTTGCTTTTAAAAATCTCCGCCTCTTTTTCTTTCTCTGGTTTTAATTGAGTATTTTATATGGTTTAATTTTTTCTTTTTTTTTTTTGGTCATTGCCTTAAAATTGCAGTATACATTTAAAATTTAGAACTAATCTAGGTCCACTTTCAAATAATACTGTCCTGCTTCAGGGATAGTGGAGGTATCTTGTAACAGTATTCCATTCCATTTCTTCTGCTTCTTCATAACATTGTTATTATTCATTTCACTTATCCATAAACTGTACTCAATGTACTGTTGCTATTATTATTTAGAACAATTTTCCATTAGACCTTTAAGAATAAGGAAACTAAAAGGCTTAATTTTACCTTAATTTATTCCTTCTCTAATGCTTTTGTAGGTCTGAGTTTCTGACCTCTATCATTTCCTTTCTTTCTGAAAACTTTTTTTTTTTTTTTTTTTTTTTTGCTGTACTTGGGCCTCTCACTGTTGTGGCCTCTCCCGTTGCGGAGCACAAGCTCCGGACGCGCAGGCTCAGCGGCTATGGCTCACGGGCCCAGCCGCTCCGCGGCATGTGGGATCTTCCCGGACTGGGTCACGAACCCATGTCCCCTGCATTGGCAGGCGGACTCTCAACCACTGCACCACCAGGGAAGCCCCTCTGAAAACTTTTAACATTTCTTGCAAGGGAGGTCCACTGGCAACAAATTCTGTCAGTTTTTGTTTGAGAAAGATTTTATTTCTCCTTCACCCCCATCCCCATTACAGATTGTGGTTAAATACATACAATTTGAAATTTATCATAACCATTTTTAAGTGTACAGTGGCATTAGGTATATTCTCATTGTTGTGTAACCATCACCACATCCATCTCCGGAACTCTTTTTGTCTTGCACAACTGTAATACTGTACCCATTAAGCAGTAACTACACATTTTCCCTCCCCTCTGCCTCTGGCAACCACCATTCTATTTTGTGCCTCTATGAATTTGACTATTCTAGGTACCCCATGTAAGTGGTATCATGCAATATTTGTTCTTTTGTGTCTGACATATTTCACTTAGCATAATGTCTTCAAGGTTAATCTGTTATAGCATATGTCAGAATTTCATTCATTTTTAAGCGTGAATTATGTCCCATTGTATGTATATACCACATTTTGTTTCTCCATTCATCTGTCAGTGGACACAGTGGTTGTTTCCACGTTTTAGCTATTGTGAATAATGCTGCTACAAACATGAGTGTACAAATGTCTCTTTGAGTCCCTGCTTTCAAATATTTTTGGTATATACCCACAAGTGGAATTGCTGGGTCATATGGTAATTAATTTTTTCAGGGACCACAATACTACTTTCCATAGCAGTCACACTGTTTTACATTCCCACCAGTGGTGCACAAGGGTTCCAATTTCTCCGCATCCTCAGAAAATAATTACTTTGTTTTGTTGGTAGTAGCCATCCTAATGGATGTGAGGAGCCATCTCATTGTCATTTTGATTTGCACTTCCATATTGATTAGTAGTGATTTTGAACATCTTTTCTTGTGCTTATGGGCCATTTGTATATCTTCTTTAGAAAAATATGTGTTCAAGATCTTTGACCATTTTTAATTGGGTTGTTTGGTTTTTTGTTGTTGAGTTGTAGGAGCTCTTTATATATTCTGAATTAGATGTGTGACTTGTATATATTTCCTGTTCCATGTGTTACCTTTTCAATGTTGATAGTGTCCTATGATGCACAGAAGTTTTTAATTTTGATGAAGTCCAAATCTTCTATTTTTTGTTGTTGTTTTTTGGTGTCATGTCCAAGAAATCATTGCCAAATCGAGATCATGCAACTTTTTACCTATGCTTTCTTTTGAGAATTTTATAGTTTTAGGTCTGACATTTAAGTCTTTGATCCATTTTGAGTTAATGTTTGGATATAGTATTGAAAAGACAGTTTGCAAATTGAATGATCTCAGTAGCCTTGTAAATAATCATTTAACTATATATGTGAGGGTTTATTTCTTGGCTCTCTATTCGATTGGTCTAAGTTTTTGTGTTCCAGCACCATGCTGGATTTTGTTTCGTTTTTATTGAAATAGAGTTGATTTACAATACTGTGTGAGTTTCAGGTGTACAGCATAGTGAGTCATTATTTCTGCAGATTATATTCTGCTATAGGTTATTAGTGGGTATAATTCCCTGTGCTATATAGTAAATCCTTGTTTCTTATCTATTTTATATATAGCAGTTTGTATATCTTCATCCCATACCCCAAAATTGTCCCTCCTTCTGTCCCTCTCCCCTTTGGTAACCACAAGTTTGTTTTCTATGTCTGTGAACCTGTTTTGTATATACATTCATTTGTATTATTTTTTGGATTCCATATATAAGTGATATAGTATCATGTTTGTCTTTCTCTGACTTTTTTCACTAAGCGTAGTATTCTCTAGGTCCATCCTTGTTGCTGCAGTTGGCCGTATTTCATTCTTTTTTATGGCTGAGTAATATTCCATTGTGTGTGTGTATGTATGTGTGTGTGTCACATCTTAGTCCAGTCACCTATTGATGGGCATTTGGGTTGCTTCCATGTCTTGGCTATTGTAAATGGTGTTACTATGAACATTGGGGTGCATGTATCTTTTTTGAATTAGTGTTTTCTTTTTTTCTGGCTATATACACAGGAGTGGAATTGCTGGATCATATGCTAGTTCTATTTTTAGTTTTTTTAAGGTACCTCCATACTGCTCTCCATCGTGGCTGCACCAATTTACGTTCCCACCAACAGTGTATGAGGGTTCCCTTTTCTCCATATCCTCTCCAGCATTGTTGTTTGTAGACTTTTGATGATAGCCATTCTGACAGGTGTGAAATGGTTTTGATTTGCATTTCTCTAATAATTAGCAATATTGAGAATCTTTTCATGTGCCTATTAGCCGTCTATATGTTGTCTTTGGGAAAATGTCTATTCAAGTCTTCCACCCATTTTTTTTAATGGATTGTTTGTTTTTTTGATATTGAGTTGTATGAGCTGTTTGCATATTTTGGATATTAACCCCTTGTCAGTCACATCATTTGCAAATATATTCTCCCATTCCATATGTTGTCTTTTTAGCAAGCACCATGTTGTTTTGATCACTGTGCTTTTGTTAGTACATTTCAAAATCAGGAAATGTGAGACTGCCAAGTTTCTTTTGAAGGTTGTTTTGACTGTTTGTGGGTCCTTTGAGATGCCATATGAATTTTTCTATTTCTGTAAAAAATATTGGGATTTCAATGTGGATTACATTGAATCTGTAGGTTGCTTTGAGTAGTACTGATATCTTAACAATATTGTCTTCCAGTCTGTGAACATGGAATGTCTTTCCATTTATATGTGTTTTTACTTTATTTCAACAATGTTCTATAGGTTTTGGGGTATAAGTCATTCTCCCTTCCCTCCCCCGCCATTAAGTTTATTCCTAAGCATTTTATTATTTTTGACGCTATTGTAAATGGAATTTTTTTCTTAATTTCCATCTTGAATTGTTCATTGTAAGTGTATAGAAACAACTGATTTTTGTGTTTTGATTGTGTACCCAGCAACATGCTGAATCCATTTATTCTAGCACGGTTTTTTTGTGGAATATTTGTTTTTCTTCATATAAGATCATGCTGTCTGAACAGAGAGAATTTTACTTCTTCCTTTCCAACGTGGATGCCTTTTATTTATTCTTCTTGCCCAATTGCTCTGGCTATGACTTTCTGTGTTGAATAAAAGTGGCAAAAGTGGGCATCCTTATCTTTTTCCTGATGTTAGAGGAAAAGACTTGTCTTTCATCATTGAGTATGATGTTCATTGTGGGCTTTTCATATATGGCTTTAATATATTGAGGCAGTTTCCTTTAATTCCTAACTTTTTGAGTGTTTTTATCATGAAAGAATGTTGAAATTTTTTTGAATGCATTTTCTTCATCAGTTGCGGTGATCTGTGTTTTTTCCTTCATTCTGTTAATGAGGTGTATCACATTGATTGAATTTGTATATTGAACCATCTTTCCATTCTTAGAATGTTATACTGAGTAATGGTTTATAATTCTTTTAGTGTACCATTGAATTTTGTTTGCTAGTATTCTGTTGAGGATTTTTGCCTCAGTATCCATGGGGGATATTGATCTGTAGTTTTCCTGTGGTATCTTTGTCTGGCTTTGGTATCAGATTAATGCTGACCTCATATATTAAGTTTGTGGAAGTATTTCCTTTTCTTCAGTTTTTGGGAAGAATTTGAGGAGGATTGGTGTTCTCTTTTAAATGTTTGAAGAAGAAACTATCTGATCCTGGGCTTTTGTTGTTGTTGTGGGTTTTTGATTAATGATGAAATCTCATTACTAATTATAGATCTGTTCAGATTATGCATTTCTTCATGATTCATTAGTGGTAGGATGAGTGTTTTTAGGAATTTATCCATTTTATCTAGGCTATCAAATTTGTTGACATACAGCTGTTCGTAGTATTCTTACAATCCTTTTTATTTTTGTAAAATTGGTAGTACTATCCCCTCCTTCATTTCTCATTTTAGTTACAGTTGACTCTTGAACAATGCAGGGGTTAGGGGCATCGAACCCCCACACAGTCGAAAATCTGCATATAACTTTACAATTGGCCTTCCATATCTGTGGTTCACATTCTTGGATTCAGCTATCAGTGGATCATGTAGTACTGAAGTACGTACTTATTGGAAAAAAATCCACATGTAAGTGGATCCACAAAATTCAAACCTGTGTTGTTCAAGGGTCAATTGTATTTGACTCTTCTCTCTTTTTCTTGGTCAGGCTAGCTAATGATTTATCAATTTTGTTGACATTTTTTGTTTCTTGTAACAGCTTTTGACTTAAAGTCTGTTTTGTCTAATATCAGTATAGCTATTTCTGCTCTCTTGGTTATTATTTGCATGGGAAATCTTTTTTAATCCTTTCACTTTTGAGCTATGTGTGGTTTCAAGCTTTTGGTTTCATCAATTTTCTCTTGGTTTTCTGTTCTTTGTTTTGCTTATGTCTGTTCTAAACTTTATTATTTCATTCCTTCTGGTAGCTTTGGGTGTAGTTAATCTTTTTCTGTTTCTTTAAGATGCAAATTTAGGTTGTTGATTTGGGATTATTTCTTCCTTTTTTTTTTTTTTTTTTGCGGGTACGAGGGCCTCTCACTGTTGTGGCCTCTCCCGTTGCAGAGCACAGGCTCCGGACACGCAGACTCAGCAGCCACAGCTCACGAGCCCAGCTGCTTTGCGGCATGTGGGATCCTCCCGGACCAGGGCATGAACCCGCGTCCCCTGCATCGGCAGGCAGACTCTCAACCACTGCGCCACCTGGGAAGCCCATTTCTTCCTTTTTAATGTAAACATTTACTGCTATAATTTGTCTCCCAGGACTGCTCTTGCTGCATCCCATACATTTTGGTATGTTGTTTCCATTTTAATTTTTCTTAAATTGTTTTAAAATTTTTCTTGTGATTTCTTCTTTGATTCATTGCTTGAGTGTGTTAATTTTCATATATTTGTGGATTTTTTTTTTTTTTTTTTTGGCTGTGTTGGGTGTTCGTTGCTGCGCGCGGGCTTTCTCTAGTTGTGGAGAGCGGGGGCTACTCTTCGTTGCAGTGCGCAGGCTTCTCATTGCAGTGGCTTCTCTCGTTGTGGAGCACGGGCTGTAGGTGCGTGGGCTTCTGTAGTTGTGGCACATAGGCTCAGTAGTTGTGGTGCACGGGCTTAGTTGCTCCGTGGCATGTGGGATCTTCCCAGACCAGGGCTTGAACCCGTGTCCCCTGCATTGGCAGGTGGATTCTCAACCACTGTGCCACCAGGGAAGCCCCTATTTGTGGATTTTTTAGTTTTCCTTCTGCTGTTGATTTCTGGATTCATTCCACTCATTCCATCAGGAAACATAGCTTATATAATTTCAATCTTTTAAAATTTATTTAGATTCTTTTGTTGCCTAACAGTCTTATACTGGAAAATGTTCCCTGCGCACTTGAGGAAATTGTGTATTCTGTTGTTGGGTAAGGGTGTTCTGTATATATTTGTTAAGTTCAATTCATCTATTTTCTTGTTAACCTTCTGTCTGGTTGTTCCATCCATTACTAAAGTTGTGTATTGAAGCCGCCTACTAATACTATAGAGCTGTCTATTTCTCTCTTCAATTATGTTAGTGTTTGCTTCATATGTTTTTGATTTCTGATGTTTGGTGCATATATGTTTATAACTTTTATATCTTCTTAGTGAATTGACCCTTTTATCATCTTATAATGCCCTTTTTTGTTTCTTGTAACAGCTTTTGACTTAAAGTCTGTTTTGTCTAATATCAGTATAGCTATTTCTGCTCTCTTTTGCTTATTATTCACAAGGGAAATCTTTTTTAATCCTTTCACTTGTGAGCTATGTGTGGCATTAGACCTAACATAGAGGGACCCTGTTTTTGTTTGTTTTTGTTTTTTTAAATTCCTTTTGTCCATCTGTGTCTTTTGATTGGGAAGTTTAAACTGTTTACACTTAAAGCAATTACTGATAGGGAAGGATTTACTATTGCTGTTTTGTTCATTATTTTATGTCTTATGACTTTTTGTTTCTCTTTTTTTCTTATTGCTTTCTTTGTGTTCAATTTTTTTGTAGTGATGTGTTTTTTTGTTTTTTTTTTTCCGGTACGTGGGCCTCTCACTGTTGTGGCCTCTCCCGTTGCGGAGCACAGGCTCCGGACGCGCAGGCTCAGCGGCCATGGCTCACGGGCACAGCTGCTCCACAGCATGTGGGATCTTCCCGGACCGGGGCACGAACCCGTGTCCCCTGCTTCGGCAGGCGGACTCTCAACCACTGCGCCACCAGGGAAGCCCAGTGATGTGTTTTGATTCCCTTATTTCCTTTTGTGTATAGTCTATAGATATTTCCTTTGTGGTTCCACAGGGATTACATATAATATCTTAACGTTATAACAGTATATTTTAAACTGATACTGACTTAAATTCAATTGCATACAGTAACTTTACTCCTTTACAGCTTGCCTCCCCATCTTTGTTATTGATGTTAAAAAAAAAAAACATGACATCTTTATATAGTATGTATCTAGTAACATAGCTTTATAACTTTTTAATCTTTTTGTCTTTTAAACCCTGTAAAAATAAAAAATGGAGTTAAAAAGTTGAACCACAATAGTACTGGTTTTTATATTTGCCCATGTATCTTTGTTTATTGGAGAACTTTATATTTTTATATGGCTTCATGTTAGCACCTAGCATCCTTTCTTTTTAACTTGAAGGACTCCCTTTGAAACTTCTTGTAAGGCAGCTTTGCTGGTAATGAACTCCTTCAGCTTTTGTTTATCGGAGAATATCTTAATTTTCCCCTCATTTTTTCTGGATATAATGCTCTTGATTGACAGTTTTTGTTATAATTCAGCACTTTAAATATATTATTCCCCTGTTTTCTGGCTTACAGTGTTTCTGCTGAGAAATCTACTGATAATCTTATTGAGGATCCTATGTACATGTCAAGTTGCTTTTCTCTTGTTGCCTTTAATAGTCTCTCTTTGATTATTGTGTTTCTTGTTTGAGATTCTTGAATTTATATATCCATGTCTTTCTTCAAATTTGGGAGGTTTCTGGCTATTATTTCTTCAAATAAGCTCTCTACCCATTTATCTGTCCTCCTTGTGGACTCCCATGATTAACGATATATTGACCCCCTTAATGATGTCCCATAAGTCCCTTAGCCTCTGTTCACTTTTCCTCATTTTTTTTTTTTTTTACTCCTAACTGTGTATTTTCAAATGACCTGTCTTCAAGTTTTCTGATTCATTCTTTTGCCTGTTCAAGTCTGCTTTTGATTTTCTCTAGTGAGTTTTCAATCCAGTTATTCCTTATATCTCCGTTGGTGTGTGTGTGTGTTTTCTACTTTCTTTCAAGACTTGTTGTAGTTGATCTCATGTACATACAACATTGAATAAGGTTAAGGTGTGCAACATGTTGGTTTGATACATTTATATATTGCAGTATGGTTACCACCATAGCTTTAGCTGACACCTCTATCGATTAACGTCAATATCGTTTCTTTTTTGTGGTGAGAATGTTTAAGATTTAGTTTCTCAGCAGTTGTTGAAATATATAATACACTATTTTGACTGTAGTCACCATGCGCTACATTAGATCTCCATAACTTAATTATCATAGTTGCAAGTTTATGTCCTTTAACAACATCTCCCCAATTCTCCCACATTCCAGTCCCTGGTAACCACCATTCTACTCTGTTTCTACAAGTTTGGGTTTTTTAGATTCTTCACATAAATGATGTCGTACAGTGTTCATCTTTCTCTGTCTGGCTTATCTCACTAACCATAAGCCCCTCAGAGGGAGTCCATCCTTGTTGTTTCAAGTTTGTTTCTTACTCATGGCTTAATATTCCATTGTATATATGAACCACATCTTTATCCATTCATCTTGATGACACTTAGGTTGTTTCCATATTTTGGCTATTGTGAATAATGCTGCAATAAACATGCAAGTGCAGAAATCTTTTTTCTTTAATCTTTTTATTTATTTGGTTGTGCCAGCTCTTAGTTGCAGCAGGCGGGCTCCTTCGTTGTGGCTCACAGTCTCCTTAGTTGCGTCTCACTGGCTCCTTAGATGTGGCATGTGAACTCTTAGTTGCGCATGCATGAGGGATCTAGTTACCTGACCAGGGATCAAACCTTGGCCCCCTGCATTGGGAGTGCAGAGTCTTAACCACTGCACCACCAGGGAAGTCCCGCAGAAATCTTTTTGATATCCCATTTTCTTTGCCTTTGGATGTATATGAAGAAGTGGGTTTTCTGGATCATATTCAAGATTTTTTCCTTTTATTTTCTGCAGTTTGATTATGGTATTCCTAGGTGTAGATTTTTTATTTCCCTGCTTGATATTTTCTGAGCTTCCTGGATCTGTGGTTTGGTGTCTTTATCATTAATTTCAGAAGTTTCTCAGCCATTATTGCTCCAAATATATGTGTATATTTTTGTTCCTCTCTCCTTTTTTGCCTTCTGGTATTTCCATTAGGCATATGTTACAGCTTTTATAATTGTCCTACAGTTCTTGGACATTCTGTTTCATTATTTTTATTTTACTTTATTTTTCTCTTTGCATTTCAGTTTGGAAGTTTATATTTACATATCCTCAAGCTTGCTGATTTTTTTTTGATGTAAAATGACTTAAACTTTATTTAAAATGTGCATTTCAGAACTGTTCAGTATTGTAAATTTATGAACAGACCCAGCGAAATAAGATAGAAATTATCACATAATCACTTGTATTTTATTTTTATTTATTTTTTATTTTTAATTGATTTTTTCATTGAAGGAAAGATTCTTTAAATCCAATAGTGCTCCACAGTTTTCAAAAGTTTCACACATACAATTTCATATAATCCCATAATAACCATAATAATCTTTTTCCCCCCAACCCCCTATATTGTTTCTTTCTCCTTCCCTCTCTCCACTGGTAACCACTAGTTTGTTCTCTGTATCTGTGAGTCTGCTTCTTATTTGTTTTATTCACTAGCTTGCTGTATTTTTTTTTGATTCCACATATAAGTGATATATAGTATTTGTCTTTCTCTGATTTATGTCGCTTAGCATAATGCCTTCCAAGTCCATCCATTGTTGCTGCAATGGCAATATTTTATTCTTTTTTATGGCTAGGTATTATTCCATTGTATATATATACCACATCTTCTTAATCTATTCATCTGTTGATGGACACTTAAGTTGCTTCCGTATCTTGGCAATTGTAAATGATGCTGCTATGAACACTGGGGTGCAAGTATATTTTCTAATTAGTGTTTTGGGTTTTTTTCAGATATATACCCAAGGAGTGGAATTGCTGGGTCATCTGGTAGTTCTGTTTTCCATTTTTTGAGAAACCTTCATACTGTGTTCCACAGTGGCTGCACCAATTTACATTCCCACCAACAGTGTACAAGGGTTCCCTTTCCTCCATATCCTTGCCAACATTTGTTACTTGTCTTCTTTTTGATGATAGCCATTCTGACAGGTGTGAGGTGATATCTTATTGTGGTTTTGATTTGCATTTCCCTGATGATTAATGATGTTGAGCATGTTTTCATATGCCTGTTGGCCATCTGCTTGTCTTCTTTGGGAAAATGTCTATTCAGTTCTTTTGCCCATTTTTTTTTTTTTTGTGGTACGCGGGCCTCTCACTGTTGTGGCCTCTCCTGTTGCGGGTCACAGGCTCCGGATGCACAGGCTCAGCGGCCATGGCTCACGGGCCTAGCGGCCCTGCGGCATGTGGGATCTTCCCGGACCAGGGCACAAGCTTGTGTCCCCTGCATTGGCAAGTGGACTCTCAACCACTGCGCCACCAGGGAAGCCCTCTTTTGCCCATTTTTAATCTTTTTTTTTTTTTTTTGCGTCCTTGTTTGTTTTGCTACACCATGCAGCATGCAGGATCTTACTTCCCCAACCAGGGATTGAACCTGGGCCCCATGCAGTGGAAGCGTGGAGTTCCAACATCTGGACCACCAAGGAATTCCCCGGGGTTTTTTTTTTTGATGTTGAGTTGTATGAGCTGTTAATATATGTTGGATGTTAACTCCTTATCAGTCATTTCATTTATAAATATTTTCTCCCATTCAGTAGGTTGTCTTTTTGTTTTGTTGATGGTTTCCTTTGCTGTGCAAAAGCTTTTAAGTTTAATTGGTTTTTTTTTTGTTTGTTTGTTTGTTTTGCGTTTGTTTCCTTTGCTTTAGAAGATGGATCCAAAAAATATTGCTGCAATTTATGTCAAAGAGTGTTCTGCCTATGTTTTCCTCTAGGAGTTTGATAGTATCCGGTCTTACATTTAGGTCTTTAATTCATTTTGAGTTTATTTTTGTATATGGTGTTAGAAAATGTTCTAATTTTGTTCTTTTACGTGTAGCTGTCCAGTTTTCTTAGCACCACTTGTTGAAGAGACTGTGTTTTCTTCATTGTATATTCTTGTCTTCTTTCTCTTAGATTAATTGACCATAAGTGTGTGGGTTTATTTCTGGGCTTTCCTCTTACATTGATTAATGTGTCTGTTTTTGTGCCAGTACCAGTACTGTTTTGATTACTGTAGCTTTGTAGTATAGTTTGAAGTCAGGGAGTGTGATTACTCCAGCTCTGTTCTTCTTTCTCAAGATTGTTTTGGCTATTCAAGCTCTTTTGTGTTTCCATGAAAATTTAAAAATTATTTGTTCTAGTTCTGTGGAAAATGCCATTGGTATTTTGATAGGGATTGCATAGAATCTACTTTGCCTTGGGTAGTATGGCTATTTTAACAGTATTAATTCTTTCAATCCAAGAACATGGTATATCTTTTCATCTGTTTGTGTCATCTTCTGTTTCTTTCATTCGTGTCTTATATAGTCTTCTGAATACAGGTCTTTTACCTGCTTGGGTAGATATATTCCTAGGTATTTTATTCTTTTTGATGCGATAGTAAATTGGATTGTTTCCTTATTTTCTCTTTGATACTTTGTTGTTAGTGTATAAAATTACAACAGCTTTCTGTATGTAATTTTGTATCCTACAACATTACTGGATTTGTTGATGAGCTATAGTAGTTTTCTGGTGGTGTCTTAAAGATTTCCTGTGTATAGTACCATGTTATCTGAAAACAGTGACAATTTTACTTCTTCCTTTCCAATTTGGATTCCTTTTATTTCTTTTTCTTCTCTGATTGCTGTGGCTAGAACTTCCAAACCTACATTGAGTAAATATGGTGAGAGTGAATGTCCTTGTCGTGTTCTTGATCTTAGAAGAAATGCTTTCAGCTTTTCAGCATTGAGTATGATGGTAGCTGTGGGTTTGTAATCATATATTACAGACAAAATGGATGTTGAATTTTATCAAAAGTTTTTCCTTCATCTATTGAGATGATCATATGGTTTTTATTCTTCAGTTTGTTAATGTGCTGTATCACACTGATTGTTTTGTGGGTATTGAAAACTCCTTGCTTCCCTGGGATAAATCCCACTTGATCATGGTGTATGATTCTCTTAATGTATTGTTGGATTTGGTTTGCTGGTATTTTCTTGAGAATTTCTGCATCTGTGGTCATCAGTGATATTGGCCTGTAACTTTCTTTTATGGTATCTTTGGTTTTGGTATCAGGATGATGGTGGCCTCATAGAATGATTTTCGAAGTGTTACTTCCTCTGCAATTTTTTGGAGTAGTTTAAGAAGGATAGGTGTTAACTCTAAGTGTTTGGTAGAATTCACCTGTGGAGCCATCTGGTCCTGGACTTTTGTTTTTTGGGAGCTTTTTAATCACAGTTTCAATTTCAGTACTTGTACTTGGTCTGTTCATATTTTCTATTTCTTCCTGGTTCAGTCTTGGGAGATTGTACCTTTCTAAGAATTTGTCTATTTCTTCTAGGTTGTCCATTTTATTGGCATATAGTTGCTTGTAGTAGTCTCTTACGGTCCTTTGTATTTCTCTGGTGTCCGTTGTAACTTCTCCTTTCTCATTTCTAATTTTATTGATTTGAGTCCTCTCTTTTTTTCTTGATGAGTCTGGCTAAAGGTTTATCAATTTTGTTTAACTTTTCAAAGAATCAGCTTTTAGTTTTATTGTTCTTTTCTATTTTCTTGGTTTCTATTTCATTTATTTTTGCTTTGATCTTTATGATTTCTTTCCTTCTGCTAACTTTGAGTTTTGTTTGTTCTTTCTCTAGTTGCTTTAGGTGTAAGGTTAAGTTTTTTTAATTGAGATTTTTCCTGTTTCCCTGAGGTAAGCTTGCATCGCTATAAACTTCCCTCTCAGAACTGCTTTTGCTGTGTCCCATAGGTTTTGGATGGTCATTTTTTATCATTTTCATTTGTCTCTAGGTAATTTTAAATTTCTTCTTTGATTTCTTCAGTGATCCATTGGTTGTTTAGTAACATACTGATTAGTCCACATATTTGTGTTTTTTGCAATATTTTTCTTTCAGTTGTTTTCTCATCCCATAGTGTTGTGGTTGGAAAAGATGCTTGATATGATTTCAGGTTTCTTAAAGTTACTGAGACTTGCTTTGTGGCCCAACATGTGATCTATCCTGGAGAATGTTCTATGTGCACTTGAAAAGAATGTGTATTCTGCTGCTTTTGGACCAAATTCTCTATATGTATCAGTTAAGTTCAGGTAGTCTAGTCTGTCATTTAAGTCCAGTGTTACCTTATTGATTTCTGTCTGGATGATCTGTCCGTTGATGTACATGCGGGTGTTAAAATCCCTTACTGGGCTTCCCTGGTGGCACAGTGGTTGAGAATCTGCCTGCTAATGCAGGAGACACAGGTTCGAGCCCTGAATACATTGTTCTTTTACGTGTAGCTGTCCAGTTTTCTTAGCACAGGTTGCTCCCACATGCCGTGGAGCAACTAGGCCCGTGAGCCACAACTACTGAGCCTGCGCGTCTGGAGCCTGTACTCCGCAACAAGAGAGGCTGCGATAGTGAGAGTCCCGCACACCACGCTGAAGAGTGGCCCCCGCTTGCCACAACTAGAGAAAGCCCTCACACAGAAACAAAGACCCAACACAGCATAAATAAATTAATAAACTCCTACCCCCAACATCTTAAAAAAAATAAAAAATAAAAATCCCTTACTATTATCATGTTACTGTCGATTCCTCCTTTTACGTCTTTTAATATTTGCCTTATATTATTTAGGTGGTCTTGTCTTGGGTTAACGTATATTTACAATTGTATCTTTTTCTTGGTTTGATCCTTTGATCAGTATATAGTGTCCTATTTTGTTTTTTATAATAATCTTTATTTTAAAGTTGATTTTGTGTGATACAAGTATTACTAGTTGGGCTTTCTTTAGACTTTCATTTACATGGAATACCTTTTTTCATCCTCTCACTTTCAGTCTGTGTGTGTCTCTAGATCTGAAGTGAGTCTCTTGTAGACAGCATATATATGGGTCTTGTTTCTGTATCCATTCAGCCACTCTGTCTTTTGGTTGGAGCACTTAGTCCATTTACATTTAAGGTAATTATTGATATGTATGTTCTTATTGTCAGTTTGTTAACTGCTTTGAACTTATTTTCGTAGGTTCTTCCCCTTTCTCCTCTTGTTCTCTTCTCTTGTGATTTGATGAATATCTTTGTGTTTGGGATTCCTTTTTTGTGTGTGTATATCTATTGTAGATTTTTGGTTTGTGGTTACCATGATGTTTTTGTATAGCAATCTATACAAAGCATAATAGCCAAAAACTTCCCTAACGTGAAAAAGGAAGCACTCACTGAAGTCCAGGAAGTACAGAGAGTCCCATACATGATAAACCCAAGGAGGAACACACTGAGACACATATTAGTCAAGCTGACAAAAGTTAAAGACAAAGAGAAAATATTAAAAGCAACAAGGGAAAAGCAACACATAAGAAGGAAATCCCCATAAGGTTATCAGCTTATTTTTCAGCAGGAATTCTGCAGGCTAGAAGAGAGTGACACAATATATCCAAAGTGATGAAAGGGTAAAGCCTATAATCAAGAATATTCTACCTAGCAAGGCTCTCCTTCTGATTTGATGGAGAGATGAAAACTTTACAAACAAGCAAAAGCTAAAAGAGTTCAGCACTACCAAACCAGCTTTACAACAAATGTTAAAGGAACTTCTCTAGGTGAAAAAAGAAAAGGCCACAATTCAAAGCAGGAATATTATTAAATGAAAAGACTCACAGGTAAAAGGCAAACATACAGTAAAGGTAGGAAATCATCCACACACAAAGCTAGTAGGGAGATTAAAAGACAAAAGTAGTAAAATCATCTATACCCACAATAAGCAGTTAAGGGATACACAAAACAATTAGATATAAAATGTGATATTAGAAACAGTCATTGTGAGAGGAGGAGAGTACAAATGCAAGTTTTTAAAAATGCATTTGAGATCAGCAAGTTAAAACAATTGCATATATATATATATACACACACACACCCATATATATATATATATATATATATATATATACACACACGCACACATATATATATATATATATATATGCTGGGTTGGCCAAATATATATATTGGGTTGGCTAAAATGTTCATTTGGGTTGTTCTGTACATCTTGTAGAACAACCCAAATGAACATTTTGGCTAACCCAATATATATATAGACTGCTATACAAAAACCTCATGGTAACCGGAAAAACCAAAAACCTAAAATCACTTGTACTTTAAATGGTACTACAAGCATCTAAAGTTAGTGTTATATGGAAATATTAACTTTGTTGGATATTTTAATGTCGTCATCTCTTAATCTTTTTTTTAGTGTCATGTATTTTTCATTTTGCTGCACTGTGAGCCCTTTTTTATTTAAGAAGATTTGATAGAAATATTTCTATCAAATTTAATTTTTTTAACCAGTATGTGGAGATATTGTATAACATTATAGACTTATTTAAAGCTATTTATAGAAGATACATTTTAATGTAAAATAATGTTTTACAGTATAGCACTTTTCAGCTGTACTCAGTGATTCATTTTATGTCTATATAGTATATTGACTCGAAAAAAAATTCAGAGCACAAAGTATATTGACGGCTGCCAGTACAAAGAATTATCCATAAATGAAAAGTTCACGCTCTACATTTGAACATTACAGTAGAAAAAACAATAAGTGATACTCCATGTACCTATATCATTCACTGATTGGTCACTACCACAATGGATCAATAAGTTTGTCTAATTGTACAGCTTACCTTTATTAGATGTTTACTGATGTTTATTTCTTGTTTGTTTCCCCAGACGTTATGTGAACGTCTAGACAGCAGTTACTCATATACAAATTATTGCTTAAAAGTGAAGGCATTCATTTTGTGTAGCAGAATTAAAACAGCAAGCTATGACAACATTCCAGTATCTCTAGGAAATCCTTGTTAACCTCACATTGATGGATTAAAAATTTCTTTGCAATTGTATTTAAACAAATATATTTAAATACATTTCATTTTTTCCTATATTTTCTTATATCATGCTGTGTTGGTAAATTCATATTATTTGTATAATTTTAATGAAAATGTATTCATTAACAGTGAGCTACAACCGTAGAGGTCAGAACTTATAGTAAATGATGTTTTGGTCAGACATACAAGCTTAGACTAAGTTGAAGGATGAAGGTGAGCCAACAATCATAGTTGGATTCTGTTTCTGTTATGTACATTTTTATGATTATTTTCCTTAATATGACATTTAGGAATGACGTTTACCTAGCTTGTTAAAATAAAAGTTATTTGAAAATTTCAATTTTATTTTTTAATAATTTTTCTTTTTAGGAGCTGTAGCCCTGAAGAATCTTGAAATTAAAGAAAATGCCCTGGTAGGTTTTGACTATAAAAATTGTTGTATTAGTGCAGTTAGCTGCATAGACTTCTTCCTGATTTACTTTAACATCTTAAATTATTTAAGTTTGAGAAAAATTTTAAAAAGTAATTTTTGTAAAATGTGAATTTTGCAAAATGGACTTTTAATCTCCATAAAAGTACAAACTGACAGTGTAATTTTCCCCATTAAAAATACTTCTAAAATTTATCTCTTCCTATATGGCTTCATTTTAGATTGTTAATTTACCTCTCCAATCATCTTCAGGTTTTTTTTTCCCTAATACCATTTTAATCATTTTTTACTGTAGAATACAGTGGCGTGAATTACAGTGTTGTACAACTGTCATCAGTATGTATTTCTAAAACATTTTTGATACTCCAAGGGGAACCCTGTAACCAGTAAGAAATACCTAACTCCCCATTCCCTCTCTCCATATACCTTGCTAACTTCTACTTTTGTCTGTCTTAATTTGCCTATTCCAGGTACCTCATATAAATAGAATAATGCTATGTTTGTCATTTTGTGTCTAGTTTACTTAGCATAATTCCTTCAAGGTTCATCCATGTTGTAGCATTTATCGGAAAATCACTCCTTTATGTGGCTGAAAAATGTATGTATATGCCACATTTTGTCCATTTATCTGTGGATGGACACTTGGGTTGTTTCTGCCTTTTGTCTCTTGTGAATAATGCTACAATGAACATTAGCATACATGTCCGTTCAAGTTCTTACCTTCAGTTTTTGTGTGTAAATACCTAGGAGTGAAATTGCTGGATTATTTGGTTATTTTATGTTTAGCCTTTTCAGGAACTGCCACACTGCTTTCCATAGCAGTTGAACCATTTTACACAGGTGTACCTTGGAGATTTTGCAGGTTCATTTCCAGTCCACTGCAATAAAGTGAATACTATTGCAATAAAGCAAGTCACATGAATTTTTCCCAGTGCATATAAAAATTATATTTACCCATACTGTATTCTCAAAAACAAGTTTACATACCTCAATTAATAAATAACGCTATTGGGAAAGTGGCGCTGATAGATTTGCTTAACACAGAATTGCCACAAACCTTCACTTGGTTAAAAACAAACAAACAAACAAAAAAAACCCCCACAGTATCTGGGAAGCGCAACAAAGCAAAGTACAATAATTTGAGGTATGCCTAAATTCCCACCAGCAATGCATGAGGGTTCTAATTTCTCCACATCCTTGACAACATTTATTTTCTGGTTTTTGATAACAGCCATCCCAGTGGGAATGAAGTGGTATATCGTTTTGGTTTTCCTTTGCACTTCTCTAATGACTGTTGAGGCTGAGCATCTTTTCATGTGCTTATTGGCCATTTTTATATGTTCTTTGGAGAAATGTCTACTGAAAAGCATTGCTAATTTTTTAATCAAGTTTTTTTTTTTTTTTGGTTTAGTTTCGGTTCTTTATATATTTTGGTTATTTCCCCTTATCAGAAGATATGATTTGCAAATACTTTCTCCCATTTTGTGGGTTGTCTTATGCCTCTGTTAACAGTGTTATGTACAATTTTTTATGCAAAAAAATTTAATTTTGATGAAATTGACTTTATCATTTAATTGTTGTTGTTGCCTGTGCCTTTCATGTGATATCCAAGAAATCATTGCCCGATCCAGTGTCCAGAAGATTTTACCTTTTGTTTTCTTCTAAGGTTTTATAGTTCTAGTTCTTATGTTAGGTATTTGGTTCATTCTGAGTTAATTTTTGTATATGGCATAAGATAAGGGTCCAACTGCATTCTTTTGCAAGTGGATATCCAGCTTTCCCAGCACCATTTATTGAAAAGGTTGTCCTTTCCCAATTGAATGGGGAGAAATTTATTTGAGGATGTTTTTTGCAAAGTGGAGTTTAATCTCCTTACAAATACAAACTGACAGTGGAATTTTCCACTTTCTTTTTCCTTTTTTCAAGCAGTGTAAAAGCTGTAGTGATTCTGGTATGGGTAACTTAGGGGTCAGTATTGCTGTAGAACTTTTTTGTAGTTATTTTAAGGTGATCAGTCTCTGAATTTTATGGATTTGAAGATAATATTGCAATTATGTATTTATAAATTTAAATAACTGTTGAGGGTAAAGAGAAGGTGTAAGTTAACTTAAATCCCTTAAGTAATTTTGGGAAGAAACAAATAGTCATCTGTTTTGTTGAACTGTATATGTACTAATATTTTACATATGTGTATTTTTTGTAGAGTCAACTGGATGTACCGTTTAAAATTAAAGTTGGCCATATAGGTAAGCTATCCTTAGTATTTGAATGTCCTTCTTGTCGGACCTGCAACCAGAATAATATGTCTAATATCTCTATAATGTGATATTTATAATGTTTCTGAGAATAAATTAAAAGCATTATGTGTTTTCATCTATGTAGAGCTTAGTTGTGTAACTTAAAAATGCTGTCCATGAATCCCTTGTTTAATACTGGTGAAATTATGCATATTGTTAAGTGTTAAAATGAGTTGAGATCAAAGCATTAAATCTAATAGCATGATTGTCTCAGTTTCTTAGGTTTCTGACTAGTTATCCTTGCTGTATTCCGATTGGCCATGGATATGTGGTATAAGGATTAGGGTCTGGATCATCCAGGCAGTATGGCTAGGAACCAATCAAAAACCTAGTTTCCGCTCTGGAAGTTTTCTAGTTTTCTAGGAAACACTGTGCTATCTTTCTTGTTTTGTATTACTTTTCCAGTTTTTGTAGTTTACATATTAAATGTACTGGTTGAACAGAAATAATTGATTCAAATATGATGTTTTAACATGTTTAATAAAGACATGTATGTTTGGTTTCTTAAATTATTTTGGTTTATTTAAACTTTATTGGTTTAAGTATTGTGCAAGATGATAGTGTTATTATTTGTGACTTGGAAGTTTTTTATACAGATAATTTGTGTAGTAGAATTTATATAATGTTATTGCAGTGTTTTAGTGTCACTTGGGGAACAAGGTGTTCTGAAAGCTTATATAAATTACATGATGAATGTCTCCACAATTTTGTGCTCTTATAGTTGTTATTAGACTGTATGCCAAAGAAAGTTTTTATCATTTACATTTACATTGATGAGACTCAAATTCTGTTTCCCTCCTTTCTCCCACCCCCACAATTTAAAGACTATTTAGTATAGATAAGACGGGAAAAATGTCACCCACCTAATATATTTATTTCCACCTACTATATTTACTTTTGCAGATTTTTAAATGATTGTTTACATGTGAACATTTTGACTTCCTATAATCATGGTATATGTATGATTTTATATTCTATTTTTAAGTTAATATTTAATAAAGATTGCTCATAATCCATGTTAATTTGACCTCCCTTATTTCTTAAGGTAGTGTAATAATCCATTGAATGCATATTTGGACAATGTAATCTTATATTTCTATTGGTACAAAAATATTACAGTAAACATTTTCACATACCTTTTGAAAATATTCTAAAAGTCATTGAATTTTATAACTATATTCATTGTAAATCAGTGTATATAAATTTAACATCAATTCAAGAAAAATTTAAAAAAAATATATAAGGGCAGTAAATCGACCTGCTTTCATTTAGAACCTACCTTCTTTCCTTTCTTTTCTTTTTTGACCATGTTTAAAAATGATGATAAGATAATTTTCAGTGTTAATATAAGGTGGTAGAAGGTACACTGCGCTAATACCTAATACATAAGATAATCTTGAGAATCATTTAAGGTGTCGTTTGCATATCTCTATCATAGAACCTGACATTCTTTTATATCATTATTATTTTTTCTTCTAAACAGTAAGTTTTTTCAGAAGTGGATTTAATTTTAAATTTTTATTTTAATTTTATTGTATCCTCACTTAGCACAATACTTGGCATATAGTAGGAACACAATTTGTTGAAGGAAAGAAGTACACATTTCCAAATGAGTGGTACAGTAGTACAGCCAGTTTTATAAGAACATATTGTCAACCCCCTTGCCATTAATGGGGGTTGTTAATCTTACTGATCTTTCAAAGTTTTCCTCATTAAGCATGCAGAATTACATACATATCAAATATAAATACTCATGTATTTTCAAAGTAATTGTTTTCATGTGGAAGATTTTTGAAATTACCTTCGTTTATATCTTTCTGAATTTTCTAAATTTTCTATAAGAAACCTGCACTTCATAAGGAGAGGAAAAACAGTTTGGCTTTAAAAAGAAAAAAAAAAACTTAATGGTAAAAATGGTACATTGTTAGTTTTATATGTGTTTCTTTGCATACTTAATGCTATTGTGGCACTGTTCTATGTCCTTTTATTCACTTACTTTTTTGGATTATTAATGTATGTGTGTATATGTGTGTAAGCAGTCTGCTTGATACATTTATAAGTAAACTGTCAAATTCGTCACAATTATCTTTCCCAATTTGCTCACTTCATTTTGGTTATATTTTGGATAGTATGGAAATTTGAAATGGTCACTGTCCTCTCTGATTTTAAAACTTAGAAAGTTATTCCTCTTTTAGAAATCAGGTACTTTGTTTTTTTCTGAATTGACTTAGTATGAAGAAATCTTTTTCTCAATTTGGAGTTTTTTAAAACATGGATTTTGGGGGTTATGTAATGTGACATGTCTAGGTATGTATTACTAACCAGTTAATGCAACACTGGTGTATTTAAGAAGTCTTTCCCTTCCCCAGTCATGACAACTATTTCTAAATCTAGAGATTCATACTTTGTAAAAAAATTTTTAAATATTGAAAAAAACTATTATAGAAATTTTGTAAATACATAAAACTAGAATTAATAGTATAATCAGCCCCTTACATAGTATTTTTTAGTTCAAGAAATCTAATGCTTTTTAAAATACTTTGCTATTGGGTTGTAAAATATTTTCGTTAGTTGGAACGATTTTGTAATATTGCCTAGGATCCTTGATTATTACCATAGAAATTTGTTAGTACATACACTTATGATAATCATACTTATGTATATGCTATATATATATCATGTAATATATATGTAAAATCTATATATAAAAAATACACATATAAAGAATGTAACCTACCTTTTTAAAGTATGAGAAAGATATTTCTTAGAGGTTTTGAGTAAGAATTGGGGAAAATCATTATTATAATATCAAGGGTTGTTGATTAATGGAAGAATAATATTGGTATGTTTGTGGTACATATCACCAGAAATAGAAATTTGTAAATATTTAGAATATGGCTTAGTAGATTTTCCAACAGTACTAGTACAAATAATTTCAAATAGTCACTGTAAAGGCTTTTTGTTTATGGTTGTAAAATAGCTTTCTGCAAAGTTAATGAGCTCATAAGGTCAAAGGCTACTTTGTTATCTCTTTTAATGCCTGACAGAAAATAAGCTGATAGTAAATCTAGGTTGAAAGAATAATATTTTTTGTCTTTTTTTTCATATAGGTAATCTTAATCTTCTAATTCCATGGAAAAACCTTTATACCCAACCAGTTGAAGCTCTATTGGAAGACATTTATTTACTCATAGTGCCTTCTTCTAGTAAGTCAAATTTTAAACATCATTTCAGTTACTCTTTTTTGTGCATGGAAAAATCTTTGTATTTGATAATTATGTTTGTTCAAATAATTCTGGTGAATTTTTGGAGTTTTTTTAATATTTAAATTTGGTATTTGATAATACAACATAAATTGGTTTTTACTCTAATTTTTGCAGACTGTGAGTTAGTGATTATTTTCTAGGATATTTTTTGGAATGAGTTAATTTAAGGTAATTAAGATTCTTCCTTTTTTATACTTCCTGTAGGAATAAAATATGATCCTTTAAAAGAAGAAAAACAACTCTTTGAAGCAAAGCAACAGGAACTGAAAAGGATAGAAGAAGCAAAACGAAAAGTAGCTGATCAAGGTAAAAACAAATAAGAATGGTAATAAGAAAAGCGGAAAAGACCTAAATATTTATCACATTTGAGTATTATTTTCTTCTGGAAGCACTGAGATTACTTTAAAAATATGACAGAATCTTATTACATGAGGAATTTTAATGTGGTTTCTATGTTTTATCATGTTTACAGAAATTTTACCTTATAGAAATTTACCTTAGTGCAAATAATATCCCTAGCTTATAAGAGTAAGGTTAGATTTTAACTATAGTAATTAATTTCATCAAGTATATTTTCTTACCTTTCTTGTCTTTCTTATTCCACTTGTATCAATTCTTCACCTTTTGGAGTTACTTAGTCTCTTGATATATTTTCCCAAATCTGTTTACCCTCTGGCTCACATCCATTCCTATTCAGCCTAGACCAAAATGGTCCATTACTTCAATCCACTTCTTTTGTCAGTGACAGAGATGTCCTGCAGAAATCTAATCCCTTTCCATTTATGCTAGTGATAGCAATGGTGTCACCATCAACACCTACGCTCTATACTCTGACTCTTAACTTCTCTTTCTAGTGAATCTTTCTCTTTGGCATATAAATATAATGTTGCCTCCCTTATCTTTAAACATAAAGTCATTTTCCTAACCTTGTCATCTGCTTACCTTATGCTCCTCTGTCCTTCATTTGATAGCTAAGCATCTTAAAAGAAATATATGTGTACTGATCAAAATATCCTTGCCATGCATTTATTTTTTTAAATTAAAAAATGCAATAATAAACAGTTTACCTGCTGACAAACAGGTAAAAGAACATTAAAGGAGATCTAACACATTTCCTGGCAACACTTCCTGTAATTATGTTTTTCTCTCTGTTGTCATTCATTCCTACCCCCATCCTCTTTTAAAAAAAAATTTTTTTTGTGGCATACATATAACAAAATTTACCATCTTAACTACTTTTAAGTGTACAGTTCAGTGGTATTAAGTACATTTATTGTATTGCAACCATCACCACCATATCTCTTCATATCTCTTTCATCTTGTAAAATTGAAACTTTACACCCAATAAACAATAACCCACCCATTCTTCCCCCCTTATCCCCAGACGCTGGCAACCACAATTCTACTTTTTGTCTCTATGATTTTGACTATTCTCAGTACTCATGTAAGTGGAATCATGTAGTATTCATGTTTTTTCAAGTGGTTCATTTCACTTAGCATTATGTCTTCAAGGTTCATCCATGTTGTAGCATATGTTGGAATTCCCTTTTTAAGGCTGAATAATATTCCGTTTTATGTATATACCACATTTTGCTTATCCATTCATCCATCAGTGGACACTCGGGTTGCTTCTGTGCTTCAGCCATTGTGAATAATGCTGCTCTGAACATGGGTGTACAAATATCCCTTTGAGACACTGCTTTTAATTCCTTTGGGTATAGACCCAGATGTGGAGTTGTTGGATCATATGGTAATTCTACTCTTATTTTTAATTTTTTGAGGAAATGCCATAATGTTTTCTACAGGGACTTGTGCCGTTTTACAATCCCACAAGCAGTGCACCGGGGTTCCATTTCCTTCACATCCTCACCAACATCTGTTGTTTTCTATATTTTTGATAATAGGGTCCTAATGGGATGAAGTGGTATCTCGTGTAGTTTTGATTTGCATTTCTGTAAAAATTAGTATTTCAGCATCTTTTCATGTGCTTATTGACCATTTGTATGTTATCTTTGGAGAAATGTCTGTTCAAGTCTTTTGCCCATCATTTAATTGTTTTTTTTGTTGTTATTGTTGAATAGTAGGAGTTCTTTATATAATTGGATGTTAATCCATTATTAGATATATGATTTGCAAGTTACCTTCCATTCTCTGGGTAGCCTCTTTACTCTGTTGATAGCGTCCTATGATGTACAAGATTTTAAAATTTTCATGAAGTCCAATTTGTCTACTTTTTCTTTTGTTTCTGTGCCTTTGGTGTCATATGCAAGAACTCCTGCCAAATCCAATTGGCATCTTCATTTATGGGCATTTAGGATCAGATTTTTTCCTCTGTCATGTTGTCTACTTTCCAGCTTCTAAATTTTTGAGGCTCTCTCTTATTCATTCTTTCTTCTACACTCTTTTTCTTTTGGTCTTGGAGATTTATCCATTTTCCCCCTTTACTTTTACTGAGGAATAGAAAAATAGATGCAACTCATGTTTAATCAGAAGTCCCTCTTATTTATACTTAAATCTCAAATATAAATAACCATGCTTAAATTACATCAGTTATACCTTACTGTTATCAGGTAGAAGTTTGAACTCTTCAACAGGATACATAAAAGCTCTTATGATTTGAATCCTGTCTACCTTTCCAGCCTCATTACTGGCCCCATCCCTTTCATATCTTCTCTGTTCTTTGTTCCAGCCATACTGACCTTTGTAGTTTACTGAATGTACCAACTTCTCTGTGATTATATCTCATTTCTGACTTTATACAGTATACTTTTGAGAGTTGTCAGCATTAGGATGATAGTTCAGGCTATAAGGTGTGAATGAGATTCCCTGCAGCAACAGTACAGAATGAGAAGAGAAACATTTCTAGGACTGAGCCTGCCGTAAGGAAATCCAACATTTAAGGATTGTATAGAGGAGGAAAACAGCCCCCCCCCCAAAAAAAAAGACAGATCAAGAAAGAGTGGTTAGATAAGGAGAAAGAAATTTGGAGATTATATCTCCATGGGAAAAGAGTGTTTTAGGAAGCAAAGAATATGTCAGATCCTGCTGAGATATCAGGTAAATTGAGGATTAAGAAATAATTGTTTTATTTATGACATGGAGGTCATTGGTCACCTTAAAAAAAAGCTGTCTTGATTGAGTGATGATTGCAGAAAATAAGCTTCTATTTTTTCCATAGTTGTAAGGTCATTTGCTAAGAGTAAAGAGAGCAGTGGAAGGGTTGTTGGACCTTTGAAGAGTATCAAAAAGAATTTTGTAATAGTTATCCTGGAGAGTGTGAACAAGTTGACTGGAGAAATGTAGTAAGGTTGCTGGTGAGTTGAAGTTGGTAATGATTAACTCGCAGTAGCTGCAGTCTGTTCTGTTGTAATTTTTCTCCTCCAGTACTCACCTGGCAAGGCATACACGTTTATATAAAAAGTAGACTGCTGGTTTTATGCAGGGTTGGAGCTTTGCTGACAGAGGAAAAGGAGAAAAAAGAGAGCTCAGAGTTTAAAGTGTTGGTGAAATAATTTATTATGGAATCAGAGCCAGATAAGGAAGTCAGAAAGAAACTAGTGGGTAGGGAAAGAAAGATTTAGCATTTAATTGAATGACTGAATAAATTTATAGAGCAGAGGATTTTATTAGGTAGTGGTGGGATTCATTCAGCATTTAAAATAAAATGTTCTGTCTTCAAAGAGTTTATATTCTACTTTCCACTTTTTAATTCTAAAGTCCTTTTCAATATATTCAAATATATTCACTTATCTCTTGTTCACTCATACTTGTCTTTGATGTACATATGATATCTTGATCAACTTTTTATCTGAGACCTTCTGGGTCAGCTGAATTAGGGAGTAGTAGGTCATTAGAGGAAAAGATAGACAATATGTAGATACAGGTGAAATAGAACTAGAAATGGGAAAGGAGATCACCTTCATTGGCATTTTCAAGTGGGGGCAAAAACGTTAGTAATTAGTGATTATCACAGGCATATTAAAAAAGAAATTACGAACCTCAATTCTTTATATTTCCCTGGAAAGTATTGAAGAGATAGTTTATCTCATTTTGGAAAATGAAACAAATGATGAACTTCCTTCATCCTTGCTTAAAAGGAGAGAGGGAAAGGATCTTATATCTTCCTATTTTGTATTCATTGGGGAAGGAGCATATTCAGCTATTTTTTACTTCTAACCACAGACAACTTATGATGATAGCATAAATTTTAGCAGAGATTCATTCTTTGCTACCGTTTCTGGCTCTTCTAATATAAGCCTATCATAATTCTTACCTAATAATCTTTATTGTTTTCTATGTCCTTATATACTCAGGTATAGCTAACAGAAATTATAAAATTTGATGACAGTAAATTCTACATATTTGGCTTTAGTTTGATTGGATAAGAAAGTGGCTTTTGAAAACTGTGTGCATTTAGTCACCTGTGAAAGCCTTTTGGTATGTAAGACTTCTGGAAAGCAGGCTTTTGGTGTTCTGTTTACAAATACAGATATATTTCTTTAACAGGTAACAGTTATGTTACCTCAATAAGTGTATACACATAGAGTGTATTTTTCATTCAAATCAAAAATGGATATTTGCAATTGTAGAAAAACATCGGGTGGAGAAACAGGACACTTTTACAGAAAAATTAATTACTCAGATCATAAAAAATCTTCAAGTGAAAATTTCCAACATCCATATTCGCTATGAAGATGATGTAAGTATTTTAATAGGTGATAATGGTTTATATTTATTTTACTGTTTGTTGACACCTGCTCTGTAGTGGTCAACTTATGAGATGCTGGGAAGTGGAGGGATATAGAGCTGAAGATGACATTATCTTTATTTTTTATAATTATAGTTGTAATTTGCAGTCCTTAGTGCCTTGATTACACTTTCCTAAAATGTTCAAACATCAATAATGAAGGTAAATGCCTTGCTTATATTATAACCACCTTTGATAAATGGGAGTTATGAATTTAGCAGTTATATATTTTTAAAATACTTTAAATTATACTGTGTTTTCTTCCTGGAAAGAGCAATGGTCTAGGAATCATTAGAGCTAGACTTAACTAATTGTTTGATGTCAAATAGATCATGTATTCTCTCAAACACATAATCATTGGCTTCTCATAGTTCTATTGTGAGGGTCAATCACTTTTTTTATAAACTTCTTTTTTTGCAGACTGAAAAACATTATGCAGATGTATTGTTGTACTACACTAATACATTGATACTTAATATTTTAATTAGTATTAGGAAAAATATAGGAATAAAAATTATTCCGGAAAGTAGGAATATGTTTCTGAATGTTCAAAATAGCATACTTCCCAGAAAGTGAAGTTCTTCTATATTATGAATTTTATACAACTACTAAAAGTCTGAGTAAAATTTACTCTGTTTTCCTCTTTAGGTCACAAACCGAGACAACCCACTGTCATTTGGTATTTCCCTTCAAAATCTCAGCATGCAGGTACTTTGTTTAAAAAGAAATTCAACCATATTTAATTTTGCAGTATAGTTAATTAAATTAGTAATTACTGTTAATATATGCCAGCATCAGGAGTAGGTATCTATATAGAAGTGGTACAGGAAATGCATAGACTGGGTTGGAACTAAGGGTAGGTAGTTTTACAGTTCAAAAAATGGTTGGCAATCAAATTTAGTTTCAAATGTGAGAGACTATTATTATTTGCCAATTATGATATTTGATACTTATTTTCTTTAAAAATCTATTCTGAATTTTAAATGCATAAGTACAAAATAAAAGTAATGTTCATTTCAGAATCTTTGATAAGTCATGAAAAGCCTAAAGAAACAAATCATTTTATCATCACTATTATTAATAATTGTGGCATATTTTCTTCCTGTCTGATTTTTCAAATTGAGAAATTTTAAAAGTATAGGAGCACATAGAGAATTATGAAACATTTGCTCATATCCAGAAGGCATGATTGTTGAATTTGTCATTTAGATTAAGTTTTAAATACTTTTAAAGAATAAGTTGTTATGAATAAAGTATAAATTCCTTTTGTATTCCACTCAACTCTTCTCTCCCACCCAAGAGATAAACATCCTAAGTTTTTAAACTTTATATATCCATTAAAACTGTGTAATATTTGGTAGATTTTTAAAAGTTTACATAAATATGTTATGTGATTCTTCTGTAAGTTCCCTTTTTCTCTACACATTGTTTGTGACGTGTATTTATTGCCACGTGTAGTTCAGTTGATCCAGTTCAACCGCTCTATAGTATTTCATTATATTCTTTTATTTGTTATGTTCATTAAGCTTTTGTGTATGATTTGTTTTTAAAACTTGGATCCACCTCAAGCAGAAAGAGAAAAAAGAAAAGTCAAATGAAAAGTTATTCAATAAAGTTGGGTGAGGTAAACTGTCAAATGCTACTGTTAACGCTGAAAAATAAGGGTGGAGAATTAGCCATTGGATTTGGCAATGTGAAGGTGATTGGTAACTGTGTCAGCAGTGGTTTTCACCACTGGTTTTGGAGGTCCTTGGAAACTTGTCCCGCAGCCCAGATATATTAAATTAGAAACTCAGGTTGGGACCCAGCAATCTAGTTTAAAAAGCCTTCCAGGTGATCCTAATTGTGTGAAAACTTTGAGCAACACTGTTCTAGTCCATTTAGTTCTCTAGAAAAAAAATGAAAACTGTCTTTTTAACATAAGCTTCGGATATCAGTTTATTCCCCTCATGACTTTTCATTGCTCTTAGAATAAAGTCCATAGTTTTGTCTTAAAATAGTTTATAATCCCTTTGTAATCTGTCCCCAGGTAAGATACCTAATTTTACCTCTTTCCGTTGTTTTGAATATGTTCTTGGGCCATATTGGGCTATTTCACTTCTTTGAACATGTCATATATTCAAATATCTTCCTACCGTGAATCATATTTCCTACTGAATTTAGAATTGATAATTTCTGTTAATGAGTCACTTATTAGATTAGATATCATTTTTGCCATCACATCCCTGAGATTGAGGCTCCCACCATGTTCTCCCTGAGTACTGTGTATTTAACCTCCAGAATGGCATTTACCTGTTTGTAATTTGTTTACTAAGTTTGCTTTTCCACCAAGCAATGAGATCCTTGAATGCAGAATATTCAGTTAATATTCTTTGACTGAACGTTATTATTATTATTTTTTAAAATTTATTTATTTTATTTTTGGCTGCATTGGGTCTTCGTTGCTGCCTGTGGGTTTTTTTTTTCTCTAGCTGCAGCAAGCGGGAGCTACTCTTCTTTGTGGTGCGTGGGCTTCTCACTGCGGTGGCTTCTCTTATTGTGGAGCACGGGCTCTAGGCACGCAGGCTTTAGTAGTTGTGGCACACGGGCTCAGTAGTTGCGGCTGGTGGGCTCTAGAGCACAGGCTCAGTAGTTGTGGTGCGTGGGCTTAGTTGCTCTGCGGCATGTGGGATCTTCCCGGACCAGGGCTCGAACCTGTGTCCCCTGCATTGTCAGGCGGATTCTTAACCACTGCGCCACCAGGGAAGCCCCTGAATGTTGTTTTCAAGGACATTTTAATGGAAACTTGGTCTAGGGCATGATAGATTCTATTTATCACTCTGCCATTTCACATGCAAGTGACAGTTTTTTACTGCTTTTTATTTTCCTTTTCAGACAACTGACCAATACTGGATTCCATGTTTACATGATGAAACTGAGAAACTATTTCGTAAGGTAAAATAAATATGTTTTTTCAACCCATGGGCTTGACAAAAGATACTTTTAATTAGGAAGGCAAATGATAATATATAGATAAGGATTTTTGTGAATTGTGTTTACTTGCTTAACTGTTATATGACCAATTATTTGAGATTCTGAAAAAAGCATATGTTAAAGAATCTTCAATGAAAATGAGGCTTATAATAAAATTGATTTATTTTCAGTTAATCCTATTGGATAACCTTTTTGCCTATTGGAATGTGAAGTCTCAGATGTTTTATCTTAGTAATTATGATGAATCATTGGTGAGTAAATTTTTTTGATATATGCATATATACTTTTGTTGGTATCATATTTTGCATAAGGTTTTATTCATTGTCATTTATCTAACATACTGTAGTCAGTTGTCCTTTTTTTCCTTAGGCAAAATCCATTAGCAGAAATAGGTGAATATATATGTGTCTGTACAGAAACATATAAATACATGCCTTTTTTTGTATAATTGACATGCAGCATTTATTAGTTACATGTACACAACATAATGTTTTGATATTTGTATATATTGCAAAATGATCACCATAGTAAGTCTAGTTAACATCCATCACCATACACAGTTACACAGTTTTTTTTCTTGTGATGAGAACTTTTAAGATTTACTCTTAGCAACTTTCAAATATGCAATACAGTATTATTAACTACAGTCGCCTGTTGTACATTACATCCACATGACATAATAATTATTTTATAACTGAAGTTTGGACCTTTTGACTCCCTTCATCAATTTTGCCCATCCCCACTCCCCACCTGTGGCAACCACCAGTGTGTTCTCTGTATCTATGAGTTTGTCTTTTTTTCCTAAATTGCACATGAAGTGAGATAATACAGTATTTGTTTTTCTCTGAGCTATTTCATGGTCCATTTGTGTTGTCACAAATGACACAATTTCATTCTTTTTTATGGCTGAGTGATATTCCATTGTGTGTGTGTAAAACATTTTCTTCATTCACCTTTTGAAGGACATTTAGGTTGTTTCCATATCTTGGCTATTATAAATAATGCTGCAGTGAACATGGTACAGATATGTTTTCAAGTTAGTGCTTTTGTTTTCTTCAGGAAAATACTCAGAAGCGGAACTGTTGGATCATATGGTAGTTCTATTTTTAATTTTTTGAGGCTCCGCTATTGTTTTCCATGGTGTCTGCACCAATTTGCATCCCACCACCAGAGCAGAAGGGTTCTCTTTTCTTCACATTCTCACCAACATTTGTTATTTTTTGTCTTTTTGAAAATAGCCATTCTAACAAGTATGAGGTGGTATCTCTTTGTGGTTTTGATTTGCATTTCTCTAATGATTAGTGTTGTTGAGCATCTTTTAATGTACCTGTTAGCCATCTGTATTTCTTCTTTGAAAAATGTCTTTTTAGGTATTCTGCCAATTTTTTAATTGGATTGTTTATTTTTTTGCTTTTGAGTTATATGGGTTCATTATATATTTCAGATATTAACCCCTTATCAGGTATATGATTTGCGTATATTTTCTTTCATTCATAAGGTTTCCTTTTCATGTAATTGATGGTTTCCTTTGCTGTGCAGAAGCCGTTAATTTGGTGTAGTCATATTTGTTTATTTTTGCTTTTGTTGCCTTTGTTTTTGTTGTCCAGTCCAAAAAATCGTCACCAAAAGAGATGTCAAGGAGATTACCACCTGTTTTCTTCTAGGGATTTTTATGGTTTCAGGTCTTATGTTCAAGTCTTTAATCCATTTTGAGTTATTTTCATTTATCATGTAAGGTAGTAGTGCAATTTCATTCTTTCGCATATGGCTGTCAAGTTTTCCCAACACCATTTATTGAAGAGACTGTCCTTTCCCCATTGTATATTCTTGGCTCCTTTGTTATAAATTAACTGACCATATATGCATGGGATTTCTGGGTTATCTGTTCTATTCTGTTGATCTGTATCTGTTTTTATGCCAGTACCATATTGTTTTGATTACTAAAGCTTTGTAATTTAGTTAGAAATCAGAGAGGATGACGTCTCCAGCTTTGTTCTTCTTTCTCAAGATTGCTTTGGCTATTTGGGTTCCTTTGTGGTTCCATACAAATTTTAGTATTGTTTTTTCTACTTCTGTGAAAAATGCACTTGGTATTTTGATGGTGATTGCATTGAATCTGTAGATTGCTTTCGGTAATGTGGACATTTTAACAATGATAATTATTCAAATCCATGAGCATGGAATGTCTTTCCATCAGTTATTGTTCTTTTCATTTTCTTTCCTCAGTGCCTTATCATTTTCAGGGTACAAGTCTTTCACCATGGTGAAATTTATTGTTACATTTTGATGCAATTGTAAATGGAATTTTTTCCTTAATTTCTCTTTCTCATAGTTTGTTATTAGTATATAGAAACACCTCAGTTTTCCATATATTGATTTTTATATCCTGCAACTTTATTTAATTCATTTAGTATTAGTTTTAACAGTTTTTGGTGGAATCTTTAGGGTTTTCTATCTATATTATTATGTCATCTGCAAATAGTGACAGTTTTACTTCTTCCTTTCCGATTTGTATGCCTTTATTTTTCTTACCTAATTTCTCTGGCTAGGACTTCTAATATTGTGTTGAATAAAAGTGGTGAAAGTGGGCCTTTTTGTCTTGTTGCCGATATTAGAAGAGAAGCTTTCAGCTTTTCACCCTTGAGTATGATGATAGCTGTGGGCTTGCCATCTATGGCCTTCATTATGTTGAGATACGTTAACTCTGAACCCACTTTGTTGAGAGTTTTTTTCATAAATAGATGTTGAATTCTGTCAAATTTTGTGTATGTGCTTGTACACATATATATAAACACACATATCCTAAAAATTTCTAGAGCAGTCTTATATAATAGTAGTTTAATGAGATAGTGTCTAACTATTTTAATATTTTCTTAGCTAAGTTCTGCTAAGTTTGAGTTATTTTTTAAATTGCTTTTAGGCATTTTTCTTTTGCATATAATAGGATTTTGTAGAATAAAGGTATATTGACACGAATATAAATAAAATCAATTTGTCTTTTAATAGGACAGCCTGAGGAATGGTATTGTTGATGAAAGTATTGTTCCAGAAGGTTATGATTTTGGTAAGTACATTTCATAAAATAAATGTACAATTAAAGTAATCAGTATAAATTTTAAATGAATATTGTTGATGTCACTGTGATATTTCATGTTAATTTTCCCACAAAATTAAATATATTTATAATATATATGCAGAAGCAAAACACTTTTCTGTGTCATGTGTGTTGACGATTCTCAAATCTGTCACTTCAAATTTGACTTATTTCTCCTTTACCCTACTGTTATTTCTGGCTGTTTCAGTCAGAGTCTGATGAAGGAAGAGAAACCACATACTAATTTGAGCAGGGAAAGTATTTATGAAGAATTACTAAATATAACAGGGGATTAGAGTAACAAGGGATTGGCTAGTGAAAAGTAAAGAGAACTCTAAAGAACATAAGAATAGTAGAAAGAAGGAACAGCCCTTACCCTAGGACTTAGGTGGAGTGTCCAAAGAAGAGGGTCTACCTCCCTCAGCACTGAGATTTAGAACTTGTTGGAAAGGGTGTGGCCATGGATCACTAGGAGGCAGGAAAGTCTGTGGTGCCCTGCCAGTTAAACCTGTAAATTCTCATTCAGGAACTTTAGGGAAACAGACCCTTTAGGGAGCCTCATGGAGAGTTGTCTCCAGAAGGCACTCCACTGTAAAACTGCCTTAGCAGCGTACTGAGAGAATTTGCTGGCTGTTGGATGGTGCAAGCGGCCATGTACTGCAGGAGTCTGGTGCTGAAGAAATCTGTTGTGCTGGAGGACCTGGACACTGGAGAAGCCATTTTCTTTAGGAGCTGCATGTTGCAGAACCATGGCACTGCAGGAGTCTGCTGAATGAGTACATTAGAACCAGGAAGCATAGCTCCTTGCTCCTGCAGTATCTCTCCCGTGTCCTCTGCTGATAAAGATTAACATTATGCTAGCTGGTAAAGAAAAACGATTTAGAGGACCCAAATCTAGGTTTTAGAGCAGGCAGGGAAGGGTGATCTGGAGGTTATGGGCAATCAGTTGATAACTGGCACACTTGCTGGAGGGGGAAGGATGAATGAAGGACTCCTTTTTGGTTTTGTTTTTTGTGTTTTTATTTAATGGGAGAGATAGCATCTTGTTTATAGGCTAAGATTGGAATGATCCATAGAACATGAAAAATAAGAGAGAGAAGGGATTATTTCTGTATTGACATGGGTGAAAGGGGGTAGAATCTAGTGTACAAATGGAGTGCTTTGCCACAGGTAGGAGCATGGTCAGTTTGTTTGTAAGATAGATTTCAATTATAGGAGAGAAGTCCGGGACTTCCCTGGTGGCACAGTGGTTAGGAATCCGCCTGCCAATGCAGGGGACGCAGGTTTGAGCCCTGGTCTGGGAGGATCCCACATTCCACAGAGCAACTAAGCCCACGTGCCACAACTACTGAGCCTGCACTCTAGAGCCCACAGGCCACAACTACTGAGCCCGTGCACTTAGAGCCCGTGCTCTGCAACAAGAGAAGCTACCACATGCATTGCAATGCAGAGTAGCCGCTGGCTTGCTTCAACTAAAGCCTGCATGCAACTACGAAGACCCAACACAGCCAGGGAGGGAGGGAGGGAGGGAGGCAGGGAGGCAGGGAGGGAGGGAGGCAGGGAGGGAGGGAGGGAGGAAGTCTTTGTGTTGGGTGAACAAGTAAATATGGTGATTGGAGTTAATGGGGTTTTTTTCTTCTGAACTCTTTTTTTTTTTAAACTATCTGAGGAATTAGAGGTTTTCAGATGGAGGAGGGGCTATGAGATAGCCATGTAGGGGAATGAGAGAATGAATTGATGAGAGCAGTATTATCAAAGTGCTGTTTAGACTAGCAACATCAGTATCACTTGGAAACATGTTAGAAATATAAATTCCAGGGCCCATCCCAGACATACTGAATCAGAACATCTGAGAGTGAAGCTTAGCAATCTATTTTTAACAAGCTATCCTAGTGATTTTGATGAATACTACAGTTTGAGAACCACTGGGCCAGAGTAGGGTTTGGCTAATTTTCTTTTTGCAAAGGGCCATGTAGTAAACAAACATTTTACATTTTATAGGTTATGTATAGTCTCTGTCACATATTTTTCTGTTTCTTTTAAACAACCCTTTAAAAGTATAAAAATCTTTCCTGGGCTTCCCTGGTGGCGCAGTGGTTGAGAGGCCGCCTGCAGATGCAGGGGACGCGGGTTCGTGCCCCGGTCTGGGAAGATCCCACATGCCGCGGAGCGGCTGGGCCCGTGAGCCGTGGCCGCTGAGCCTGCGCGTCTGGAGCCTGTGCTCCGCAACGGGAGAGGCCGCAACAGTGAGAGACCCACATACTGTAAAAAAAAAAAAAAAAAAAAAAAAAAAAATCATTCCTACCTCACTTGCTATACAAAAACAGGCTGTGGTATAGGTTTGGCCTATCCCTGGACTAAAAGAATGTTGTGTGATTAGTCAACAACATTAAGTACCTACTTGAGATTTATGACATTAACGTGAGACCAATCAGTGTGATTTTGTTTTTTCCCAACCACATACAGCTGCGTAGGTATTGATGTGGAGTAAATAGAGGTGTGGAGTAAATAGAGGTATGGAGTACATAGAGTGGCTTTATTCAGAATTCGAATTTTGCCTAGTAAGTATTAACAAAGTGAGAAGGGCCAAGGAGTTAAAGGGTGAATGTAAGGGAATGACTGAAATAACTGTCAACAGGGTAGGGAGAGAGCTGAGGACGTGAAGCAGAAGTGAAAGACAGAGCAAAGATAGAGGATCAATGAATGGTAGTTCCCTTAAGACTTTAGGTTTGGTATTGGATTACTAGAGAGATAGATGGTGGTGGTAGGAGAGTTGGATGCTTGAGGCTGAGTTTATTGAGAGGTTGAGGATATCGGTATGATAAGGTCTAGTGGATGAGGTGAGGGGGGAAGAGTCCAAGGAACTGAGAGGCTATGGTATTGGAACGATCATTTGTATATTGAAATAATCCAGAAATTAGAGTTGCCAGGAGCTAAAATCTGAGAGAGATAGGAGAGGGTGAAGCCCAGGGATGGATAAATTATTGTAACCAAGGAGGGTATAGTGGGTGGTATAGTCTTGTTTAATAAGAGTTAAAGCTGGAGGAGAGGAATAATTTTACTTTTCAAATACTGGTATTATTGCTTTATACATATACTTTCTAAACTTTCTCTTTCAATATCCTTCCATTTATGTACATATAAATTTTCCTCATTTTTAAGTGTATAGTATTCTGTTGTATAGAGTAATGAATTTAACTGGTCCCCTATTGATGAATACCTTCTTGTTCTATTTAAATTAAAAGTATTTTGGGGGGCTTCCCTGGTGGCACAGTGGTTGAGAGTCCGCCTGCCGATGCACGGAACACGGGTTCGTGCCCCGGTCTGGGAAGATCCCACATGCCGCGGAGCAGCTGGGCCCGTGAGCCATGGCCGCTGAGCCTGCGCGTCCGGAGCCTGTGCTCCGCAACAGGAGAGGCCACAACAGTGAGAGGCCCGTGTATCGCAAAAAAAAAAAAAAGTATTTTTGAATTTAGTGCTATGCCTGAGGGATGATTAAAAGAAGAGGAATATATTATCTTTGTATACAAATTAGCTTATAATTTAGTGGTTGATATCTTTCTAGATTCTGCTATTACTGGTCTCCCTCTGCATTATTCTTATTCTTTTTGGCACTAAATACAAAGGGTTGAGAGAAATCTTAGATTATGAGTTGAGCCAAGAAGGTTATCTTGGATAAACTCTCATCTTATCTCCTCTCTTTTTTCAAGTTAAAAGGGGGGACAGATGGATACAGAGACACTGACCTGAAATTCAGGAATTATAATTATATAATGAAAGTCAGTGGCTAAATAAAATATTTTTCCCCTTAGCATTTCTAATTATATTCATTCCTTAAAACTATACTTTTATTAAAATTGTCTTACTGGACTGTTTTGCCTTTTAGAGAGTGTTCCTGCTTGTAAGGATTATTTTGTTGTTTTGAGAAGTTCACTTAGCTTTTATTGTACTCATAAAAGACAATATGAATTATAGATAGGAAAAATATAAAAGACTCTTCAACACTAAGTGACAGTTCATATGATCAAATCATAGCAGTGTGGAAATCTGGGAGCTGTAGAAAGGGTATATAAGAAATGAAAATCAGTATTTTCAACTTGATTCCTTTAGCACTTTGAGACTCTTGAAAAAAACTCAATTTAATTTTTAAAAATCTGTGTTATTTTCCAGTATTTCGCCCCATATCTGCTAATGCCAAACTTCAGATGAATCGCGGATTGGATTTTGACTTTTCTGTCCCCAAAATAAGCCTGGATATTGAGTTACATGACATAACAATTGAACTTAATAAACCACAGGTGATTTTTTATAAATGAAATTTTAAATTGTGAGTTATAGTTTGATAAAAGGAGAGCTAAGATTTTAAATGTTTTTCAAAAACTCATAATGATATATGATAACATTTCCTTAAAAAAGTCAATAATTTAACTTTTATCTTTGACAATTAAACAAAAAGTCTGAAACATTTAAGAACTTCAATTTTTTTCATTCTTCAGTATTTCAGTCTTATGGAACTTCTTGAATCGGTTGATATGATGACGCAAAATCTACCATACAGGAAATTCAAACCTGATGTACCTCTCCACTACCATGCCAAAGAATGGTAATATGCCTTAAATTTTTTCAAATTGAAGCATAATCGACATATATTAGTTTCAGGCGTATGACATAATGATTCGATATGGTATATATTGCAAAATGATCACCACAGTAAGTCTAGTTAACATCCAATATCATGCATAGTTAACAAAACTATTTTTTTTGTTATAAGAACTTATAAGATCTATTCTCTTAGCAACTTTCAAATATGCCATACAGTATTATTAACTGTAGTTGCCATGCTGTACATTATATCCCCATGACTTATTTATTTTATAACTGGAAGTTTTCTGGATCCCCTTCACCCATTTTGAGCATCCCCGACCCACTGCCTCTGGCTACCACCAGTGTATTCTCGGGATCTATGAGCTCATTTTTTAAAATTCAATATGTAAGTGAGATCATACAGTATTTGTCTTTCTCTTTGTCTGTCTGACTTATTTCAGTTAGCATAATGCCCTCAGTAGCCATTCGTGTTGTCACAAATGGCAAGATTTTATTCCTTTTATGGTTGAATAACATTTCATTGTGTGTATAAATATATACATACATTTTCTTGATCCATTCATCCATCAGTGGGCACTTGGTTGTTTCCATATCTTGGCTCTTGTAAATAATGCTGCAGTGAACATGGGAGTGCATATATTTTTTGAATTAGTGTTTTCATTTTCTTCAGGTAGATACCCAGTGGAATTGCTCAATCTAAGTTTTTTAAGATTTAAAAAATATGGTATAAAAGTGAATTTCTTGACTTTTTAAGATACTCTTTAAGGGCTGATAGAAACTATAATGTAATATTTGTCTTGAAACACTTGTAGTGGCTTTTGCTTATTACATGAGTAAAATTAAGTTAAAGGATTCTTTATAATGAATTTACAACTGGAAATACTAGCATTCCATTCATTTACTGTACTTTTGGAATTATTAAGAAACATATCCCAGTTTGTTTTCTAACCATGTCTTTTTTTAGTTTTCAAACTTCGGTATCAGACATATTAAACCTATTATAAACCTGAAAGGGTTATGGTAGTCTATAAAGTGCAACCCCTTTTTAAAATTGAAAAGTCTTATTTTTCCAGTTATTAAGCTCTTTCCTAGATTCTAGAAGTTGCAATTACTCTTTCAGTTGACTATTTTAATTACTATTCAAGTGGCTGAAGTGCTAGTTGCCAATTAATACTTTAATAGTTTTTCTGTAGAACTATATTTATTGTAACAAAATTCAGTGATTTTGATTATTTACATTTAGGAAAGAGATAAGACTAAATAGTGTATTGTTAATTACTAATAGGGCTGGGAAGAAGCAAGTGCCCAGATAATATACCATTTTCATAGTCTCTGTATTATGTATGCTGTTAGAGTAGAAGCAGTATCAGTTATATTTTATACTGTTGGTTTGAGAGTGCTTTTAAGCGTAGGGTTTTTGTTTTTATTTTTTAACTAGGTGGGTTTATGCTATATGTGGTATTCTTGAAGTAAATGTTCGGCCCCACTTACGGATGTGGTCATGGAAGCATATAAGAGAACATAGGCAAAAAATGAAGCAATATAAAGAACTGTATAAAAAAAAACTAACAAGTAAGAAGCCGTCTGGTGAACTTCTCAACTCTTTGGAGGTTAGCATTTAAAAAATTTGTTAAATATTTTGTACTACTTAACTCCTCAGTCTTTAGTGACTAACACTCCCTACTTTTCTGTTCTAATTTGTACTGATCATTCTCTGTCTCTTTTACTTACTAGACTTTTTCATACTCCTTAACTTCTATTGGATGTTACAAACCCTGGTGATGTTTTCCTGTGTGCATTTGGAATTTGAGATTCTCCTCAATCTGGAGAGATTTGGGTTTATGCAAATAGTAATTGGAAGCCTCACATTATTATGACATTTACAAACCTCAAAAGCCTAGAAAGTATTTGCTCCATTGATTCCAGTCTTCTCTGTGTTGGTTTCAAAGCCTTATGTTATGTCACCACTCCATTTTTCCCTATGTTACCATCTAACTGTGCATTAATCAAATAAATTTCTTATCTTCTATATGTATATGCTTATACTTATAGCCAAGTCTGCTCATGCATTCCATCTGCCTTTCTTCATCTCTATCTCAGTTTCACTCATTCCTCAAGTTTTCCTTACATCCCATCTCTTGTATGAACTTTTCTGAATTTTTTGCTCAAACAGTGTTTTTTTTCCTCTTAATCTTTGTGGCATTTCTGGTCTTCACCAGCAACTTTACGTTTAATTAGCTGGCTCCTGAGTTCTCTAAATATTAGTCTTAATCTTTTAGCATTATGGTATATTCTAGATGGGACTGTTTTACCGATGGATGAAGTACAGCTTAGGGAGTCTAAGAAGAGTTAGTCTCTCAAAGTAATGGAATCATTATGAATCCAGGCCAATTTTCAAAAAACTCCCTAAGATTGAGTTCTATTTTTATTTTTGAAATAGAAGACTTTCTGAAGACCTAGGCTATTATGAATGCTTGGGTTTCTGCTTTGGTGGTTACAGATTTCCTTACCTAGTTTTGGATCTTAACCTTAACCCTCTAAGTCTACTGGACTGTAGAACCCTGAGTAAAGTTTTCCAAGGTAATGGTTGGTCATCACTGTTTCTCTTTGGGACTAAAAGTGGTTTGAGCATGAAGCTCTCAAAAGTAATCATGGAAATAATGTATAGATATGATGAAAGATTGAGCTTATCTCAGTTTATTTCAGTTGCTATACTGAAATACTTGGACAAGTATAAAATTTAAAAACAAGTTTTAAGTGTATCTAGATCTACTTGATATATCTTAATGATGACGTACGAAATGTGCATGTAATATGAAGGACGTATAATTGTATTTTTAGTTGAAAGTGACACTAATGTGTTTACCCTTAACTGTAGTTAAAGCCCAAATAAAAGTCATTTAAAACAGTGCATGTATGTTATCTTCTAGTACGTGCCTGTGTATCTTGTAGTATTTTAACTCTTACATGCATGACATGTATGATTTCTTTGTTGAGAAAGTTGTTCCATCATTACTAATTTCCAAGCTGACGTATATACAAGCATTGCTTTTCAGAATTTAACAGGAATATTATGTTGATGGGTGACCTGTTTTCTGCTTCCTATCTCTTCTTTAGTATAGCAATTTGATAGAGAATATATGAAAATTATTTATATAAAGTTATTTATGTAAACACACTTTATTTATATTTTTAGGAGTTGGAAAAGACTTTGGATGTATTTAATATAACTATAGCAAGACAACAGGCAGAAGTTGAGGTAATTCCAGATTGTCTTTCAATTAGTAAAAATAAATCTAGAATTTATACAGATTTGATAGATGTTGTGATGTTACTGGTATTGTGCTGTAATATACTGTTTCCTAAAAAGGGTTCAAATTTGCTTATTTCTATTATAAGAAAATTTGATGCACTGTTTTGCTACATGTATTTAAACCAGACAGGTTCTATGGGAAAAAAATTCTTTCTAACTAATTGGGCTTATCAAATACTGAGAGTTCATATGAAGGTGAAAGCCAATTTTTTTCCCCCCATTACCATTGCTTATAAGACAGTGGTGCTAAGTACCTGGTAATCCTAAATTCTGATGTTTGGCCAATGTTGTGGCTACTATGTTTTATTGTCAGTATGTTATTGTTTACACTTATTCACTAAAGTAGATAAGTTTTAGAAATATTATCCTGTTTCTTTAGATTACTAATAAAGGATAACTTGTCATTTATTTGTAAATTTATTCATTTTAGGTAAAGAAAGCTGGATACAGGATTTTCAGAGAAGGAGCACAAGAGTCAGAGGATAATAAAGGATGGTTTAGCTGGCTGTGGACTTGGTCAGAATCATATACTAAACAACAACCAGATCTTAAACCTGGAAGTATGTCCATTTCATTTTATAGTAGTGCAGTTAATCATCAGGCTATGGTAGTGTAGCTAACCATCAGGTGTGCAATTAAGTTTTGTAGGAAATTTTCTCTTTCATTAAAATAGACATTTTAAGTCTTATTTATTTATTATAATTCTTATTATTATCAGTAATATTACTATTAGATATTGTAAATATATGTGTTAAATAAAAATCAAATAAAATAAATTTTAAAATCTTACTAATGCTTGCAAAAGAGCATTATGTCTAGAGGATTTAGTAAGTGCATATAGCACAGTCATAGATAAAATAAAAATTCCGAAAGGGTGTAAACCACTGTAAATTTTTATCGAAATTATTTGTTGGAAAGATTTTTGCTTCCCAACAAAATGCTTAAGACCATGGAGGCTTAGGGGCTTAGGTTTACATCCTAGATCTATTGTTTATTAGCAGTGTGGCCCTGGCATATTATTTAAGCTCTCTAAACCTCAATTTCATCATCTGTAATAAAATGTGGAGAAATGATATTAATATTACCTACTTTGTACACTAAGTATGTTGCTTAACACAATGCCATTAAGTGCCTAATACAGGTATCTATTTTGTGTGCTTAATACAAATATTTAGAAATTTATATTGCTAAATTTATGTATTTAGCAATTTATATTTTGGGAGAATAAACCTTCTAAAATTGGCAATGCCATCTAGCATTCAGTGAATATAATTTCTTAAAAGTATTATAAAAAGAGAGTAAAATTTGCATTTAATTCATTAAAAGCAGCTAAATTTTGGGCCGGTTTTATCTTGTTACCAGTTAAGAACATAAAACACTTTTTTATGATTTTTAGGTCTTGAAGAAATGTTGACACCTGAAGAAAAAACTTTACTATATGAAGCAATTGGCTATAGTGAAACAGCAGTTGATCCAACCTTGCCAAAAACAGTAAAATGTTTTCTTGCCTTATACCTGAGCATTTAGTGATAGATATGCCTATTTTTAATCCTTTCAGAAATATACGTTACTGAGTTGTTCTGTCATCTTTCTTTGAGTCTATAAATATTGCATTTATTTTAGTTTCCAAGGTAGGGATAAAAATTGTCCCCTACTTTTTAGTGTTATGTGGTGATCCTTTAATATACGAAGGGTTGTGTTTGAAGTATTTTTCTGGTTTTTGGAAAGAATAAACTATATAAATAGGAGTATTTGTTGTATATATATATATATATACACATATAGATAATTTTTTTCATTTTATTCCTCTGAATATACTCTAGTTTGAAGCCATGAAGTTTTTTGTTCACTTGAAAAGTATGTCTATTATTCTAAGAGAACAACAACAAAAATCTGAACTGTTAGATATTGTAGTGGAAGAATTTAGCACTTTGATTGTGCAAAGACCAGGAGCACAAGCAGTTAAGTAAGTATTAATTTATTTTCTCTTATCTGTAAGAAAATATTTCACTGTGAGATTGGAATTTAGTCATACAGTATTTTGTAAAGAGTACTGTGGTTTAATTTGTCCTTTTGTATTTTTAGAAAGGTAGTTTTTTTCATTAATATATATATTTTGGGATTGTTAAAATAACACATGTTCAGTAGAAAACTTCATGCCGAGAGACACTAAAGAATAATACAAAAATGTCAGCAATCACAGTATTGAAAAAGAAACAGCATTAACAATTTTGTTTTTATCTGGGAGTGTCTTTATTTTATCTTCTGTTTTAAAAATAGCTTTATTGAGGTATAATGCACATACCATACAATGCACCCATTAAAGTGTACAATTCACTTTTTTGTCACACTGTATCGTATACCAAATCCACATGGTATATTTACAAGCTTGTACAACAGTTATCATTACCTAATTACAGAACACTTTAACACCCCGTAAAGGAAACACTAATACCCATTAGCAGTCACTCCCCATTGCTCCCTCTCCCCAGTGTCTGGTAAAAACTATTTTACTTTCTTTCTTTTTTTAAAAAAAATTATTTATTTATTTATTTTTGGCTGCGTTGGGTCTTTGTTGCTGCGTGCGTGGGCTCTCCCTAGCTGCGGCGCGTGGGGGCTACTCTTCGTTTTGGTTTGCGGGCTTCTCGTTGCGGTGGCTTCTCTTGTGGAGCACGGGCTCTAGGTGCATGGGCTTCAGTAGTTGTGGCTCGCGGGCTCTAGAGTGCACGCTCAGTGGTTGTGGCACACTGGCTTAGCTGCTCCGTGGTATGTGGGATCTTCCCAGGGATCAAACCCATGTCCCCCGCATTGGGGGCAGATTCTTAACCACTGCACCACCAGGGAAGTCCCGCTAATTTACTTTCTATTTCTAAGAATTTGTTTGGGGCATTTCATATTAATGGAATCATATAATATGTGGCCTTTTCTGTCTGGCTTGTTTTACTAATAGGCATGATATTTTCAAGGTTCATCCATGGTATAGCATGAATTAGTGCTTCATTCTTTTTTATTGCCAAATAATATTTCATTGTATGGATACATCACATTTTGTTTGCCCGTTCATCAGATGATGGATATTTTTGGTTTGTTTCCACTTTTTTGCTACTATGAAAAATGCTGCTATGAAAATTAATGGACAGTATTTTGTATGGACAAGTTTCAAGTTTTCTTGGGTTTATATACCTAGGAGTGGAATTGTTGCCTCAAATGGTAACTCTATATTTAACTTTTTGAGGAATTGACAGACTGTTTTCCAAAGCAGCTGCATCATTTTACATTCCCACCAGCATTGTGTGAGTTTTCCATTTAGCTACACCCTTGCCAACACTTCTCTGTCCTTTTGATTATAGCCATCCTAAATGAGTGTAAAGTAGTATCTCACTGTGGTTTTGATTTGCACTTCCCTGATGGCTAATGATGTTGAGCATCTTTTCATGTATTTATTGGCTGTTTCTGTATAGTTTGAGGACTGTCTATTAAATTCCTTTGCCCATTTTTTTCTTTTATTTAATTTTTAAAAAATTATATTGAAGTACAGTTGATTTACAATGTTGTGTTAATTTCTGCTGTACAGCAAAGTGACTCATTTATACATACATGTATTCTTTTTCATATTCTTTTCCATTATGGTTTATCACAGGATACTGAATATAGTTCCCTGTGCCATACAGTAGGACCTTGTTGTTTATGCATTCTATATATAATAGTTTGCATCTACTAATCCTAAACTCCCCCCTACACCTTGGCAACCACAGGTCTGTTCTCTATGTCTGTGAGTCTGTTTCTGTTTCATAGGTAAGTTCATTGGTGTCATCTTTTAGATTCCACATATAAATGATATTGTATGGGATTGTCTGTCTCTTTCTGACTCACCTCACTTAGTATGATAATCTTTAGGTCCATCCATGTTGCTGCAAATGGCATTATGTCATTCTTTTTTATGGCTGAGTAATATTCCATTGTATATACCTACCACATCTTCTTTATCCATTCCTCTGTTGATGAACGCTTAGGTTGTTTCCATGTCTTGGCTGTTGTAAACAGTGTTGCATTGAACATTGGGGTGCATGTATCTTTTCAAATTATAGTTTTCTCCAGATATATGCCCAGGAGTGGATTGCAGGATCATATAGAAACTCCAGTTTTAGTTTTTTGAGGAACCCCCATACTGTTTTCCATAGTGGCTGTACCAATTTACATTCCCACCAACAGTATAGGAGGGTTCCCTTTTCTCCACACCCTTTCCAGAATTTGTTATTTGTAGACTTTCTAATGATAGTCATTCTGACTAGTGTGAGGTGCTACCTTGTAGTTTTGACTTACATTTCTCTAATAATTAGTGATGTTGAGCATCTTTTCATCTGCCTGTTGGCCATCTGTATATCTTCTTTGGAGAAATGTCTACTTAGGTCTTCTGCCCATTTTTTGATTTACAGTGGTTTTGGTTTTTTTGTTGCTATTGTTACTGAATTGTATGAGCTGTTTGTATATTTTGGAAATTAAGCCCTTGTCAGTCGCATCATTTGCAAATATTTTCTCCCAGTCTGTAGGTTGTCTTTCCATATTGTTTATGGTTTCCTTTGCTGTACAAAAGGTTGTAAGTTTGATTAGGTCCCATTTGTTTATTTTTGCTTTTATTTCTATTGCCTTGGTAGACTGACCTAAGAAAACATTGGTATGATTTATGTCAGAGAATGTTTTCCTATATTCTCTTCTAGGAGTTTTATGGTGTCATGTCTTATATTTAAGTCTTTAAGCCATTCTGAGTTTATTTTTGTGTATGGTGTGAGAGTATGTTCCAAATTCATCGATTTATGTGCAGCTGTCCAAATTTTCCCAACACCATTTGCTAAGGATACTGTCTTTTCTCTATTGTATATTCTTCCCTCCTTTGTCGAAGATTAATTAACCATAGTTGTGTGAGTTTATTTCTGGGCTGTCTATTCTGTTCTGTTGATCCATATGTCCTTGTGTCAGTATCACACTGTTTTGTTTACTGTAGCTTTGTAGTACTGTCTGAATTCTGGGAGGGTTATGCCTCCTGCTGTGTTCTTTTTCTTCAGGATTTCTTTGGCAATTCTGGGTCTTTTATGGTTCCATGTAAAATTTAGGATTATTTGTTCTAGTTCTGTGAAAAATGTCATGGGTAGTTTGATAAGGATCTCATTAAATCTGTAGATTGCTTTGGGTAGTATGGCCATTTTAACAATATTAATTCTTCCAATCCAAAAGCATGGGATATCTTTCCATTTCTTTGAAGCATCTTCAGTTTACTTTATTAATGTTTTGTACTTTTCAGCATATGAGTCATTAACCTCCTTTGTGAAGTTTATTCCTACGTATTTTATTTTTTGATGCTATTTTGTAAGGAATTGTTTGTTTATATTCCCCTTCTGATATTTCATTGTTAGTGTAAAGAAATGCAACCAATTTCTGTATGCTAATCTTGTATCCTGCTACCTTGCTGAATTCGTTTATCAGTTCTAGTAGGTTTTTTTTGTGGAGTCTTTAGGGTTTTCTGTATATGGTATCATGTCACCTGCATATAATGACAACTTTACCTCTTCCCTACCAATTTGAATACCTTTTATTTCTTTTTCCTGTCTGATTGCTGTGGCTAGGACTTCCAGTACTATGTTGAAGAGAAGTGATAAGAGTGGGCATCCTTGTCTTGTTCTACATTTTAGCAGGAATTCTTCTGAGTATTATATTGGCTGTGGGTTTGTCATAAATAGCTCTTATTATGTTGAGATATGTTCTCTCTATACCCACTTTGGTAAGAGTTTTTATCATGAATGGATGTTGAATTTTATTGAATGCTTTTTTGCATGTATTGAGATGATCCTGTCGTTTTTGTTTTTTCTTTTGTTGATGTGGTGTATCAAATTGATTGATTTGTATTTGTTGAACCATCCTTGTGAACTTAGGATGAATCCCACTTGGTTGTGGTGTATGATCTTTTTTATGTATTGTTGAATTCAGTTTGCTAATATTTTGGTGAGAATTTTTACATCTATATTCAACAAAGATATTGGCCTATAATTTTCTTTTTGGTAGTGTCTTTGTCTGGTTTTGGTATCACGGTGATGTTGGCTTCACAGAATGTCTTTTGGAATGTTACTTACTCTTCAGTCTTTTGGAAGAGTTTGAGAAGGATCGGTATAAGTTCTTCTTTGTATGTTTGGTGTAATTCACCTGTGAAGCCATCTGGCCCTGGACTTCTGTTTGTAGGGAGTTTGTTTCATTACAGATTCTGTTTCACTTCTAGTGATCAGTCTGTTCAAGTTATCTATTTTTTCTTGATTCCGTTTGGGTGGGCTGTATGTTTCTAGAAAGTTGTCCATTTCCTCTAGGTTGTCAAATTGGTTGACATATAATCATTCATAGTATTCTTTTATGGTTTTTTGTAATTCTGCAGTATCAGTTGTGATTTATTCTCTTTCATTTCTTATTTTGTTTATTTGGGTCTTGTCTCTTTTGTTCTTGGTGAGCCTGCTCAGAGGTGTGTCAATTTTGTTTACCCTTTCAAAGACCCAGGTCTTGGTTTTACTTATTTTTTTCTATTGTTTTTTTAATCTCTATTTTATTTGTTTCCCCTCTGGTCTTTAATTGTCTCCTTCCTTCTGCTAACTTTAGGTATAGTTTGTTCTTCTTTTTCTGGTTCTTTTAGGTGGTGGGTTAGGTTATTTGAGATTTTTCTTCTTTCTTAAAGAAGGCCTGTATTACTCTGAACTTCCCTCTAAGAACTGCTTTTGCTGCATCCCATAGATTTTGTTGGTTGTGTTTTCATTGTCCTTTGTCTCAAGGTATATTTTAATTTCTTCTTTGATTTCATTGTTGACCCATTGGATTTTTTAGTAGCATGTTGTTTAGTCTCCATGTAATTGTTTTTTTTTCCCATTTCTTTTTCTGTGGTTGATTTCTAGTTTCATGCTGTTGTGGTCATAATAGTTGTTGAGATAATTTCTATACTCTTGAATTTGTTGAGTCTTGTTTTGTGCCCTAGTATGTGGTCAATCCTAGAGAATGTTCCGTGTGCACTTGAATGTGTATTCTGGTTTTTTTGGATGTAATGTCCTAAAAATATCAATTAAGTCTAACTGTTGTATTTTATCATTTAGGATCTCTGTTGCCTTATTTTCTGTCTCAAAGATCTGTCCATTGATGTGAATGAGGTGTTAAAGTCTCCTACTACTATTGAATTCCCATCAGTTTCTCCCTTTATGTCTGTTAGTATTTGTTTTATGTATTTGGGTGCTCCTGTGTTAGGTGCATATATATTGATGAGTGTAAAATCCTCTCATGTTCATCCTTTTATCATTATATAGTGTCCTTCTTTATCTTTCTTTCTTTACGGCATTTGTTTTAAAGTCTATTTTGTCTGATTCGAGTATTGCGACCCTCACTTTTTTGTCGTTTCCGTTTGCATGAAATATGTTTTCCATCCCCTCACTTTCAATCTATGTGTGTCCTTTGCTCTAAGGTGGGTCTCTTGTAGGCAGCCTATTGTAGGCTCTTGTTTTTTTGATTCAGTCTGCCACTCTTTGTCTTTTGATTAGAGCATTTAGGCCATTGCCATTTAAGGTAATTATTGATAGATATGTATTTATTGCCTTTTTAAACCTTGTTTTCCAGTTGATTCTGTGTTTCTTCTTTGTTCCTTTCTTTTTCTTTTTCTTGGCCATGCCACATGGGTTGTGGGATCTTATTTCTCTGACCACGGATCGAACTCGGGCCCTTTTCAGTGAGAGCGCAGAGTCCTAACCACTGGACCTCCGGGGAATTCCCCTGCTTTTCTTTTTTGTGGTTTGATGATTTCCTTTTATTTTATGCCTTTGTTTTCTTCTTTTAGGTTTTAGTGAATGTATTGCAGGTTTTTCCTTTGTGGTTACCCTGTTTTTTAAGTATTTTTACCCCTTGCTATATACTTGCTTTAGACTGATAGTCATATAGGGTCAAACACATTGGAAAAAAAACAAAAACAAAGAATCTACCTTTTCTTACTCTTCTCCCCCACATTTTATGATTTTGAAGTCCTCTTTTACTTCTTCATGTTTATCCTTTTGCTGTTCATTGTGGTTATCATTGTTTTCACAAGGTTGTTTTGATTTTTTTAAATAAAAAAATGTACTGGCTTATTTAAGAGATTTACTTGCCAGTTGTGATTTTCTCTTTCCTATAGACTCTTGCTTCTTTTCTGTTTAGAAAAGACTTGTCAGTGTTTCTTTTAAGATAGGTTTAGTATTGCTGTATTCTTTTAGTTTTTGTTTGTCTCAGAAATTCTTTATCTCTCCTTCTATTCTAAATGATAATCCTGCTGGGTAGAGTATTCTAGGTTGCATATTTTTCCCTTTTAGAGTTTTGAATGTATCTTGCCATTCCCTTCTGGCCAAAAACATTTCTGTAGAGAAATCAGCCCATAGCCTTATGGGGATTCCCTTGTAATTAACTCTTAGTTTTTCTCTTGCTGCCTTTAGAATCCTCTCTTTATTTTTAACTTTTGACATTTTGATTATAATATGTCATGGTATAGGTCTGTTTGGGACTCTCTGTGCTTTCCTGTTGCCTTTTTTAGTTGAGGGAAGTTTTCGGCCATAATTTCTTCAAATACTTTTTCAATCCCCTTGTCTCTTTCTTCTTCTTCTGTAATCCCTATTATGTGTAGATTGTATATTATCGCATAGGTCTCTTATATTGCTTTCATTTTTTTTTTCATTTGGCTTTCTGTCTGCTGTTCTGATTGGGTGATTTCCATTATTCTATCTTCCGGATCACTTATTCATTCTTCTGCATTATTCATTCTCCTGTTCATTGCCTTTAGCTCACTTTTTGTCCCAGCAAATGAGTTTTCTTGGCTCCTCCTTATATTTTCTAGTTCCTTTTTATAGTACTCTGCATTTCTGTCAATAGCTTTTCTTAATTCCTTCAGTATTTTCATTATCTCCTTTTTGAACTCAGTTTCTGTTAGACAGAAGATATCTGTTTCATTGTTTGTTCTTTCAGGGGAATTCTCTTGATCTTTTAACTGGGAGTGTTTCCTCTGCTTCTTCATTTTACTTACATTTCTCTTACTCTGTGAGTTTTAGAGAAACAATTGTCTACTGTGGTCTTGGAGGGCTTTTTTTATGTGTGAGCATCCCTGGGTAGCTTGTGTGGGTTTAATATATTTGGTGTGAGGGCTGTTTTTAGTATGAATGCCTGTGGCCTTCTTTCCTCAGCATGTGCTGGCCGTTACCCCCATTAGTAGGGGGTGTGTAGATGCAGCTACTGGCACCCACTCCCAGGGCACTTGGTGGCAATGGCAGCTCGTGCACGCCTACAGAGCCCATGATGGCGGCGGAGGCGGCTCGCAACCGCTCCTAGAGCCTGCAAGGGTGGCAGCAGCAGCTCAAGATTGCTCCTGGAGCCCAGGAGGGCAGCAGCGGCGGCTTGCAACCTATCCTGGAGCCTTTAGCGCCTCTTTTTAAAGACCACTAATCCCATGCATGAGGGCTCTGCCCTAATGACCTAATCACCTCCCAACAGTCCTACCTCCAAATAACCATCACATTAGGCATTAGAATTTCAACAAATGAAATTTGAGGGACACAGACATTCACAGCATAGCAGCTTGTGTTAGTCCCCTGGCTCCAGGAAGCCACACCAGGAATATTGCCCACTGCTTTGCTAAGGAATGGGGATGATAGGCAGATAAACAGAAATGCCAGAGTGCTATCTTTCTGAAATTCAGCTGTCTTTACCTCTTTCATTTTTCCCTGGTTGCTGTAAGTTTTTTATTAAATTCCAGACTTGCAAGAAAGTTGATTCTGGGAGTTTTCGTTAGTTTAATCGTCATTTCAGTGGAGAAACTCGATTATTTGAGCACCTTTTTCTGTCACTTCCAAAGACAATACTTATCCATTAACTTTTTTTTTAAAGGCTTTATTATTTTAGAGCAGTTTGAAGTTTACAACAAAGTTTAGAGGGAGGTATAGACATTTCTCCTATACCTTCTACCCCTACACATACAGAGCCCCCCTGCAATTATCAACACCACTCACCAGAATAGTACATTTTTACTAAAAATGAACCTACACTGGCTTAATCACCCAAAGTCCATAGTTTACATCATGGTGCACTCTTGTTGTACATTCTGTGGTATGGACAACATAGAATGACAAGTGTCCATTGTTACAGTATCACACACAGTATTTTCACTGCTCTAAAAATCCTGCGTTCTGCTATTCATTCCTTACTCACTCCCCCAACCACTGATTATTTTACTGTGTTCATAGTTTTGCCTTTTTTAGAATGCCCTGTAGTTGAAATCATACAGTGTGTAGCCTGGCTTCTTTCACTTAGCGATATGCATTTAAGCTTCCTATATGTCTTTTCATGAATTGATAACTCATGGTTTTTAGCACTTAATAACATTACATTGTCTGGATGTACCACAGTTTGTTTATCCATTCACCTACTGAAGGACATCTTGGTTGCTTCTACGTTTTGGCAGTTATGAATATAGCTGTTGTAAACAGCTGTGTAGGTTTTATATGGACATAAGTTTTCAGCTCCTTTGGGTAAATATCAAGGAGCCGATTGTTGGATCACATGGTAAAAATATGCTTAATTTTGTAAGAAACCACCAAACTTTCTTCTAAAGTGACTGTACCATTTTGAATTTCCACCAGCAATGTATGAGAGTTCCTATTGCTCCATCTACATCCTTGTCATTACTTGGTGTTGTCATTATTCCAGATTTTGGCCATTCTAATATGTATGTAGTTGTATGTCACTGTTGTTTTAATTTTCATTTCCATGATGACATATGATGTAGAGCATCTTTTCATATGCTTATTTGTCAGTTTTACTTGGTGAGGTGTCTGTTAAGATCTTTAGCCCATTTTTTAATTGTGTTGTTTGTTTTCTTCTTGTTGAGTTTAAAGTGTTCTTTATATATTTTAGATAACAGGTCCTTATCAGATGTGTTGTTCGCAAATATTTTCTCCTATTCTGTGGCTTATTTTCTTATTCTCTTAAAATTAATATCTACCATAATTGTTACTCTTTTCTATTTATTGCCCTTGTTCTTTGTTCCTGTTTTTGTCTATCATGTCTTTTCTTCTTTTTGCAGTTTAATTGAACATTTTGTATGATTCCATTTTCTCTCTTTTCTTGGCACATCAGTTAAAATTTTTTAAACTTTTTTTAGTGGTTGCCCTAGAGCATTTAATATACTTTTTTGTTTGTTTTTTTAATTTTATTTTATTTTTTTAAAAAATGTTTAATTTTTATTGGAGTATAGTTGATTTAAAATGTGTTAGTTTCTGCTGTACAGCAAAGTAAAAAACTTATACATATACACAAAAAGAATCTTTTCTAGATTCTTTTCCCATATAGGTCATTACAGAATATTGAATAGAGTTCCCTGTGTTATTCGGTAGGTCTTCATTAGATATCTATTTTATATATAGTAGTATGTATAGCTTTTTTTTTGCCTTTTTATTTATTTAATTTTTTTTTAACATCTTTATTGTGGAATGCCTTTTTTCTTTTTTTTCTTTTTTTTTTTTTGCGGTACACGGGCCTCTCACTGCTGTGGCCTCTCCCGTTGTGGAGTACAGGCTCCAGACGTGCAGGCTCAGTGGCCATGGCTCATGGGCCCAGCTGCTCCGCGGCATGTGGGATCTTCCTGGACTGGGGCACGAACCTGTGTCCGCTGCATCGGCAGGCGGACTCTCAACCACTGCGCCACCAGGGAAGCCCCTTTCTTTTAAAAAAAAAAAAAAGTCTTTATTGGAGTATAATTGCTTTACAATGGTCTGTTAGTTTCTGCTTTATAACAAAGTGAATCAGTTATACATATGTCCCCATATCTCTTCCCTCTTGTGTCTGCCTCCCTCCCTCCCATCCTCCCTATCTCACCCCTCTAGGTGGTCACAAAGCACCGAGCTGATCTCCCTGTGCTGTGCGGCTGCTTCCCACTAGCTATCTATTTTACATTTGGTAGCGTATATATGTCCATGCCACTCTCTCACTTTATCCCAGCTTACCCTTCCCCCTCCCCGTATCCTCAAGTCCATTCTCTAGTAGGTCTGTGTCTTTATTCCTGTCTTGTCCCTAGGTTCTTCATGACCTGTCTTTTTTTTGTTGTTTTTTAGACTCCGTATATATGTGTTAACATACGGTATTTGTTTTTCTCTTTCTGACTTACTTCACTCTGTATGACAGACGCTAGGTCCATCCATCTCACTACAAATAACTCAATTTCGTTTCTTTTTTTTTTTTTTAAACAACTGATCTAAGTCTGCTTTGAAATAATACTATACTATCTCACAGGTAATGTGAGTACCCAGTAATAACAAAATATCTTAATTCCTTCCTCTAATCCCTTGTGTCATTCCTGTTATTCAATACACTCTTAGATTATTAACAATGAACGTACTAATAATCTGTTAGGACAATTAAATGTTTGCATTTTACCCTCACTTTCCTACTTCAGTGCTCTTTCTTTATGTAATCTGAGTTTCCAACTTACATTTACTTTCTTCTCTCTATGTAACTACTTTTAATATTTCTTGAAAGGCAGGTCTAATGACAACAATTTTTCTCCATTTTTGTTTGCCTGAGGAAGTCTTTAGTTCTTCTTTACTTTTGGAGGGAAAGTTCATGGGGTACAGAATTCTAGTTTAGAGTTTTTTGCTCTTACACTTTAAAATATTTGTTATACCCTGTTCTTGCTAGTATGGTTTCTGAGAATGTGGAAGTAATTCTTATCTTTGCTTCTCTATAAGTAAGGATTTTTTTCCCCTCTAGCTCTTTTTAGGATTTTTTTCTTTATATTTCATTCTCTGTAGTTTGAAAATATGCCTAGGTGCAGTGGGTTTTTTTTGCTTTTTGTTTTGTATGTTTTGTGGGTTTTTTTAGCATTTATTCTGCTTGATGTTCTCTGAGCTTCCTAAATCTGCTATTTAGTATCTGATATTAATTTGGAGAAATTCTCAATCATTATTGATTGAAATATTTCTTCTGTTCCTTTCTCTCTTCTCCTTCTGGTATTCCCATTACTTGTACAGTACAACTTTTGTAGTTATGCATGGATATTCTCTTCTGATTTTTTAGAAATGCTTTCTGTATTTTTATGATTTTTCTGATCTCTTCTCCAGCTCAGGGATTTCCTTAGCTGTGCAACTGTGCAGTCTCCTAATAAACCCATCAAAGTCATTCTTGTTACAGTGATTTTTATCTTTAGCATTCATTTTTGGTTTTTTTAGGATTTCCATCTCTCTGTTTACATTGTTCATCTGTTCTTGCAGATTGTCTACTTTATCTGTTAGACATATTAACCGTTGGACATATTAATTGTAGTTGCTTTAAATTTCTAGTCATGTAATTCCAGCATCCCTGCCATGTTTGGTTCTGATGCTTGCTCTGTCACTTCAAATTGTGTTTTTTGCCTTTTTGTATGCCTTGTTATTTTTTCCTGATAGCCAGACATTATATACTGGGTAAAAGGAATTGCTGTAAATAGGTCCTTAATAATTTGGTTATAAGATGTGGGAGAAAGGGAAGAGTTCTGTAGTTCTGTGATGAGCTCTCAGTCTTTGAATGAGCCTGTGCTTCTGTACTGTGAACTTAACAAGAGTTTCTCAGTTTTTTTCCCTACCCCCTTAGGGGGATAGAATGGGTAGTATGGGCTGGAGTTGGGTATTTCCCTCCCCCCATATGGAGTGGTAGACTTGACTGGAGTTGGATATTTCCCTTCCCTTGGTCATTTTGGCTCTGATAATACCCCATTAGGTAAGGCTCTAGTTAACTCGTTTCTCCAGAGGGCAGGCCTTGTGAAGAACAATAGAGTGCTCTGGCATATTTTTAAATGGTTCATCGTCCTCTCCACTTGCCTGAGGAGGGGATATTTCTCCAATATTTACTGTGGGAACCTGGTCGAATTCTTGGAGGTGTATCTCAAATTATTTGGGGGACTCCCCTGTGGCTGGGTCCCCTTAGAGTTTTTTATTTTAATTAATTTTCATTGGAGTATAGTTGCTTTACAATATCGTGTTACTTTCTGATGTACAATAAAGTGAATCAGTTATATATATATACATATATCCACTCTTTTTAAAATTTCCTTCACATTTAGGTCACCACAGATCATTGAGTAGGGTTCCCTGTGCTAAATAGTAGGTTCTCATTAGTTATCTATTTTATACATAGCAGTGTATATATGTCAATCTCAATCTCCCAATTCGTCCCCCTTCTCCCTGCCCCCGCTTAGTAACCATAAGGTCTCTACATCTGTGACTCTTATTTCTGCTTTGCCAATAAGTTCACCTGTACCATTTTTCTAGATTCCACGTATAAATGATATTATACAGTATTTGTTTTTCTCTTTCTGACTTACTTCACTCTGTATGACAATCTCTAGGTCCATTCATGTCTCCTCAAATGGCACTGTTTCATTCCTTTTTATGGCTGAGTAATATTCCATTGTATATATGTATCATGTCTTCTTTATCCATTCCTCTGTCAGTGGACATTTAGGTTGCTTCTGTGTCCTGGCTATTGTAACTAGTGCTGCAGTGAACATCAGGGTGCATGCATCCTTTCCAATTATGGTTTTCTCTGGATATATGCCTAGAAGTGGGATTGCTGGGTCATCTGGTAGCTCTATTTTTAGTTTTTTAAGGAACCTGCATACAGTTCTCCATAGTGGCTGTACCAATTTACATTCCCACCAGCAGTGTAGGAAGGTTCCCTTTCCTCCACACCCTCTCCAACATTTATTGTTTGTTGATTTTTTGATGATGGCCATTCTGCCCGGTGTCAGGTAATAGTTCCCTCTGGAGTTTTTAACTCTCAGAGTTGTCCACACTAAGTCTCCAGCAATTCAGTTACAGTTTAGGTTTTCCAACCTTGGCTCTAGTGTCCGTGGTGGTTTCCTTTTTGCAGATCTCTGCTCTGGTAAGCCATGACTCCACTCCCTGTCTGTGTCTTCAGTCTTAGGGGCAGCAGTTTGCCCTATGTACTCCCCTCTCTTACATATTGAAGAAGAGCTGTTGATTTTTTGGTTTGTTCAGCCTTTTACTTATTGTTAATATGGAGTGGTGACTTCAGACTCCTTTCATAGGGAACCAGAAACCCCTGACCCTTCAAAAGCTTCTTAATCTGGAAATCAACATGTGAATAGAGTTCTTTGTGAATTAATCTATGTCAGTTTAGAGCTAATAGTTGTGTATTTTCTTCGGTGTGCATGGAATGGAGTAGCAAGAAATGCAAAGTGAAATTTTTTTAAAAAATAAATTTATTTTAATTTTTGGCTATGTTGGGTCTTTGTTGCTACGTGCGGGCTTCCTTTAGTTGCAGGAAGTGGGGGCTGCTCTTCGTTGCAGTGTGCGGGCTTCTCGTTGGCAGTGGCTTCTTGTGTTGCGGAGCAGGGGCTCTAGGCGCACGGGCTTCAGTAGTCGTGGCTCGCAGGCTCAGTAGTTGTGGCTTGTGGGCTCAGTAGCTCTGTGGCATGTGGGATCTTCCTGGACCAGGGCTCAAACCCATGTCCGCTGCCTTGGCAGGTGGATTCTTAACCACTGCGCTACCAGGGAAGCCCTAAAGTGCAATTGTTTTTATTTTATTATTTTTAATTTGAAAAATACTTTAAAATTGTACTGATTGCTAATTTCTGTCCTATCTTTTTTCATGCAGATTCGAAACCAAAATAGGTTCATTTCATATTACTGGCTTACCAGATAATTCAACAAAACCCCGCCTCCTGTCTTCATTGGATGATGCTGCATCACTCTTGCGAATTATATTTGAGATAAATCCATTAGATGAAACTGTTGCTCAAAGGTGTATCATAGAAGCTGAACCTTTAGAAATGCTATATGATGCAGTAAGCATTTTTGTAATTCCTAAGTTTTAATATATTTCAATTTGCCTTGAGTTTGTGCCTCATGTTAATGATGCTTATTTTAACAGAGAACAGTAAATAGTATAGTGGAATTCTTCAGACCTCCAAAAGATGTAAATCTAGCACAGCTGACTTCAGTGACTTTGACAAAACTTGAAGAATTTCGTGATAAGACAGCAGCAGGTAAATGCCAGTATTAATGTTGGTGAATTAAGTACTTATCCTATACTAAACTTTCAGTCATGTTATGCTGATTTTGGTAAAGTATTTTTTGAGTTTATATTTCTAGACTAGATACAGTTTTAGTTGAAGCTAATTTGGTACCTTTATATTTAAATTTAGATATAATGATAATCATTTCTTACACTTAGAAAGGTCTAACCTATGTACCACATTCAAGTTAATTGCAAAATTTTTTTAGGATTTTTGAAATTCTGTTTATGACAGAAACTGGCCTGTCATTTTCCTTTCTTGTAATGACTTGCAGATTTTAGTATATTGGCCTCAGAAAATAAAAGTTCCATCCTTTCTCCTTTGGAGAATTTGTGTAAGATTGGTTTGTTCAGCCAATTGGTTTGTTGGGTCTCATTTCTTCTTTCAGTGTTTGGCATAATTTGGGTTTGGAGATTTCTTTGGGGGAGATTTTAAATTAGAGATTCCATTTTCAAAATATAGTGGACTATAGAGATGATCTCTGTGGTTTTTAATGCTTTGTAGTTCGTTGAGACTTGCTTTCTGGCTCAATATATGGTAATTTAAAAAATATTCCATATATGTTTGAAAAGCATATCTTTTTAATATCTATACATATCCTTTAAGTCACATTTGTTTATCATGTACTTCAAATCTTTTGTATCCTTACTGGATTTTTTTCCTTCTTGTTTCACCATATTCTAACAGTTATTTAGAGAAATATATGAAGAACACCAAACTTTCCATTTGGATTTGTCTATTTCATGTAGATCTTTGATTTTCTTCCTTATAAAGTTTGGTGCTATATTAGTTACATGCAGAGATATTTTTTCCCCAATGAACCAGATCTTTTATCTGGATGAAGTTGTCAATATTTTTAGTAATGCTTTAATTTTTTAATATTTTTTCCTTTTTTGTTCTGATATTAGTATGGATATTCTAGGTTTCTTTTGGTTATAATTTGCCTGCTGTATTTTTTTTATTCTTTTACTTACTTTTTCCCTCTATCTTTATTTTTAGATGTGTCATGTCAACAACATATAGTGGGATGTTTTTCAAGCTGTGATACTGACAGTCATATTTCTTGACCTTTCTTTCCTGCCTTTGGATAAATTCTAGCATTACTTCCTCCACTCCCACCCTTGTACCATTTGAAACTTAAATATTCTCTTTCTCTTTTTACTGTAGTAATTAAAACACAAATTTTTGTTGAGATAAAATGTAATGAAACATTTTACCTTCTCCCAGTCATTGCAAGGAACACTTTAGAACACTTGAACTCCTTTCACCATCCTCATTACTTACATGCTATTGTTATTTTTTTCTTGTTTTAACTTCATAGAACAATTTTTGTTTGTAGAGTCAATGCATTGGTTTATAATTACCTATATATCAACTACTTTCTTTGCTCTTCATTCCTATTTGAACTTAACACCCTTTATCTGGAATTATTTCCTTTCTTTCGGTAGTTCATTTATACATTGTTTTCTTTATTGAGAGTCTGCTGATGGCAAACTTTTTTGTTTGTTGTATCGTTTGGTTTTGGTCTGAAGGTAATTGTCCTCAGTTTTGAAGGATATTTTTTTACTGGATATGTAATTCAGAGTTGATGATTATATTGTTCTTAGCACACTGAAGTGACCATTCTACTGTCTTTTGGCTCCTGTTACTGATGTTGAAAATTCAGGTGTTAGTGTGTTTGCTGCTTCTTTGTAGATTATCCTTTTTCTTTTACATTTAAGATGTTTTTATCTTTTATATTCTATAGGTTCAGTATGATGTATCCAACTGTGGACCAATCTGAGGATTGGTAGATTTAATTATTTCTAGAAAATCCATCTGGAAAATTTCTAGCCATTAACTCTTCAGATTTTTTTTCTCTTGATTCTCTTCTTCTGGAACTCTGGCTAAATATATTTTAGCTTTTTTTACTCTGTCATTCTTAACTTATATATTTTGTTTTCTTTCCATCTGTTTTTCCTGTGTTGCATGCTGGGTAATTTCCTTTAATTTATCTTCTGATTTTTACTGAATCCCTCTTCAGCTGTCTAATGTGCTTAATAATCTTCCCATTGTGTTTAATTTCAATGATTATATTTTCATTTTAGGAATTCTGCTTTTTTATATTTAAAATCTGATTTTTTATTCTTTATAGTTCTCTTTCCCATGGATATATTCAAACTTGTCTTTTATTTCTTCAAACATTATAAGCACAGTTGACCCTTGAATAATGCGAGAGTTAATCTGTATAATCTGCAGTGGGCCGTCTGTATCTGTAGTTCTTCCACATCCCCGCATTCAACCAACCAGACACCATGTAGTAATGTAAATATTTACTTTTGAAAAATATTCTTGTGTAAGTGGACTCACCTGTGTTGTTCAAGGGTCAACTGTATAGTTATTTTATACTGTCTCACCAGATAATTATCTCTTCAGTTCCATTATGTTAAGACTCTTGTGTTTTTATTTCTCCTCTCTTTTATTTCTGCTGTTTCTTATATTCATGTTAACCTTTGTCTTTTTGTTGAGTTTTGATTGTGAGCTGCTCATTTTTATTGGAAAATTATTTGGGAGAATTCCCTGAAGTCTAGGATAAATGGACTTTCATTCAGGGAAGAATTTCATTTTTTCCTGCCAGGTATCTCGAGCATGTTGGTGGGACCACTATCTAAAGTCATTACTTGAGATATTTTGGAATGACAAAAGTTGTGCTACATATCCACTTGAGGACTGTATTGTGATTATGATTCACAGGGAGACTACCCCTTTTTCCCAGTTTTTCTCAGAGACATTCTTTGCATTCTATGCGTAGGTTTTAGGGACAGGGAGGTTTAACTTCTGGATTACTCTTACTTTGAGTATGTACCTTTTAGATCCCAGATTTATGAAAAGAACTCCTGCTAGACTCCTCATTTTTTTTTTTTTTTTTTTTTTTGCGGTACGCGGGCCTCTCACTGCTGTGGCCTCTCCCGTTGCGGAGCACAGGCTCTGGATGCGCAGGCTTAGCGGCCATGGCTCACGGGCCCAGCCGCTCCGCGGCATGTGGGATCTTCCCGGACCCACGGGAAGATCCCACATGCACGCACGATCCCACACGGGCACGAACCCGTGTCCCCTACATCGGCAGGCGGACTCTCAACCACTGCGCCACCAGGGAAGCCCTAGACTCCTCATTTTTGTCATCTGTTCTTTTTCTTTTTTATTTATTTATTTATATTTATTTTTATTTTTGGCTGTGTTGGGTCTTCGTTTCTGTGTGTGGGCTTTCTCTAGTTGCGGCGAGCAGGGGCCACTCTTCATCGCGGTGCGCAGGCCTCTCACTGTCACGGCCTCTCTTGTTGCAGAGCACAAGCTCCAGACACACAGGCTCAGTAGTTGTGGCTCACGGACCTAATTGCTCCGTGGCATGTGGGATCTTCCCAGACCAGGGCTCGAACCCGTGTCCCCTGCATTGGCAGGCAGATTCTCAACCACTGCGCCACCAGGGAAACCCTGTCATCTGTTCTTTATACTCTGTGAGGCTATGGAAAGGAGTTCCAGAGTTTACCAAGTGCAGAAAATGGTCTCAGGATAAAATTTTTATGGCTCCCATTTAAATCTTTTAGGTTTTCTCTTTCAATCTGATTTTTGGCTTCATAGATCCTTACTTTCTTGCCTCCTTTTAGTGTTTTTAGTAGGTTTCGTTGTTGCTGTTTGTTTGTTTTGCTTTATATCCAACCATTTTTGTTGCTTTTAGTGGAAGAGTAGGTTTGCCTACCTATTTATTCATGTTACCAAGATTTAGAAGTCTAGTTAAATGTTTTAGTATAAGTTCAAGACTTCATCTTAGTTGAAATTCACTTTGGTAGATTCATCCATTTTCATAGAAAGTTCTGGTTGCTTTTTCTGGTTTACATACAGTTTTATTGAAGATGATTTAATAATCCAGGATTTTCATTGTCTCAGAGTAATATAAAGATCAAGTATCATTGTTCAGTATGGTAGAAGTAGCTGTATTAAGTTCACGAATTGGGAAGAATTATATAGATTCTAATATTTCATGTAACTTAATTTTTTTAGATGTGTATCTCCCCAGTTTTCCCAAATTGGGTTTATGGGTCAAAAACTTCTTTTTGAAGAAGTATTCCAGTTTTGTACTCAGTTATATTTAATGAGTATACACATTGACTAACAAATATCTTACTTTATATTGAAAATATTTTGCTCAAGTTTATTTTAAAATTAATACTAATTTCACATTATTTTAAGGTTGTGGTACCAATTCATGTGTTTAATGATTCTCTATTTCTTGAGTAATTTGTGAAAACAATTCATTTTAAAGATTTAACTTTTATGCAGGTCTGCTGTATATTATTGAAACACAGAAAGTTCTTGATCTCAAAATTAATTTGAAGGCTTCATATATTATTATCCCACAAGATGGAATTTTTAACCCTACATCAAATCTGCTTCTTTTGGATCTTGGTCATCTAAAGGTATATACTACTAATAATTATTTTATAATATGACACTTATGGTGTTTCTTTGTTTAAGATGTATTTTGGTTTTTAGAGGTTTGATTTGGTATATTAATTTCTAGCTTAATAGCAGAAACTAGGATTTGAGGAATCTTCCCTTCTGGCAAGTAAAGTGAAGTTTCATTTAATTAGATAGTTTCCCTACATTTCTAATAGGAAAATGACCAATTGAATGCTGAAGGTCAGGGGTGAACCTAAGAATTATATTTATAAAATTTGAGAGTAATGCTTGAGGAGTTTATTTCCTTTTCAATTTAAATTTATTACTTGGTCAATTAAAGTGTGTAGAGTGGAAGGGAGTTCTGGAAGTAATCAAATATATATTCATCCTTCTGAAATTTTTTGTGTATATACTTTAGATATTGGCATTTTAATATTTCTATTAAAGAATCCTAAAATTGAGAGATGGTCTTCTTGCATTTTGCTTCTTATTCAATTATGTATGATTTTTCCCCTCAGTTTTGAGTAGAGAATACTTTTTTTCCGGTGTTTCTAGATCTATGCTGTTCAGTATGGTAACCCACTGGCCACATGTATTTGTTTAAGTTGATTAAAATTTTTAAAAATTCAGTTCCTTAGTTACATTAGCCACATTCAAGTGTTTAATAGTCACAGATGGCTAGTGGCTACTGTATTAGAACAGATGGAGAACAATTCCATCATCATAGAAAGTTCTGTTTGACAGCAGTACTCCAGATCATGAAATGTAGAGGAATAACTTTAACAATTTAAAGACCCAGAAGGGATGGATAATATTGGAATGCTCTTTCTGGCTACCTAACAAATTCGTGCCTTTCCTTAATATTGACATTCTCCTCTATTCTATATGTATATATATATTTTACTCTTCAGTTAGTAATTATGTAACACTGCTGGATTTACATTTATAATAAAATTTTATACAGATAATTATTCATATTTGAACTTAGTTATGGAATTGGTTTATGGGCAGTACGGTATAGTGGAAACAGCCAGTGGAAAGGTATAGTGGTCAGAAGGGTATCTCTCTAGTTTTATGACCTGAAGCAATTTGCTTAACCTTTTGCCTAAAATTTATTACCTTTCAAACAGATAATCAATTTTGACTGTCTACTTCACATGAACTATGTAAAATAAAGGGGAAATGTTAAAATAAAAAATATGTATACACGTACATGTATGTGTGTGTGTATACATATATATATATATATAAATATGAATTAATAAGATCTTTATATACTACTGTGAAGTGATCTCCAGGATACCTGAGTGAAAACAGTAGTATGCATAGTATACCAAGCAAGGGGAAGTACAACTATAACTTGCTTGAGGTTGCATAAATGGCAGAGCTGGAACTAAAATTCAGGTACACTGATATTTAATTGTGGACTCTCACGTCTTCTTATAAAGTTATCTAAATATCTGTCATCGTGCCATGGAAACATTTTGTAAGTTATATTTTTCTCTTAATTTTGTTTTTAATAAAAAGGCTTCTTAGCAGATTAAAAAAATTTTTAGATCTATTATTTACCAGGACTGGCTTTGTTCCCCTTTTTTAATATAAATGATTGGAAAATATAACTTAATATGTAAAACTTTACTTTATACCTGGCCTTCTCATTATATATGTCATGGATGAAGACATTTCTAATAGTTTTATAATGTATGTCAGCTTGTGAGTTTATCTCCTCCTGTTAAATTTTTATATTATAGTCTGAAAGATAAAAAACTTTATATTTTCATTTTGAAGTAATTTAAACTATTAAAATTATCTTCAAGGTGACAAGTAAAATTCGTTCAGAATTACCAGATTTAAAACAAGGTGGGGCGAAACTTGAAGAGATAATGCATAGAGCTTATGACTCCTTTGATATTCAGCTTACAAGCATACAGCTGCTTTATAGCAGAGTTGGTAAGTATACAGTGCATTATTTGTTGATTCATTTTGCTGAAGTGATTAATTAGGTTTTTAGACAGTTTCTCTGAAGACTTTCATCCTAAATATGTTAGAACTTTTATATTTTTGAATTAGAAGTGATAGTAGATATTTCCTAGGAGCAATATCTCAAGTAGGTGTGATTTTATCCCTCAAGAGACATTGTCAATGTCTAGAGACATTTTTTGTTGTCACGAGTGGGGAGTTGGGGCACTACTAGCATCTAGTGAGTGGAGGTCAGGGATGCTACTAAACCTCAAACAATATGGGCGAAAGCCACCCCACAACAGACTTGGCCCAAATATCAGTAATGCTGAGATTGAGAAATCCTGATCTATACCAGTAAAGGTTGGAAAGCACTGGCACATATTTAAAGTGATATTTGTATTACACAATGGGATAACCAGAAGAGGCTGCTCAAGGCCAGAGGCAGCTGGCTTAGGGGCTCTGATAGCCCAGGCTGTAAACAGTTACACAAAGACTGCAGAAGGTCGCTATGGTAGGAATACCTTTACCCTATTCACTTTGGTGTACAAATAGGCGTCTCTGATCTGGATCTAGTTTTTTAGTTGAAGTGACCAAAGCCAGAAATTCACTTGTCAGGATCCATTAAAATAGATAGAGAGCCCAGACTAGTTGAGCCCTCTTTCCACTGTCATATTGCTTCTGAATCTCCAGGGTGTTAGTGAACATTGAGATGTGTATATGGTGAAATTTTAATTATCTGAGCTAACTAATAGAAGGAGGAGCAATGAGATCCTAAAGTTACGATTATTAAAAATGTTAGTGTATATAGGACTGGAACATTTGATTTTTTTCTTTAACTGTACTTGCTTTAAGAGTAATGAACTTGGTTTTTATTTTTATCATATTTCAGTTGGTGTAAAAGGAGCCCAGAAGTATAGTGGATGGCAAATGCAAATTGTTTATAGAAAAATCCATAAATTTATTTTCAAGGAATACATTACTATATTTTGGTGTGTTTGATACATTTTGGTAACTGGTTTTCAAAGTCCATGAGCCATACTTAATAGTTAAGATATTGAGATGCTTTGTAAAAAATTGTTTTCAATATTTCATTATTATTATCTGAAAATTATTGGAATTCCTTGGAGTTGTTTTTGATAAGCATTAACTATTCTTAAATAATTAAATCTTTTGGGGGGCAGGGTTTTTTTGACATTGGGGTTACTTTATGTAATTGTCATAGACTTCCCTGATAAATACTGAAACACATGCTTCTAAATATCTTATTTTTTATCTGTAAATTGAGAAGTGAAGGAAATATTTGATTTATCTCGGTACTGTTGGAATTTTAAAAATTGTAATAAAGTCCATTTTACTACCTGTCTTCAGGAGTCTAAGCTTTCATTTGCTTGGTTTTCCTTGACTGAAGATTTAACTGACTTATGGTATTATTAGGTTCAAATGGAATAATGTACATGAAACTGCTTTGTATTATATGGATCCCATTAATCTTGTTATAAATTTTAAAAGTTATTTCTTTGTAATGTAGACGCGTCTTTTAGAAAATCTGGACAATACAGAAAAACAAAAGCATCATTCTTTATCCTACTGCTCACACATAAGCGTTGTTGATATTTCAGTGGATATCCTTTTGGTGTTTTTTTCAACGTGTGTGCCTATGAATGTATGGGATGTATTTTGTGTGGTGTTTGGGAGTGTTTGTGAATGCGTTTTTAACATGATTTACATAGTTTTATATGCTGACCTCCCTTTCATTTACCAGTAATATTTTGGGCACTTAAATTCATGATTTTTACTGGCCATCTAAAGTTCTAAGGCTATGCTGTCAGTTATTTAGCCATTCCTTTACTGAACATTTAGGCTTGTGACACTGCAGTGAATGTTGCCAGAGGGTTGCATGTTGGCAGACCTGGGTGACAATTTCAGCCTTATCACTCACTAGCTTTTTGACCATAAGCAAGCTGTAAATTCCTCTCAGTCTCATTTTTCTAAAATGGGATGTTATACATCATTGTGAGAATTAAATGAAAATTTAAACATTGCCTAGAACAGTGTCAGTTATAAATCTTAAATGTAACTTTTATTAGTTAATACTGAAGAACTGCACTTTTCCCTACCTTTTTCATTATTGCATTAGAGCCATGTTTTTTGAGTAATGTATGGTTGGCATAGTGATTGCCAAGGATGCACAGTAGATTTGATTGAAGCTATGTTGTTGTTAACATTTTAATAAGCATTTTTCCTATTAAAACATAGAGTTTGAAAGGGAAAAGAATTTACCTGCTAAGTATGTGTACCTGGGAATATGGCATTAAGATTATCTAGATGTAGGAAGATTTCCTCATACCATGCACTGTATGACTATGAAGTATTAATGGTAATGTTAGGTTTAGTATGTTTTTCAAATTACACATGTGTTAAACACGTACTGTTTTCTGTAATTAGGTGATAATTGGAAAGAAGCACGAAAACTCAGTGTATCCACACAACATATCTTGGTACCTATGCACTTCAATGTGGAACTCTCTAAGGCCATGGTTTTCATGGATATAAGGATGCCCAAGTATGTATTACCTGTTTCATGTGATTGTAGATTTTCTTAGTAGTTATATAGCTAAGAAATGCCATGTTTCATTGATTTTTTTGTAGTAAAATATATATAACAAAATTTACCATTTTTAAGTGTATCATTCAGTGGCATTAAGTACATTCACATTTTTGTCCAACCACTCCACCATATCAGCTTCACAGACTGGAATTCTACCCATTGTTAAACAATAATACCCCACTCTGTCCTCCCCCAAGTCCATGGCAGTCATCATTCTGTGTTATGTCTCTATGAATTTGACTAGTCTAGGTACCTCATGTAAGTGGAATTGTACAATATTTCTCCTTTTCTGCCTGGTTTATTTCACATAGCATAAGGTCTTCATGTTGACCCATGTTGTAGTGTATGTCAGAATTTCATTTTTTTAAGGCCTAATTCCATTGCATGTATATATCATATATTATCCATTCATGGGTTAATGGACATTTGACTGTTGTAATAATGCTGCTGTGAACATCAGTATACAGATATCTATTGGAGTCCCTGCTTTAAATCTTGGGGGGTATATATCCAGAAGTGGAATTGCTGGATTATTCTATTTTTAATTTTTTGAGGAACTGTTCTGCTGTTTTCCATAGCAGTTGCACCATTTTATATTCCCATCAGCAATTCACAGGGGTTCTAAATTCTCTTACCTCTTCACCAACACTTGTTATTTTCTCCCTTTCAAAAAAATGATAGCCATCCTAACAGGTGTGAAGTAGTATTTAATTATAGTTTTGAATTGCATTTTCTAATGATTAGTGATGTTGAGCATATTTTCATGTTCTTATTGGCAATCTATATATTTCTTTAGAGAAATGTCTGTTCAGGTCCTTTGCCCACCTTTTAATTAGGTTGTTTGTGTTGTTAAGTTGGAGGTTTGGTTTTTTTAAAATATTTTCCTGGATATTAACTTCTTACCAGATAAAATGATTTGCAAATATTTTCTTTCTTCTTGTGGATTGTCTTATTTATCACTCTTTTGATAGCGTCCTTTGATGCACAAAAGCTATGAATTGTGATTAAGTTTAATTTATCTTTGTTGCCTGTGCTTTTGTTGTCATATCTAAGAAATTATCACCAAATCCAGTGTTTTTCCTGTATATTTTTTTCCAAAGAGTTTTATACTTTTAATGCTTAGGAAACCTTTTTGAGTTAATTTTTGGATGTGGTGTAAGGTAAGGATCCAGCTTTATTCTTTTGCATGTGGATGTGTAGTTTTTTTTCAGCACCATTTGTTAAAAAGACTGGCCTTTCCCTATTGAATAGTCTTGACACCCTTGTTGAAAATCATTTGACCATATATGTGATGGTTTATTTCTGGGCTTTCTGTTCTGTTCCCTTGGTCTCTGTGTCTGTCTTCATGCCAGTACTACACTGTTTTGATTCCTGTAGCTTTGTAGTAACTTTTGAAATCAGGAGGCATGAGTCATCCAACATTAATCTTTTTCTATATTGATTGGGTGATTTGGGGTCCTTTGAGATTCCTTTTGAACTTTAAGATGGATATTTCTATTTTTAACAACAGGTATCATTGAGATTTTGATATGGATTGCATTGAATTTGCAAATGTTTTCAGTAGTGACATCTTAACATCAGGTCTCCCAATACATGAATACAAGATGTCTTTCCATTTACCTGTGTCTTTTTAAATTTCTTTCAGCATTATTTTGTAGTTTTCAGTGTATGTCTTTTTCTTCATTGGTTAAGTTTATTCTTTTTGATACTATTATAAATGGAATTGTTTTCTTAATTTATTTGTTGGTTAATAGAAACTCAATTGATTTTTCCAAGTTGATTTTGTATCCTGAAACTTGGATGAATTTGTTTATTAGTTCTAACATTTTTTTGTGTGTGTGGAATTGTTACAGTTTTCTACATATACGACCACTTCATGTTAGAACAGAGGCAGTTTTACTTCATCCTTTCCAATTTGGATACCTTTTTTTTTCTCTTTGTTGCCTAATTACTCTGGCTAGAATTTCCAATATTATGTTGAATACAAGTAATTTAAGTGGGCATCCTTTATTTTGATCATAGAGTAAAAGCTTCTAGTCTTTTGCATTGAGTGTGCTGTGTGGTTTCTTCATATATGACCTTTATTATTTTGAGGTAGTTTCCTTCTATTTCTAGTTTTTGAGTATTTTTATTATGGAAACGTGTTGCATTTTCCAAATGCTTTTTCTTCATCAGTTGAGATGATCATGTGTTATTTTGTCCCTTCATTTTGTTAATGTGGTGTATTACACTGATTTGTTTTCGTATGTTGAACCATTCTTCTGTTCCAGGGTTAAATCCTGGGTGATGGGTGATGGTGTATAATCTTTTTAACATGCTGTTGAATTTTGTTTGCTCGTGTTTTTTTTGGAGATTTTTGCATCAGTGTTTGTAAGGGATATTGGTCTGTAGTTTTCTTTTCTTGTATTATCTTTGTCTGGTTTTGGTATCAGAGTAATGCTGTCCTTAAAATGAGTTAGGAAGTATTCCTTTCTTTTTAGTTTCCAGGAAGAGTTTGAGAAAAATTTGTGTTAATTCTTTAACTGTTTGGTAGAACTCACTCGTGAAATGTTGTGAGATTTTTGATTACTGATTCACTCTCCATATTAGTTATAGGTCTATCTAGATTTTCTGTTCCTTCAAAATTCAGTGTTGATAGATGTGTGTTTCTAGGAATTTGTCCACTTTATTTAGGTTATATAATTTGTTGGCATAAAATCCTTCCTTTTTCTGTAGGATTGATAGTGATATCCACACTATCATTTCTGATTTTAGTTGAGTCTTTTCTGTCTTTATCTCCATCTACCTAAAGGTTCTTTAGTTTTGTTCATCTTTTTGAAGAACAAACTCTTTTGTTGATTTTTTTCAATTATTTTTCAATTCTCTATTTTCTCTCTCTCTGCTCTAATCTGTATTTCCTTACTTCTGCTAACTTTTGGTTTAGTTTGCTCCTTTTTAGTTCTTTAAGACATGAAGTTAGGTTGCTGATTTGAGATCTTTCTTTTTCAATATAAGTGTTTATAGCTATAAATTTCCCTCAGCACGGTTTTTGCTGTATGCTATAAATTTTGGTATGTTGTGTTTTCATTTTCACTTGTCTCAAGATATTTTTTTATTTCCGTGGCGATTTCTTCTTTGACTCATTAACAGTAAATGTGTTAATTTCTACATATTTGTAATTTTACATTTTTCATTCTGCTGTTGATTTCCAGTTTCATTCCATTGTGATTAGAAAGGATGCTTTTTATTCAATCTTTAAAAAATTTTTGACTCTTGCTTTATGACCTAAAATTCGGTCTATCCTGGAGAATATTCTATGTGCATGTATGAAAAAATGTGTATTCTGCTGTTGATGGAGGAGTGTTTTGTTTATGTTTGTTGACAGTGTTGTTCTAGTCCTCTGTTTCCTTATTCTTTTTTCTGGTTGTTCTATCAGTTATTGAAAGTGGGGTATTGAAGTCTCATGTTATTGTAGAGCTATTTCTTCCCTCAACTCTGTCAATATTTCATATATTTTTGAGCTCTGTTGTTTGGTGCATATATGTTTCTAATTGTTATATCTTCTTGATGAAGTGACTTTTTATTAAATAATGTCTTTTGTCTCTTGTAACAGGTTTTGACCTACAGTCTGGTTTGACTGATACTATAGCCATTCCTGCTTTCTTTCGGATATTATTTGCATAGAATATCTTTCACTTTCAAACTATTTGTGTCCTTAGATCTAAAGTCAGTCTCTTGCAGACATATAGTTTGATCGTTTTTTTTTTAATTCATTCTGTCAATTTATATCTTTGTGAAGTTTAAACCATTATGTTTAAAATAAATACTGATGGGGAACAAATTAATTTTGTCATTTTGTTATTTACTTTCTGTATGTCTTATAGCTTTTTGTCCCTTTTTTCCTCTGTTATGGCCTTCGTTTGTGTTTAGTTGATTTTTTGTTCTGACATGTTTTATTGCCCTTCTCTTTTCCACATATGCACGTTCTATAGATATTTTCTTTTTAGTTATCATGGAAATTACCTATAACATTGTAAAGTTGACAATTTTTTAAAAATTGACACCAACTTAACTTTAATTGCATACAAAAACTCTACTATTTACTGCTCCACCCCCTCCATTTTATGTCATTGATGTCACAAGTTATATCTTTATTATATATTGTACCCATTAGCACAGATTTATATTTTCTAAATCCTGTAGAAAATAAAAGGTGAAGTTAAAATAAAAAATCACAATACTTGATTTTATATTTATGGTGTGTTTGCTTTTACCGAGATCTTTATATTTTATTGTTAGCTGACTGATGCTTTGAGCCCAGTGTCCTAAATATAGAAGTCTGTTAAATTAGACTGGACTAGTTAGCTGATTTAGTCCTATAGTTTAAGACCGTAGCTAGCCCTTTCACCTTTTCTTTCCACCAGTAATTTTTGTCTCCCTTGCAAGCATTCAAACCTCAGCCACAGATCCATTTTAAAATTTAAAGAAAGACACATCTAACAACTACCAAACAATCTAAGTGAAATTGTTACTAGAGAGGCAAGAAGAGAATGCTCATGTAGCAGTGCTCAAGGTTTTGTGGCTCAAGTATGGATGGAAGGGATAGTAGGAAGTAGTGATAGCCTGGTCTTTTTCCCATATGCTATGTTGCAGACCCGGTTCATACTACTTACTGTTGTCACCATGTGAAAGAAAGAGACCTAAGAGAAACCTACACGCCTTCTTTTTTTTTTTTTTTTTTTTTTTGCCTTTCAAATTATAGGACTCAATTCTCTAGAAAACATTGTGCAGTTTACTCTCATTCTCTTAGACTTCCTTATTCAAGAGTATCAAACTGGGACTCTGAGTGTCTTAAAGCAGAGGAATGCCAGGAATTTGGTTTGAGAAAGAGAAGAGGAAAGAAAACCATTCTATACCTTTTGCTGTAGTTTACAATCAAGCATTAGGTATAGGTTAATTTTAGACACGCTTAGGTTCTTTGGCTTCCTTCCCAAATGTCCTCCTGCCTATTTACTGTTGTCTGATATTTCTTTTAAAGTTTGTCAGTATGTGAGAAAGGACAAAGATGTATGTAATTTCCTGTTGCAAACATGTTTACGAATAGATTTTTTTTCAGCATTTTATACTTAAATATGCTAAAATCTAGGATGTTACAGGGTACCAAAAAAAAGTGATATTACTCTGAGAGAAGAAATGGCTAACTTCCCTTGCTTTAGATTGCTCTGTTAATCTATGATTAGGGAGAATTTACGTCCAGTAATGTAGGGAATATGCATAGCCTAGCAGGAATTAAAACAGTTGGTTAAAATGTCTATATATAGACAGATAATGGAATGCAAGAGTATGAGAGATTAATCCAGTGTAACAGTCAGCAAACTTTTTTAAAGGGCTAGATATTAAATGTTTTAGGCTTGAAGTTGTATTGTCTGTCACAACTACTCAACTCTGCTATATTAGCATGAAAGCAGCTATAAACAGTACTTAGTAACTGGGCATAGCTGTATTCCAGTTAATACTTTATTTACAAAAATAAGCAGCAGGCTGGATTAATCCATGGCCATATTTTGCCAAACTCTGGTTCAGTGCGTTATACCCAGACGCAACGAATAAAGGCAGAAGACACCAGGAAAGCCTTCTGTACTAGTATTCTTATGATACTAAAATGGCTATAAGTTAGGACCAGAAAATTGTGCCGAAAACAATCACAAGCAGAAACTATAATGATTTAGAAAGATGAAATCTGAGAAGCATTTGATTTCAGTTTTGTAAGTTGTGAGCAGTATAAAGTGGATATGACATTATATAAAGTCCTGGAACTCTACAAGTATCAGGCAACTTCCTTTGAAGTTTGAGCTTAAAAAGTTTAAGGCAGATAAAAGGAAATCCTCTGTTATTTGGTAGGTATTATTTTGGCACCTGCCATACTCAGGTTGTTAAGCTGGCATATTTAAAGAAATTGAAAAGTTTAGGTACATTAATGAGACAGATCTATAATATGTACCTGTTAAATTAGGATGTATGGGATTAGTTACAAATACTTAGGTTACTGGAGGTAAAAGAAAGCTTATAATTTTCTCAAGTAATTCAGGTATATTTTTAGCATTGTGTGTGATTGAAAAAGTAAGTTAAAATGCAGGGATAAAAATGGTGAACGAAAACTTATTCTTTCTTTGATGTCAGTCTCTTAAAATCATTATTACTTTTTAAAGACTTTCTTCATATTGCAGCAGTTTTAGTGTCACAAAAAAGTTGATAGGAAGCTACAGGGATTGCCCATACACCCCCTGCATCCACCCATGCATAGCCTTCCCATTAACAACATCCCCCACCTAGTGGTACATTTGTTAGAATTGATAAACCGACATTTACACATCATAATTACCCAAAGTCTATAGTTTACATTATGGTTCACTCTTGGTGTTGTACCTTGAATGGGTTTGGACAAATGCATAATATGTAGCCATAATTGTGGTATCATATAGAGTTTATCATATAGAGTATTCTTACTGCCCTAGAAATCTTCTATTCATCCCTCCCCTGTCACACTCAAGCCCTAGCAAGCACTGATCTTTTTATTGTGTCCATAGTTTTCCCTTTTTCAGAATGTCATATAGTTGGAATTAGAGAAGAGAAAGCCTTTTCACATGGACATCTTTCACTTAGTAATATGCATTTAAGGTTCCTCCCTGTCATTTCATGACTTGAGAACTCATTTTTTTTTAGTGCTGAATAATATTCCATTATCTGATGTATCACAGTTTATCCATTACCTACTGCAGGACATCTTGGTTGCTTCCAAGTTTTGGTGATAAAATTGGAATATAAAATTTTTGTGGATAAACTTGATTCATATAAAATTCTGAGTAAAGCTGTTATAAACATGCATGTGCAGGTTTTTGTGGGGACATAACTTTAAATTCCTTTGGGTAAATATCAAGGAGCACAATTGCTGGGTCATATGGTGAGAGTATCTTTAGTTTTCTAAGAAACTTCCAGACTGTCTTCCAAAGGGCTATACCCTTTTGCATTTCAGACAGCAGTAATTGTGAGTTCCTGCTGCTCCACATCCTTGCCATTATTTGGTGGTGTCAGTATTCCTGATTTTGGTTATTATAGTAGGTGTGTAGTACTATCTCATTATTCTTATTTTGATTTGTATTTCTCTGATTATACATAATGTGGGACATCTTTGCTTATTTGCTATCTATGTATCTTATTTGGTGAGGTGTCTGTTAAGATCTTTGGTCCATTTTTCAACCAGATTGTCTTCTTATTATTCAGCTTTAAGTATTCTTTGAGAGCTCTACCCACCACCAGTACCTACCATCAGGAAACTTGCACAAGCCTCTTAGATAGCCTCATCCACCAGAGGGCAGACAGCAGAAGCAAGAAGAACTACAATCCTGCAGCCTGTGGAGCAAAAACCACATTCACAGAAGGATAGACAAAATGAAAAGTCAGAGGGCTATGTACCAGATGAAGGAACGAGATAAAACCCAGAAAAATAACTAAATGAAATGGAAATAGGCAACCTTCCAGAAAAAGAATTCAGAATAATGATAGTGAAGATGATCCAAGACCTCGGAAAAAGAACGGACGCAAAGGTCGAGAAGATGCAAGAAATGTTTAACAAAGACCTAGAAGAACTAAAGAACACTTAGAAGAATTAAAGAACAAACAAACAGACGAACAATACAATAACTGAAATGAAAAATACACTAGAAGAAATCAATAGCAGAATAACTGAGGCAGAAGAATGGATAAGTGACCTGGAAGACAAAATGGTGGAATTCACTGCCGTGGAACAGAATAAAGAAAAAAGAATGAAAAGAAATGAAGACAGCCTACAGCCTAAGAGACCTCTGGGACAACATTAAATGCAACAATTCGCATTATAGGGGTCCCAGAAGGAGAAGAAAGAAAGGACCTGAGAAAATATGAGAAGAGATTATAGTCAAAAACTTCCCTAACATGGGAAAGGAAATAGCCACCCAAGTCCAGGAAGCGCAGAGAGTCCCAGGCAGGATAAACCCAAGGAGAAAAATGCCGAGACACATAGTAATCAAATTGACAAAAATTAAAGACAAAGATAAATTATTGAAAGCAGCAAGGGAAAAACGAAAAATAACATACAAGGGAACTCCCATAAGGTTAACAGCTGATTTCTCAGCAGAAACTCTACAAGCCAGAAGGGAGTGGCGTGACATATTTAAAGTGATGAAAGGGAAGACCTACAACCAAGATTACTCTACCCGGCAAGGATCTCATTCAGATTCTACGGAGAAATCAAAAGCTTTACAGACAAACAAAAGCTAAGAGAATTCAGCACCACCGCACCAGCTCTACAACAAATGCTAAAGGAACTTCTCTAAGTGGGTAACACAAGAGAAGAAAAGGACTTACAATAACAAACCCATAACAATTAAGAAAATGGTAATAGGAACATACATAACGATAATTACCTTAAACGTGAATGGATTTAATGCTCCAAACAAAAGACACAGGTTTGCTGAAGGGATACAAAAACAAGACCCATATATATATGCTGGGGACACATAAAGACTGAAAGGGGATGGAAAAAGATATTCCATGCAAATGGAAATCAAAAGAAAGCTGGAGTAGCAGTACTCATATCGGATAAGATAGACTTTAAAATAAAGAATGTTACAAGAGACAAGGAAGGACACTACATAATGATGAAGGGATCAATCCAAGAAGAAGATATAATAATTATAAATATATATACACACAACACAGGAGCATCTCAATATATGAGGCAACTGCTAACAGCTATAAAAGAGGAAATAGACAGTAGCACAATAATAGTGGGGGACTTTAACACCTCAGTTACACCAATGGACAGATCATCCAAACAGAAAATTAATAAGGAAACACAAGCTTTAAATGACATAATAGACCAGATGGATTTAATTGATATTTATAGGACATTCCATCCAAAACCAGCAGATTACACTTTCTTCTCAAGTGTGCACGGAACATTCTCCAGGTTAGATCATATCTTGGGTCACAAATCAGCCTCAGTAAATTTAAGAAAATTGAAATCATATCAATTATCTTTTCTGACCACAACACTATGAGATTAGAAATAATTACAGGGAAAGAAACGTAAAAAACACAAACACATGGAGGCTAAAGAATATGTTACTAAACAACCAAGAGATCACTGAAGAAACCAAACAGGAAGTCAAGAAATACCTAGAGACAAATTACAATGAAAACACGACGATCCAAAACCTATGGGATGCAGCAAAAGGAGTTCTAACGGAAGTTTATAGCAATACAAGCCTACCTCAAGAAACAAGCAAAATCTCAAACAATCAAACCTTACACCTAAAGGAACCAGAGAAAGAAGAACAAACAAAACCCAAAGTTAACAGAAGTAAAGAAATCATAAAGATCAGAGCAGAAATAAATGAAATAGAAACAAAACAATTAGCAAAGATCAATAAAACTAAAAGCTGGTTCTTTGAGAAGATAAAACAACATTGATAAACAATTAGCCAGGCTCATCAAGACAAAGAAGGAGAGGACTCAAATCAATAAAATTAGAAATGAAAAAGGAGAAGTTACAACAGACACCGCAGAAATCCAAACCTTCCTAAGAGACTACTAAAAACAACTCAATGCCAATAAAATGGACAACCTGGAAGAAATGGACAAATTCTTAGAAAGGTATAACCTTCCAAGACTGAACCAGGAAGAAACAGAAAATATGAACAGACCAATCACAAGTAATGTAATTGAAACTGTGATTAAAAATCTTCCAAAAAACAAAAGCCCAGGACCAGATGGCTTCACAGGTGAATTCTATCAGCCATTTAGAGAAGAGCTAACACCCATCCTTCTCAAAGGCTTCCAAAAAATTGCAGAGGAAGGAACACTCCCAAACTCATTCTATTCTTTGAGGCCACCATCACCCTGATACCAAAAAGCAGACAAGATCCTAGAAAAAAAGAGAATTACAGACCAATATCACTGATGAATATAGATGCAAAAATCCTCAACAAAATACTAGCAAACAGAATCCAACAACACATTAAAAGGATCATACACCATCATCAAGTAGGATTTATCCCAGAGATGCAAGGATTCTTCATCATACGCAAATTAATCAATGTGATACACCATATTAACAAACGGAAGAATAAAAACCATATGATCATCTCAGTAGATGAAGAGAAAGCTTTTGACAAAATTCAACACCCATTTATGATAAAAACTCTTCAGAAAGTGGGCATAGAAGGAACCTACCTCAACATAATAAAGGCCGTACATGAGAAACCCACAGCAAACCTCATTCTCAATGGTGAAAAACTGAAAGCATTTACTCTGAGATCAGGAGCAAGACAAGGATGTCCACTCTCGCCACTATTATTCAACATAGTTTTGGAAGTCCTAGCCATGGCAATCAGAGAAGAAAAAGAAATAAAAGGAATACAAATTAGAAAAGAAGAAGTAAAACTATCACTGTTTGCAGATGACATGATACTATACATAGAGAATCCTAAAGATGCCACCAGAAAACTACTAGAGCTAATCAATTAATTTGGTAAAGTTGCAGTATACAACATTAATGCACAGAAATCTCTTGCATTCCTATACACTCATGATGAAAAATCTGAAAGAGAAATTAAGGAAACACTACCATTTACCATTGCAACAAAAAGAATAAAATACCTAGGAATAAACCTACCTAGGGAGAAAAAGGACCTGTATGCAGAAAACTATAAGACACTGATGAAAGAAATTAAAGATGATTCAAACAGTTGGAGAGATATACAATGTTCTTGGATTGGAAGACTCAATATTGTGAAAATGACCATACTACCCAAACCAATCTCCAGATTCAATGCAATCCCTATCAAATTAACAATGGCATTTTTTACAGAACTAGAACAAAAAATATTAAAATTTGTAATGGAGACACAAAAGACCCCGAATAGCCAAAGCAGTCTTGAGGGAAAAAAACGGAGCTGGAGGGATCAGACTCCCTGACTTCGGACTATACTACAAAGCTACGGTGATCAAGACACTATGGTACTGGCACTAAAACAGAAATATAGATCAATGGAACAGGATAGAAAGCCCAGAGATAAACCTACGCGCCTATGGCCACCTAATCTATGACAAGGGAGGCAAGGGTATACAGTGGAGAAAAGACAGTCTCTTCAATAAGTGGTGCTGGGAAAACTGGACAGGTACATGTAAAAGAATGAAATCAGAACACTCCCTAACACCATACACAAAAATAAACTCAAAATGGATTAAAGAGCTAAATGTAAGACTGGGCACTGTAAAACTCTTAGAGGAAAAATTAGGAAGAACACTCTTTGACATAAATCACAGCAAGATCTTTTTTGATCCACCTCCTAGAGTAATGGAAATAAAAACAAAAATAAACAAGTGGGACCTAATGAAACTTAAAAGCTTTTGCACAGCAAAGGAAACCAGAAAGAAGATGAAAAGACAACCCTCAGAATGGGAGAAAGTATTTGCAAATGAGTCATCAGACAAAGGATTAATCTCCAAAATATATAAACAGCTCATGCAGCTCAATAAAAAAGAAACAACCCAATCCATAAATGGGCAGAAGACCTAAATAGACATTTCTCCAAAGAAGACATACAGATGGCCAAGAAGCACATGAGAAGTTGCTCAACATCACTAATCATTAGAGAAATGAAAATCAAAACTGCAATGAGGTATCACCTCACACCAGTTAGGATGGCCATCATCAGAAAATCTACAAACAACAAATGCTGGACAGGGTGTGGAGAAAAGGGAACTGTCTTGCACTGTTGGTGGGAATGTAAATTGATACAGCCACTATGGAGGACAGTATGGAGGTTCCTTATAAAACTAAAAATCGAATTATCATATGACCCAGCAATCCCACTACTGGGCATATACCCAGAGAAAACCATAATTCAGAAAGATACATGCACCCCAGTGTTCATTGCAGCACTGTTTACAATAGCCAGGTCATGGAAGCAACCTAAATGCCCATCGACAGATGACTGGATAAAGAAGATGTGGTACATATATACGATGGAATATTACTCAGCCATTAAAAGGAACGAAATTGGGTCATTTGTAGAGACGTGGATGGATCTAGAGACTGTCATACAGAGTGAAGTAAGTCAGAAAGAGAAAAACAAATATCGTATATTAACGTATATATGGGGAACCTAGAAAAATGGTACAGGTGAACCGTTTTGCAGGGCAGAAGTAGAGACACAGATGTAGAGAACAAACGTATGGACACCAAAGGGGGAAAGTGGCGGGGGGTGGGGGTGGGATGAATTGGGAGATTGGGATTGACATGTATACACTGATGTGTATAAAATGGGTAACTAATAAGAACCTGCTATATAAGAAAATAAAAAAATTTTTTTGAACTTTTTGGATAATAGTCCTTTATGAGTTCTATCTTTTGCAAATATTTTCTCCCACTCTGTGGCTTGTCTTCTAAATCTCTTGGCATTGTCTTTTGTAGAGCAGAAGTTTTTAATTTTTTTGGCGCCGGCATGTGGGATCTTAGTTCCCCGAACAGGGATCAAACCTGTGCCCTCTGCAGTGGAAGTGTGGTGTCTTAACCACTGGACTGCCAGGGAAGTCCCAGAAGTTTATAATTTTAACCAAATCCAGCTTATCAATTATTTTTTTCATAAATTGTGCCTTTGTGTTGTATCTAAAAAGTGATCATCTAAAAAGTATCTAAAAAGGTCATCTAAGTTTTCTTTGATTTATCTTTTTGGAGTTTTATAGTATTGCATTTTAAATTTAGGTCTGTGATCCACTTTGTATTAGCTTTTGTGAAGGGTGTAAGGCCTGTCTGAATTAATTTTTGCATGTCGATATTCATTTATTCCAGCACCATTTGTTGAAGAGAATGTCTTTGCTCCATTATTTTGCCTTTGCTCCTTTGTCAGCGATTCAGTAGACTATATTTATGGAGGTCTGTATCTGCACTCTCTGTTCTGTTCCATTGTTCTCTTCCATTGATCTGTTTATCTATTCTTTTGCCAATAGCACAGCGTCTTGCTTACTGTAGCTTTACAGTAAGTCTTGAGTCAGGGAATATCAACCCTCCAACCTTGCTCTTCTTCAGTATTATGTTGGCTATTCTGGGTCTTCTGCCCCTCCATTTAAACTTTAGAATCAGTTTGTCAATATCCATTAAATAACTTGATGGGATTTTGATTGTGATTGCATGGAATCTATATAGATCAGTTTGGGATGAGCTGACATCTTGACAGATTGAATCTTCCTACCCTTAAATGTGGAATATTTCTTCATTTATTTAGTTCTTAATATATTATCAGAGTTTTACAGTTTTCCTCATACAGATCTTGTATTTATTTTGTTAGATTTATACCTAAGTATTACTTTCTTGGGGTGCTAATGTAAATGGTATTGTATTTTTAATTTTAGATTATACTTGTCCATTGTTGGTATATAAGAAAGTAATTCACTATTACATATTAACCTCATATCCTACAACTTTGCTGTATTGGCTTATTAGTTTCAGGAATTTTTTTCTGGATAATTTACATAGATGATCGTGTCGTCTGTGAACAAAGACAGTTTTATGTCTTCTTTATCAATCTGTATGCTTTTTGTTTTCTTTTCTTGGCTTACTGCATTTAAGGACTTCCAGTGTGATGTTGAAATGGAGTGGTGAGAGGGATATCTTTGTTTTGCACCTAATCTTAGTGGGAAAACATTGAGTTTCTCACTGTTAAGTATGATGTTAGTTGTAAGTTTTTCAAAGATATTCGTCATCAAGTTGAGGTAGTTCTTCTTTGTTCTAGTTTACTGTGAGTTCTTATGGTGAATGGGTATTGGATTTTGTTACATGCATCTACTTATATGATTTTGATTTTTCATTCAGACCTGATTTCTAAACCTGGTTTTAAATATATAATCTCTTGGACAAGTTATTTGTACCTGCCAACCTTAGTTTCCTGATAGGAACCATGTACATATGTACACATTTCTTTCTTATAAGAAACAGCGAGCAGAAATAGGTTGTCTCCCTCCTATTAGGTTGTGAGAATTATTTATGATAATGCATATCAAGTGTTTTCCTTAATGCCTGTCTGTAGTAAACACTTCATAAATAGTGATTGTCAATTGGCATTGGCAAAATAGCAGAGGGATAGTAAACATAATAATAATGGAAAATAAGCCTTTGAAAAATAATGACGTTAGTTCAGCTGATGAGATTGGTTAATAAGGTAAAATGATGGGAATTTGACTGTAGATTGTGAGATAATTTGTCCCATGGACTGTGTAGATAATATTTAGTACTTAAAATCACATTTTATTATTCTTAGATAATTTAAGATGAACAGTCATCTTTTTATAATGATTTCTGTCTTTTTGAAACAGATTCAAGATTTTTGGAAACTTACCACTGATTTCTTTACGAATCTCAGATAAAAAACTGCAAGGGATATTGGAATTGATTGAAAGCATCCCAAAACCCCCACCTGCAACTGAAGTAAATGTCCCTGTCAAACCATTTCAGGTAATGTATTTTCAAAATTAATGAAAGCACGAGTTAAAAAAGAAAATTCCACAAACAGTATTTGTAACAGCCACAGAAATTTTGGGTAAAACAATTCAATTCATTGTGAATAGACTTTTTAAATTACATACTGAAAGACAGAATGATGAAATAGTAAAAGGTGCAAATAGTAAACAAAAGAATGAAATAATAAGTCTACCTTTCTTCACTTTTCCAGTCCCTCTCCTCAATGGTTAACTACTGCTTCTCTAGTTTTTTGAAAATGTTTATAGCACATACTAATACACACACATAGAAACATGCATGTCTCTGTGTGTATACATATGATTATAACAGTTCTGATTAACTGATTATAACAGTTCTGCAATTTATATTTAGCCTTGAAATTGTAAAAGCACTTCTTTAAATCTACATTTTACAAATTAACTTTCTAATTCAGGCTGGATTTTTTTCCAGTTAATTCAGATTGAGGTGTGTGTGTGTGTGTGTGTGTGTGTGTGTGTGTGTTGTCAGAATTGTCTTAGAACGTATAATAAAAGTCTGTGTGCTAACTGACAGTGAATTAACTTTCCTTCCAGATTCAAAGATCCACTTCTTTGGGAACATCACAGATTTCACAGAAAAAGTTTTCTTCTTTGGAAATTCCATGTGTTGAAGATGGTAAAATGAAACTACTTTAGGAAATTTTCCTTGTTATAAATATATTATGAAAAAAATTTTGAGACCACATAAAAACTTCCAGGCAATAGCAGATATTTGCATATTATCCACAAAATTTCACTAAAATTCCTTTAAAACAGTGTAATTTGGATGTTCCTTAAAGTTGCTTTTGCAGTGGGATTTTTTTTGGTATATAAAAGTTGAACCCCATAATCACAGGGACCACTAGCAAATTAATCATCTTTATCCTTTGTGATCTAAGAGACCCCATGAAACTTTGTGTCTAATTTATAATGTGTTACTTAGCTTTTGGAGATCTTCATTATAGTAATTTTTTTTTTTTACACTTCCTTTTTTGTTATTAAAGGAAAAATCAAGCCTTAATACCTTCATTAACATATGAAAACTGGTAAATACTTTGTTATGAAATACATGCTTTTTTGGCTGCATTAGAAAGAAAAATAAATGTATTTTTCTATTTTTAAAACTTTAAAAATTGTAAATGTTAAACAACAGAAATTGCCATGTTGATCCTCAGTTTTCTAGAGAATGTTTTCCTTTCTGTGTAGTGACCAGGGTGGGTGGGGAGGGGGAGGAAATGTTGTTTGTGAGATCATCTACCCTAAAATTCAATTTTATGTTCTTAGGGATATACTTAGATGATTTTAGTTTCCTTTAAACCTTCTTTTAATGGTTTTACTAGATTTTGGGTCCATTTAAATAGCATGTTGTAGAAATTTACTATCATATATATATTCCTATATAGTCATACATATGTGAAGTAGTGCTTGATCTTAGTTTCTCCATTCAAATTTTAGGGCCTGCCTTCTACTTTTAATATTGCAGTGTTTGTAACTAAGTCCTGTTTACCTGTTTCCAGGTAGAGTGAGCATATTAGTGTGTTCCTTTCAGTATTCATCATGTATGTAATAATTGGCCTTGGCATTTGCTATGAAATTTTCTTTAGCAGTTTTTAGTATCTTGATTTTAAAGATGATGTTCATTAAGCTAAAGATTGTATTTTGTAATTTTCCATACATTTTGTTGTTAAGAATGTTATTTTTTCACATGTAATCTTTATATTCTTTTCTATTTATTTTTGACCTTACATTCAATTTTTTGAAATAGTGTTTTAGTGTTCATATTTATTTCAGAAAAATTATTAGAATGTTATTATTAAATCAGTCATTTTGATTATTGACTTAAATGTTCTATGGTATTTAGATTCAGATGAGGAGTTTTTTGATGCCCCATGTAGTCCCTTGGAAGAGCCTCTTCAACCTCCATCTAGAATTAAAAGTCCTCAACAAGAAAAGCTTCAAAAGCCAGATTGTTCAAAAAATATGACTGAATATAAAATAAGATTTGAAGTGCCAGAGGTATGCATTGTATGTACTATGGTAAAATTAATATGGCTTATTTAAATTGTCAGTCATTTCTACTATTCACAGCTCATTTATATAGTCTCATTACTAATAGACAGTGTTGTTTTCAGCCTATTTAAACTCAATCCAGATGTTACCTTGTGGTTCTCCCTCCCCTTTCTTAATTAATTAATCTTAAGATTAATTTCCTTAATCAATAATTAAAGGTTTGGCCACCCTCACCTTTTGAGAGGGACCACATTCTGCCTGTGGAATGTGTATCTCTCTAAATAAATCTGCTTTCACTTAAAAAAAAGAATTAAGAGTTTAGAGGTATTGTTGTTATTCAGTATATATTTATTGAAAATAATTTGTACAATGTGTGTATTGTATATGTGTGTGTATAAAATCTCTCCTAAATTTAAATATGTGTCATTTATACTACACGTATACCTCACATATCCATATATAGCCACCATCAATATAAACAATTTTTTTGTTTTAGGTAGTCGTAGTTTCTTTTTTCTTTCTTTTCCAGGTTTTGATTCAATTCTGTCACCTTGTTGGAGATTGTGAACTACCTGTGGTAGAAATTAATGTCTTGGGATTGGGCACAGTCATTGAGCTTCGAACATTTGATTTGAAAGCAAATGCCTTTTTGAAAGAGGTCTGCTTAAAATGCCCAGAATATTTTGGTAAGAATCTCTGTTTTAAAAAACTAAATTAATTAATTTTACTGTTTGATTACCTTCTGGAGATAAATTCTCTAGGTGCTTAGTCAGTACATATGATAAAATATTATCAAAGAAATGTGTTAGTCTTCAACTTTCATATTATACTTTGGAATCTTAAGGTGTAGACTAGAGAGAAAATGAAGACAATTTTTCTCATTAAGGAAAATGGTTTAATTTTAAGTCTACTTAACTGAATACTAAAATACTGAATAAGTTTCCTATTGATACTGTAACAATTTACCACAGATTTATTAAAGTTCTGTATATCAGATGTCTGACACAAGTCTCAGTGTGAAAAAATCAAGCTGTCAACAGGACTTCTTTTTTGGAGGCTGTAGGGGAATATCTATTTTCTTGCTCACTCAGGTGTTGGCAGAATTTAGTTTTATATGGTTTAAGTCTGTTTTCTTGCTGCCTATAAGGTGAGGATTGGCCTTAGCTCCTACAGGCCTCTCTAGGTCCTTGCACTAATTTTTTTTTATATCCCAGAACCATTATGGGGTGTTAGATCCTTCTCATGCTGTAATCTCTCTAACCTTTTCTTCTACCTTTTTCTTCCACTCTAAAAAACTAAGGTAATTAGATTTGGTGCATTTGGACAATTGAGGATAATTTCCCCTTAATCTTAACCTTAATCATCTCTGTAATGTTACATTTACCATATGAAATAACATATTCTTCAGGTTTAGGGGGATTAGAGCATGGACATCCTTGTGGGAGGGGTGTGTAAATATTCTGCCTACCACAAACAATTTATATCCCAAATCCTAACATATAAATTATATGATATCTTAGAAAATGTTTCTGTTTGCTTTGGCAGGCTTTTAGAAGAGTTTTTTGTTTTTTTTTCCCTCCTTTACATTTTGAGGTTTTTCCTTGAAACATAATTCTGAATGGTTCATGAATTCCATCAGAATATTAAGAAAAACTATTCACTTCCAATTGGGGTGCTTTTTATTTCTTTTTCTTGCCTAATTGCTTTGGCTAGGACTTCCAATACTATGTTGAACAAAAGTGGCAAAGTCAGCATCCTTCTCTTCTTGATCTTAGAGGAAAAGCTTTCAGCTTTTCACTGTTGAGTAGTATATTAGCTGTGGGCTTGTCATAGATGGCCTATTATTATTATGATACATTTCCTCTATTCCCACTTTGTAGAAAGCTTTTATATTAAATGGATGTTGAATTTTGTCAAATGCTTTTTCTGCATCTATTGAGATGATCATATGATTTTTATCCTTCATTTTGTTAACATGGTGTATCATGTTGATTGATTTGTGGATGTTGAACTGCAACATCCTTGGAACAAATTCCACTAGATCTTGGTGTTTGAGCCTTTTAATATAGTATCGAATTTGGTTTGGTAATATTTTGTTGAGGATTTTTGCATCTGTATTCATCAGGAATATTGGCCTGATGAATATTCTTTTCTTGTGGCGTCCTTGTCTGGTTTTGGTATCAGGGTAATGCTGGCCTCGTAAAATAAGTTTGCAGATGTTTCCTCCTCTTCTATTTTTTTGGGAAGAGTTTCAGAAGGATTGGTATTAATTCTTTTTAAATGTTTGATAGAATTCACCAGTGAAGCCATCTATTCCTGGATTTTTTTTTGTTGGGAGGTTTTGATTCGACCTTAGGACTTATTGCTCTATTCAGACTTCTTATTTGTTCATGATTCTGTCTTGGAAGGTTGTATGTTTCTAGAAATTTATCCATTTCTTCTAGGTTGTCCAATTCGTTAACATATAAAAATATCCATGCTAGTCTCTTATGATCCTTTAAATTTCTGTGGTATCATGTGTCACATCTCCTTTTTCATAACTGATAATATTTATTTGAGCCCTCTCTCTTTTTCATGGTGAATCTAGCTAAAGGTTTGTCAATTTTGTCTTTTCAAAGAATCAGCTCTTTAGTTTAATTGATCTTTGCTGCTGTGTTTTGGTTTCTATTTCATTTATTTCTCCTCTCTTCTTTGTTATTTTTTACTTCTAACTTTGGGTTTTGTTCTTTTTTTTGCCTAATTTCTTGATGTGTAAACAGTAATTTTGTTTATTTGAGGTTTTTCTTGTTTCTTAAAGTAGACATCCATGCTTTTCTCTTTTAGAACTGCTTTTGCTGCATCCCGTAAATTTTGGTATGTTGTATTTCTTTTTTTTTTTTTTTTTTTGGCTGCGTTGGGTGTTCGTTGCTGTGTGTGGGCTTTGTCCAGCTGCGGCGAGTGGGGGCTACCCTTCCTTGTGTTGTGCAGGCTTCTCACTGCCGTGGCCTCTCCCACCGCAGGGCGTGGGCTCTAGGCATGTGGGCTTCAGCAGTTGTGGCTCGTGGGCCCAGTAGTCGTGGCTCACGGGCTCTAGAGCACAGACTCAGTAGCTGTGGCACACGGGCCTAGCTGCTCTGCGGCAGGTGGGATCCCCCCTGGACCAGGGCACGAACCCACGTCCCCTGCATTGGCAGGCGAATTCCCAACCACTGAGCCACCAGGGAAGCCCCCTGGTATGTTGTATTTCTATTTCCATTTGTCTCAAGGTATTTTTTAATTTCTCTTTTGATTTATTAATTGACCCAATAGTAAAACTGTCACTATTGCAGAAGACACGATATTATATGTACAAAAACTCTAAAGACTCCACCAAAAAAACTGTTGGAACTAATCAACAAATTCATTAAAGTTGCAGGATACAAAGTCAACATACTAAAATCTGTTGCATTTTTATACACTAATAACAAACTATCAGGAAAGAGAAATTAAGAAGACAACACCATTTACAATTGACTCAAAAAGGACAAAGTACCTAGGAATAAATTTAACTGAGGAGGTAAAAGACCTATCCACTGAAAGCTATAAGACATTGATGAAAGAAATTGAAAAAAACACAAATAAACAGAAAGATATTCTGTGCCTCATGGGTTGGAATAATTAATGCTGTTAAAATGTATATCCTACCTAAGGCAGTTTACAAATTCCATGCAGTCTCTATGAAAATACCAATGACATTTTTCACAGAACTAGAACAAGAAACTCTGACATTTGTGTGGAACCGTGGGAGACCTGAATAGCCAAAACAATCTTGAGAAAGAAGAACAAAGCTGGAGACATCATGAGCCCTGATTTCTAGCTATATTACAAAGCAATAGTAATCAAAACAGTATGGTACTGGCATAAAAACAGACACATCAATTAGTGGAACAGGATAGAGAGCCCAGAAATAAGCCCACATATCTGTGATCAATTAATTTATGACAAAAGAGCCAAGAATATACGTTTAGGAAAGGGTAACTTTTCAATAAATGATGCTGGTAAAACTGGACAGCCACATGCAAAAGAATGAAAATGGACTACTGTCTTACACCATAAATAAAAATTAACTCATAATGAATTAAAGATGTGAATGTAAGACCTAAAACCATAAAACTCCTAGAAGAATACATAAGCAGTAAGCTTCTTGACATTGGTCTTTGTGATGATTATTTTGGTTCTGATTCCCAAAAGGGAACAAAAACAAAAATAAACAAATGTGACTACATCAAACTAAAAAGCTTCTGCGCAGCACAGGAAACCATCAACTAAATGAAAAGCCAGTCTATGAAATAGTGTTATGTAATTGCAATTCGTATATCTGATATAAGGTGTTAATATCTAAAATAATATAAAAAACTCATACAACTCAATAGGGAAAAAAACAAACAAAAATGGACAGAGGATCTGAATAGGCATTTTTTCCAAACAAGACATACAACTAGCCAACAGGTTCACGAAAAGATGCTCAACTCACTAATCATCAGGGTAATGCAAATCAAAACCATGAGATATAACCTCATACCTGTTAGAATGGCTATTATCAAAAAAACAAGCAATAGAAAGTGTTGGTGAGGATGTGGGAAAAGGGAACCCTTGTGCTTTGTTGATGAGAATGTAAATTGGTGCAGACACTATGGAAACTAGTATTAAAGTTCCTCAAAAAGTTAAAAATAGAATTACCATCTGATCTGGCAATTCCACTTCTGAGTATTTATTTGAAGAAAGCAAAAACACTCACTTGATAAGATATGTGCACCCTCATGTTCATTGCAGCATTACTGACAATAGCCAAGATATGGAAGCAACCTAAGTGTCCATTAATGGGTGAATGGATAAAGATGTGCTGTCTGTTGGGTTGGCCAAAAAAATTCATTCGGGTTTTTCCATAAGAGCTTATGGAAAAACCCAAACGAAGTTTTTGGCCAGCCCAGTAGATACCATCGAATGCTACTCAGCCATTAAAAGGAATGAAATCTTGCCATTTGTGACAACATGAATGGACCTTGAAGGCATTATGCTAAGTGAAATAAGTCAGAGAAAGATAAATATGGTATGATCTTGCTTATATGTGGAATCTAAAAAAAAAAAAACCAACCAAGGTAGTACAGAGAACAGATTGGTCGTTGCCATAGGTGGGGGGGGGGTGCAGAAAATGGGTGAAGGGGGTCCAGAGACACAAACTTCCAGTTATAAAGTAAGTCATAGAGATGTAAAGTACAGCATGGTGACTGTAGTTAATAATACTGTTTTGCATATTTGAAAGTTGCTGAAAGAGCAAATCTTAAAAGTACTCATCACAAGAAGAAGAATTTCTAAGTAAGTGTGAGGACAGATGTTAACTAAACTTATTGTGGTGATCATTTCACAGTGTATATTAATATGGAGTCATGTTGTACACCCGGAACTAATATAATGTTTTATGTCATTTATACCTCAATTAAAGGAAAAGACAAACTATTCACTAGTTTAATTTCATTATATTCCTTTTTAGCATAAGAACATTATTATGTGTAGAGATGACATTAAAACTATTTTAATAGACTTTATTTTTAGAGCAGTTTTTCATTCACTGCACAGTTGAGCAGATGATAGAGATTTAACATATATCCCCTGCACCTACACAGGCATAGCCTCTCACATTATAAATATTCTCCACCAGAGTGATACATTTGTTGCAGTTGATGAACCTACATTGACACACTACACCCAAATTCTATAGTTTACTTGGTTCAGCTTGGTGTTGTGCATTCTAAGGGATTTGAACAAATGTGTAATGACATGTATCCAATATTACAGTATCGTACACAGTAGTTTCACTGCCCTAAAAGCCCTCTGTGATCCATCTATTCATCCTTTCCTGTCATCCCTCAATCCCTGGCAACCACTCATCTTTTTACTTTGTCCATAGTTTTGCCTTCTCCAGAAAGTCATATAGTTGGAATTATATACTATCTAGCTTTTCCAGACTGGCTTCTTTCAGTTACTAATATGTATTTAAGTTATCTCTATGTCTTTTCATGACTTGATAATTCATTTCTTCTTAGCACTTAATACACTGTGTGATGTACCACAGTTTACCCATTCAAGTACCAGAGGATGTGTTGGTTGCTTCCAAGTTTTGCCAGTTCTGAGTAAAGGTGCAGTAAACATCCATATGCCGGTTTTTGTGTGGACATAAGTTTTCAGTTTCTTTGGATAAATACCAAGGAGCACAACTGTTGAGTCTAATATAAGTGTATGTTTAGTTTTATAAGAAGCTCTCGAACATTCTCCAAAGTGGCTGTACCTTTTAGCATCCTCATCAGTAATGAAGAGAGTTCCTGTTGCTCCATATCCTCACTAGTGTTTGGTGTCAATGGCCTGGATTTTGAGCATCCTAATAAGGTGTGTAGTGTATCTTACTGTTGTTTTAATTTCATTTCCTTGATGATAACATGTAGAACATCTTTTCATATGTTTATTTGCCATCTGTATATCTTCTCTGGTGAGGTCTCTGTTAAATTCTTTGGCCAATTTTTTAAATTGTATTGTTTGTTTCCTTGTTGAATTTAAAGAATTCTTTGTATATTTTGGATAACAGTCCTTTATCATATGTGTCTTTTGCAAATATTTTCTTCCAGTCTGTGGCTTGTCTTTTCATTCTCTTATAGTCTTTTGCAGAGAAGAATTTTTATTTCTAATGAAGTCCAGTTTATTGATTCTTCCTTTCCTTGATCATGCCTTTGGTGTTGGATCCTAAAAAGTCATTACCGGGCTTCTCTGGTGGCGCAGTGGTTGAGAGTCTGCCTGCTGATGCAGGGGACACGGGTTTGTGCCCCGGTCCGGGAAGATCCCACATGCCGCGGAGCAGCTGGGCCCATGAGCCATGGCTGCTGAGCCTGCGCGTCTGGAGCCTGTGCTCCGCAACGGGAGAGGCCACAAAAGTGGGAAGCCCGCGTACCGCAAAAAAAAAAAAAAAAGTCATTGCTAATCCAAGAATGTCTAGATATTCTCCCATATTCTTGAAATTTTATAGTTTTGTATTATATATATAGATGCATCATCCATTTTGAGCTGATTTTTGTGAAGGGTGGTTTTTTGTGTGTGGATATCCATTTAGTCCATCAACATTTGTCAAAAAGACTGTCTTTCTCCATTGTATTGCTTTTGCTGTTTAGTCCAAGATCAATTGAGTATATTTAGGGAAGTCTGTTTCTGGACTCTCCGTTGTGTTCTATTGATGTGTTTTGTCTGTTCTTTTGCCAGTACCACAGTGCCTTGATTACTGTAACTTTATAGCAAGTTCTAAAATCAGGTGGTGTCAGTCCTTCAACTTTGTTCTTCTCCTTTAATATAGATCCTCCTCAACTTTCGATGGTATTATGTCACAACAAACCATTGTAAGTTGAAAATATTCTAAGCTGAAATGCATTTAATTCCCCTGATTTACTGAACATCGTAGCTTAGCCCAGCATACTTTAAACATCCTCAGAACACTTATTTAGCCTACAGTTGAGCAATATCATCTAACACAAAGCCTATTTTATCATGAAGTGATGAATATCTCATATAATTTATTGAATACTGTACTGAAAGTGAAAATCAGTATGGTTGTAAGGGTACAGTAGTTGTAAGTTTATCAGTTTTTTTTTGTTTGTTTTGTTTTTTGGTTTTTTTCACAAAAGTTTATTCTTAAATGTACAATAGGTTCCAAGACAACACTTCATTCCAGCTATAGGTGGCAACAGATGTTATGGCAGGGAATCCAGATGTTTAATCCAGATGTTTAAACAGGAATGGAACTAAGGATCATCATTGCCTCAGGCACAAGGAACAGCTTACTTTTTGCCAGATTTCTAAATTCCACCTGTGGCCAGGGGGCTTTTCCCCGTGGCCTTTGCTTTTAGCTCCTCAAGTTTCTTTTGCTCCTCCTTCTGTTTCTGCTTGAATGCCTGTCTTCCTTGTCCATCTCCTTGGCTTGCTTCTTGGGCTACTTCAGGGGCTTCTTCTCGCCACCTTCACGGCCCGACATGGCGCCTGACGCCCCTTCCCCAGACCCTGCCACCAGATGTGGATATAAGTTTTTTTACCATCATGATACAAACCATCTTAAGTTGGGGACCGTCTGTATTGTCTCAGGTATTCTGGGTCTTTTGCCTCTGCTTATGAAATTTAGAATCAATTTTTCAGTATACATGAATTGGTTCCTGGAATTTTGATTGGTATTGCATTGAATCTATAGATCGGGTTGGGAATAACTGACATCTTGGAACTGTTGAGTCTTCCTGTCCTTGAACATGGATCATTTCTCCATATATTTGGATTCTTGAACTCTAAACACTAATTAGAGTTTTGTAGTTTTCCTCATAGAGGTCTTATGCATATTTTATTAAATTTTTTTCCCTAAGAATTACATTATTGGGGTGCTAATGTAAATGAAAATTGTGTTTTTAATTTCAAATTCCACTTTGTCCTTTATTGGTATATAGGAAAGCCGTTGACTTGTATCCTGCAACCTTACTATAATGACATACTAGTTTGAGTTTTTTTATTGTTGATTCTTTTAGATTTTGTGCATATATGATCATGTAATCTGTGAACGGTTTTATTTCTTTCATCCCAGTCTGCATCCTAGTCTGTATACCTTTTATTTCTTTTCTTCTCTTATTGTATTTGGTAAGACCTACATTACAATGTGAAAATGGGTGGTAAGAGGGGAAGGACATCCTTACTTGTTCCTTAGTGTGAAAGCTTTGAGTTTCTCACCATTATGATGTTAGCTGTAGGTTGTTTGAAGATACTCTTTATCAAGTTGAGGAAGTTCTCTTTTATTCCTAGTTCACTGGGAGCTTTTATCATGAGTGGTTGTTGGATATTGTCAGATGCCTTTTCTGCATCAATTTATATGATCATGTGGTTTTTCTTCTTTAGCCTATGGATGTGATAGATTATGTCAGTTGATTTTTGAATGTTGAACCAGCCTGTTATCTTGGGATAAATCCTACTTGGTCATGGTGCATAATTTTTTCCACTGTTGGATTTAATTTGCTATTATTTTGTTGAAGATTTTTGCATCTGTGTTAATGAAAATTCCTGTCCTGTAGTTCTCTTCTTCCCTTCTTCCTCCTTTCCCCCGTTTTTTTTTTTTTTTTTTTTTTTTGGTCTGTGTGTTTGTGTGTGTAGTTTTGGTATTAGGGTAATTCAGGCTTCATAGAATGAGTTAGGAAGTATTTTCTGTTTCTATAGTCTGAAAGAGATTGTACAGAATTGGTATAGTACCTTCCTTAAATGTTTGTTAACATTCACTAGTGAACCCATCTGGGCCTGGTGCTTTCTGTTTTGGAAGGGTATTAATTATTGACTTAATGTCTTTAATAGATATTCAGTTTGTTTATTCCTGTGTGAGTTTGACAGGGTATGTCTTTCAAGGAATTGTTCCATTTTATTAGGTTATCAAATTGGTGGGCAGAGTTGTTCATAGTATTTCTTTACTCTTTTAATGTGCATGATACCTATAGTGATGTTCTCTGTTTCATTTCTGATACTAGTAATTTGTGTTCTCTTTGTTTTTCCTAAGTTAGCCTGGTGAGATGTATAACTTTGTTGATTTTTTTCAGAGAACCACTTTTGGTTTCTTTGATTTTCTCTAATGATTTCTTTTGGTTTCATTGATTTCTGATCTAATTTTAATTATTTCTTTACTTTTGCTTACTTTGGATTTGTTCTCTTCTTCTTTTTCTAGTTTCCTAAGATGTGGAAGCATAGACAATTGATTTTAAATCTTCTTTTCTAATATATGCATTCAATGCTATGTTTCCCTCTAAGTGCAGCTTTCACTATAGCCCACAGATTTTGATTAGGTGTGTTGTCATTTTTATTCAGTTCCAAGTGTTTTTTAATTCTTTCTTTAAGATTTCTTTTTTGACTTAGGTGTTACTTAGAAGTGTGTTGTTTATTCTCCAAATATTTTGGAATTTTCCAACTGTTCTGTTATTGATTTCTATTTTAATTCTGTTGTGGTCTGAAGGCAGATGTTGTATGATTTCTTTTTTTTAAATTTGCTAAGGTGTGTTCTGTGGCTGAGAATGTGGTTGATCTTGGTGAGTATTCCATGTGAGCTTAAGAAGAATGAATATTCTGCTCTTGCTGGATGAAGTAGTCTGTAGATATCCATTACATCCAGTTATTTGATGGTATTACTGAGTTCAACTATGTCCTTACTGATTTTTCGTCTGCTAGATCTGTCCATTTTTGATAGAGGAGTGTGAAGTGTTCTAATATGGTAGTGGGTTCATTTATTTCCCTTTGCAGTATTATCACTTTTGCTTTCTATTGTTAGATAAGTACACCTTAAGGATTGTTGTGTTCTAATGGAGAATTGACCCCTTTATCATTGTATAATGCCTTTCTTTATCCCTGATAACTTTTGCATGCTTTGAAGTCTGCTCTGTCTGAAAATTTATATAGCTATCTCTGCTTTCTTCTTATTAGTGTTAACATAATGTATTTTTCAACATCTGTTTACTTTCAATCTATACGTACTTTTATATTTAAAGTGGGTTTCTTGTAGACAGTGTATACTTGGGTCTTGTTTTTTTGATCCATTTTGGCAATTGTTGTCTTTTATTTGGTACATTTAGACCATTGATATTCAAAGTGATCATTGATACAGTTGGGTAAAATAATTTTTTTCTAACTAAAAGGTAGTAGGGCTTTACTTTTGTTTTTGAGACCACATGAATGTGTTCTATTTGCATGTGTATAAAAGTACCTTACTCTTAGCTGTCCTGGAATCAATGTTCTTTTTTTTTTTAATTTTTAAAAAATTATTTTTTGACTGCATTGCACAGCTCACAGGATCTTAGTTCCCTGACCAGGGATAGAACCTGGACCCTGGCAGTGAAGTGCCGAATCCTAACTACTGGACCACCAGGAAATTCTTCCATGTTCTTTTTTTTTTTTCCTTTTTTGCGGTACGTGGGCCTCTCACTGTTGTGGCCTCTCCCGTTGCGGAGCACAGGCTCCGGACGCGCAGGCCCAGCGGCCATGGCCCACGGGCCCAGTCGCTCCGCGGCACGTGGGATCCTCCCGGACCGGGTCACGAACCCGCGTCCCCTGCATCGGCAGGCGGACCCTCACCACTGTGCCACCAGGGAAGCCCCTTCCATGTTCTTTTGATGGTTGACTTTTTATTTTTTTAATGTTTATAAGTTATTTAAGTTTTAAATGGAAGCTATCTTGTGAAATCTTTTGAACTCATTTAGGAATTTCTTTACCCAGTGAATTGAGATACAGAAAATAAGGGAGTTAGAGAACTAAAGTAAAAATGAACTATCTGTGGGAATAAGAAAGGTAAGGAATATGCTTATGTACATCTCAAGGATTTGAGAAGGCCATCTTCTCTGGGAACTCATTCCCAGACAAAAGATGTCAGTTAACTGGTATAATGAAAACTTCTCCTTTTTTGTGAGCCCTGAATTAAATGTGATCTATGTATTTTGGGAAGCAGATTAAGTATTGTGGCCTGAAAACTTAACCATTGGATATGATTTATACATTTTAGTTCCATACTCTACACTTGTTATGTAACCTCTGAGAACTTGCATGTGGTGAATTGTGTTATGATTATCTCTTCCTGAAAAAATTATCATACATGGAAGATACAGAGTTCTGCTTTATTATGCTTTTTACATCAAAGTTTGCTCTGGCAGTTGGAAAGAAAAGTAAACCAACTTGATAGTGTTCACCAGTAATCCAGAAGTATTATAGCAGTTGTTAATATTTATGTTTTTTTATAATTTTTTGTTTTCCCAAAAGCAAATGATAAGAAAACGCTTACACACATAATACAAGATATATAATTATTAGTGCACCTATTTTGTAATATATTTGCTTCTGTTTTCTTAGAAAGAGTAGGAAGAAGTGAATAGCACAATTTCTTACACAAAGTAAATGATCAGTAAATAGTTATTCAATGAATGAATAAATGTGTGAAAAAAATGGAGACCTTCTTAAGGATTGAAATGTGATTAGCATCTACAGTAGAAGACTAGCTTAATTGCTAATAAGCTTTTAAATCTGGAGGATTCTGTGGAAATATGTTGCATTTTTTTCCTGAAGAGTAGTATGATTGGTTTGTAGTCCTTTCTTCCAGGATCTAGTTATTGATTTTGAACAGTTGTAAGTAATTTGCTGATGATAGTTATAAAGACTTTACACAAAATACTATTCTACAACAGTTTCCTCACTTATCTTCTTAGATTTTGAGCAGCAGCAACAATACAACTAGTAAAGACTGATAATATGGTAATAGTTTTTTTTAATCTAAACTAATACAGACAACAGTTTAGTTTCTCATCAGATACCTGACGCTTTTTCTCTACAATTAGGATTTTAGAGATACTGACAGTTTTCTTTCTAGCTATTTCTATGACTCAGGACTAGAATCTCTTCATGTTCCTATCTAGGTTTAGAAGGGTAAGAATCTTCAGCATTGTGGCATAAGAGAAGGGAATTGTGAGATGAAATTACATTTTTAGAGTTTAAAATAAAGGATGAAGGACCTGAGTTGAGTAATACAGAAATCAAGGCCCAGAATTGATATGATACAGGAAATCCTTCTTTTCCAATTCTAAAATTATTAATATTGCCTGCATTTATTTTCCATTAGTTTTTCTATGAAAGAATAATTTTAGAAATTATTTTTAGATGAAAACAAGAAACCAGTTTATTTGATTACAACACTGGATAACACAATGGAAGATCTGTTAACACTGGAATATGTGAAGGTAAGTAGTTTGATTTATATTCTTGTTATGGTAAGCATGCTGCTGAAATATTAAAATCAAGTTTTATAAGTTTAGCAGTATTTAGTTTAATCTTCATTCTGATGTGATCGCTATAACTCCTAAAAGTTTAAGATTTTTTTGTTTTGTCATCCTCTGTTAGATACTTGTGATTTATAAACACTTCACATAGCAAGATAATAAGCAGCCCACATTCTAAGTAGAAATGACCTGCAGTTTGGCTATTTCCCCCCCATCAGGATGTCAACAAACTTTTCAGTCTTGATGGAATTTATTGTGGTATAGGATATAAGATGAGGCTTTCACTTGATTTCCCACCATTGTCTGAAGTTACCTAATTTTCCTGCTGTCAGTGACTCTATTCCTTTCCTATGGATTTATGATAACCATTTCGTCATTTATTAAGTTTTTATGTGTACTGTGGTCTACATATGATTTAGCCCTTGTTTTCATTGACCTGTTTTTATGTAAGTGCCATGTTATTTTAATAATTACAGTACTTAATGGTAAATGAGAATTATATCACTTTTAAGACCAGTTTTTACTATTATTGATATAGATATTTTAGTGTTTTGTTGTTTATGAATTAAACAGCTTTTATATTGTAGAAATGTTCCAAGTCTAAAGATACCACAGAGTATTTGATACCTGGCAGACTGTTGCGTCAAAATTTTGTTTTAACATATAGGAAGATTTGGGAAGTATCTTACAGAGTTGTCGCTGACTAAATGATTGTCCTCTACATGTGATAATACCTAAATATCCACTCTTGATAATAAGCAAGATAGTACGTAACATTTATTGAATACTTAACAAATTTGTTCTGGTGAAGCAGTCGTTTGTTTAAGTAATTATATATATATATATATATATATATATATATATATAAAAATAGCTGGCAAATTATATAAATGTGTGTTAGGACCATTATGTAATTATATATATACATATGTCTTCCTATGATAATCTAACAGATTTGTTTTTTTCACTTTGTATAGGCTGAAAAGAATTTACCCATAACAATGTTGAAGGACACCTATAACAATGTTGTGCAACTGATTAAGGTATAGGTGAATAATAATTTATTTTTTAATTAGATACTGTATTTCTAAGCAAATATATTATGAAAATTATTTTATAACTAGAACTGTAAGATCATTGAGGATAAAAATTGAATATTATAAATTGTATCCTTTATACCACAAAGAATACAGACAAATATTTGTATTACTAAAATCAGCTTTGTTCTTTAGGTGAATTTTTCCTCTTTGGATATTCATTTACATACTGAAGCACTTCTGAATACAATAAATTATTTTAATAATATCCTTCCATATTCGGAGGAAAAACCAGCCCCAGTGCATATTGCAGAGACTGAAGACAAAGGAGAGTTTATTAAAAAAATACGTATGTTTCTTTAAAATTCAACATCAAATTTTTACTAAGTAGATCAATAAATTTTGGCTCTTGCGTTATTATTATAATATTGGCTTTAGAATTCTATTGCTAGATTAATATTTAGAAAGATTCATTATATAACAGGTTAATTTTAGAAAATAATAGTAAAGTGATTATTGCTGAAGAAAAGTGGCTTTTATTTATCTTATCATTCATTTTAGTTGAAGATTATACAGTAGAAGTATTTAATGTAATTAAATTTCATGCATTTAATATTATTTAAATTAGAAAAATAGAACTAACAAAATTTGAATAATATGAGAGTATATTTTTTAATCGGAGTGCTTTTCTAAGCAGTCAAAAGTTGCAAGTTTGATAATAATATGTATCACCCTGTAATCATTAAATCGCAAAAGATTTATGATTTTACAACTGCGACTTCTTAGTTTCAAATGTTATTCTCATCTAGGAACTATTTTTGTTTTGTCTCTTTGCATTTGTTTGGCTTTGTTTTCATTGGATTGGATTTTCTTTAGCATTCCTAATTTAGTAGGTAATATATTGCTTGCTTTCAATTTGCAAATCACGTTTTCCTCTAGCATTATCATTGTTGTGATATTTCAGTTACTTTATAAGTGTAGTAAGGTAACTACTAAAAGTTTTGTCTTATGTTTTACAATATGACTTTCTTTTTGCAGCTTTAAAACTATCCAAGAATGAAGATATTATTACCTTACAGATTTTAGCAGAATTATCATGTTTACAGATCTTTATTCAAGATCAGAAACATAACATTTCAGAAATTAAGATTGAAGGTAATAAGATTTGAGGAAAAGTAAATTCAGAACTATTAAATGAAGGAAAAAGAATTTAATAATTTTTTTTTCCCTTAGGGCTTGATTCTGAGATGATTATGAGGCCATCAGTGACTGAAATAAATGCAAAGCTAAGGAATATAATTGTTCTGGATTCTGATATAGCAGCTGTATACAAAAAGGTATGAATTTGTTTCTATTCATTAACATTATTAAATATAATTGTCCTTTAAGATTGTTCATAGGTATAAATTAAACAGTCATCGGATTTTAGCAGTGTGTCTTAGTAGGTCCATGGGCTTTGAAGTTAGGCATAATTAGGTTCTTATTTTAGCCCTGCTCTTCAGTAGTTGGGTGGCCTAATCTCAGAATCTGTTTATTTGTAAAATGACGATTAAGTATCTCATAAATGAAATTAGTACAAGTGATACTGCTGGAACTTAGTTGTGGAGTGCTTTTGTGGGGAAGGGGGGAGGGGAGTAGCAAATGCATTATTTACTTTTTATCTTTTTGCTATTTTGAAGTATTATGAACCTTGTACTGCATTTCAGATTTCAGAGCAGAGGATATGAAGTCAGATTGAATAAACGAGATTTTTTTTTTAAGTTTATTTTCATGGATACTTACTAACGTAGCGTTATAATGTTAAGAGAGTCCTTGGAACTAGGTGGCTAGTGGTTGAAGGATAGGTCCTTTTGTTGTTACTGGGTGCAAGAGAGTAAGGTTCTTGGACTAGATACTGTTGTGGAGTTGGACAGGTAATTTTTAAACAGTGGAGCATCTGGGTAAGGTGGTATATTTAAAGGAGTGAAGAGAACATCAAATAGTAGGATTAGAAAAGGCTGAGGTACTTGTTGAGTCAGGAAGTCAAAGTTCGGAATGTGACAGGAAGAAAGGAAACAGATGTATAGGCTTATTAGCAAATAATACTGATGAGAAACAGTGATGACCTGATTTTTATGTTAAATAAAAATTCTTATGCCTTGTATTTTCTTATTGTGGTTTGTTAGCATGAGATAACAAGAGTCCCCAAAACATCAAAGGTACATGGCTCATAGGAATAAAGAACAAGAAATTTTTCAGAAGCCATGGTTTGATTTGCTTCCATTGCTTTTATTTGAAAAATTATAGTATTAGAGCGTTTAGGAAGTAGATTGTCCATTTTATTTGTCCTATTTAGAAAGTAAAGCTAATATAAATAAATGAATCTACTACAAGTCATACAAGTAGTTAGTAATGGAACTGATATTATAACCTAAGACATTTACTTTTTTTCTCTGTAATTTTATTTTTAATGCATCTTTAAGGTTAAAAATCCAACTTAAGAAAAGCTACAAAATGAAGTTTCTCACTTGTGTCTTCTTGTCCCACCCCATTTTCCTTTCCATATTTCTTGACTTTGATTCCGATGTATATGATTTTTAAACAAACTACCTTCATAACTCTCCACATGTCAAGGAACCAAAGAGACATAATCTTTTTGCCCTGGATCAGAGCTTTGTAATTACTGTTCCATGACACACTATTGTGCCCTGAGTGGGTTTTAAGTATAATATATTGAGCCCTTCAGCTTTCTGGGCAGCTGGAGAAAGGACTAGAGTTCTCAGATTATTTGACTCTGTCCTGGAGCAGCATTCATTTATACTAGTATCATTGTACAGATACTGTTATTTATGTGTGCCATAACCTGAAAAAGATTCTAGCTGACCTGACATTCTCATGAAATAAAATATCACTGTAAATTATGAGTGTTTAAAAATTTATCCAGTTGTTAAGCTTGTTAATTCTTGGTGGTAGGTACACCAGTATTTCTAACTGTTTTATACTTTTCTGTCTTTAGTATCAGGCTAATATTGGCTTCATAAAATGAATTTGGAAGTGTTTTCTCATCTGTTTTCTGAAAGATTTATGTAGAATTGGTATATATTATGTCTTCCTTAAGTGTTTGATGGAACTCAGCAGTGAAGCTGTGTGGCTTTGAGGTTTTCTGTGGGGAAGAATTTTTAATTACTGTTCCATTTCTTTACTTGATGTAAGTCTAATCAGATTTTCTTGTTCTTCTTGAGTGAGATTTGATAATGTGGATCTTTTTTGGAATTTTTGCACATATGGTTTTGTTTCTATTGTTCTTACATATTTTTATTAAAAATTGAGATGATAACAAGCTATTATATAAATTGTATATCCTTGCTTTTTTTCCTCTTTACTCTTCATTGTAGTTTTTAACCTTATATGTTTGCATCCTTAAACAATATATTGCCCAGTTTTGTGGTATTTGGAAATATGTTTTATTTTGAAATATAGCATATACACAAAAGCAAGTAATATAACGTAAAGAACAACAGTAAAACAAATACCTTTATACCCAACCCTCAAGCCAAGTAATAGAACATACCCCAGAAGTCACCAGTATGCCCTAATTTGACTTTATTGTACTGTCTCCTTGGAGAGTTAACTATGTCCGGCTTTTTGTATTTTTAATAAATGTTACCAGCTATGTATGAATCCTTACATAACACGTTGTTTCATCTTGCACTCCCCTTTTTAAAGGAGATCATATTTTATATGTATTTCTTTAGCCTTGCATCTTATCATTCATTATATTTTTGAGGTGTATCCATGTTGACGTTTGTAGGTATAGTTCATTCATTTTTTTTTTAACCATGCTTTTAAATTTTTATTTATTTATTTATTTTTATACAGCAGGTTCTTATTAGTTATCTATTTTATGCATATTAGTATATATATGTCAATCCCAATCTCCCAATTCATCCCACCAACATCCCTCCTACTTTCCCCGCTTGGTGTCCATATGCTTGTTCTCTACATCTGTGTCTCTATTTCTGCCTTGCAAACCAGTTTTTCTAGATTCCACATGTATGTGTTAATATATGATATTTGTTTTTCTCTTTCTGACTTACTTCATAGTGTATGACAGTTTCTAGGTCCATCCACGTCTCTACAAATGACCCAATTTCGTTCCTTTTTATGGCTGAGTAATATTAGTTCATTCATTTTTGTTACCACTGGTTATTTATTCATTGTTCTGTTGATGGATATTTGGTTTCTACTCTTTTGTTTTTATGAGTATTGCTTCTGTAACTAGTCTTGTATCAATACATGTCTCCTGATATATTCTTGGACATATCTCATGCAAGCATTTTTCAGAGAATCTATTTCTAGTGGCATATGTACTCCCAGGAGCAGTGGAAGAGAGATCTGGTATTTCATTTCAATGCCAGTGCTTGGAATTGTCAGATATTACATTTTTTGAAGATCTGGAGTGTATGATATGGTGTTTTCAGTTTGTATTTTTCTTACCACACTAATGAAATTGCACATCTTTTCATATACTTATAGACTATTTATACTTGCTCTTCTATGAGATGCCTATTAGTTTAACTCAGGTGCCAGTAAACTTTTTCTGTGAATAGCCAGATTGTGTTTTAGGCTTTGTGGGCCATGAAGTTTTTGTTGCAACTATTCAGCCCTGCTCTTGTAGTGTGAAAGCAGTCATTTGTGTAAATGAGTGATTTGGCTGTGTTCCAGTAAAATTTTATTTTATGGATAATAAAATGTAAATTTCATATAATTTGCATATGTCACAAAATATTATTTAGATATTTTTTTAACTACTTAAAAGTATGTAAACCATTTTTACCTAATCCTGCTGTTTGTAGTTTGCTGACACCTGGTTTAATTTATCAATTTTAGAGGAAGGAATGTTTATTTTTTTCTTTATTGATTTGTAGGAAATCATTTAATATTTTATACATTATTCCTTGCTTAGTTTGTGTTTCAAATAGTTACTCCCAGTTTGGTTATGATGTCTTTTGATGAACAAAAGTTATTAATTTTAATTAAGTTGAATTTATCATTCTTTTCTTTTTTGATTTGAGAATTTAGTCTTCTAAATCATTCCATCCCCTGAATTCATAAAGTTATTCCCCTATGTGACCTTCTAAAAGTTATATAATTTTGCCTTTCACTGTTAGGTCTTTCATCCTACTTGGAATTGATTTTTCTATATAATTGAGGCTGGGGTCCAATTTCATTTTTTTTTTCACACTGGGTTGTTTTTATCCTAGTATCATTTATTTAAATAGCTATCCTTTTCTTACTTGTATACAGTACTATATCTATTAAATATTAAGTGTAGATATATGGATAGATTTATTTCTGGGCTCTCTTTTGTGTTCCATTGGTTTACTTATCCTTGAATCAGTACCAAACATACATATAGTCCTTACTTGGTGCTGGATAGTGTTCTAAATGCTTTATAAATATTAAGTTATTTAATCTTCACAAACGTCATTTAGATCAGAATTTCATTTTCCAATATTATGGATAAAGAAACTGAAGCACATAAAGGTTTTTCTTGAGGTCACATATCTAGTAGAGCTTCATCTAACATCCTGGATGTAACAGGCATTCAGACTCTGTAGTTTATGCTCTTAACAACTATTTTATACTGCCTTTCAATTCCAAACTGAATTATTGAGCTTAATTCTTAAGTTTTATAATTCATCTTCCATCTTGTTTGTTTTCTTCAATAATGTCTTGGCTGTTCTTGGACTTTTGCGTTTACGTATATAAATATAAATTTTAGAATCTTTCACGGTCTACCAAAGAAAAAAAAACCCATTGGTATTTCGCCTTTAAAAAGCAAGCAATTCTTTCTTTCTTTCTTTCTTTTTTGGTAAAATAGCTTTATCCTCTGTCAGAACACACTTTGGGAGGAGGAGAGGAGAGGGAGGCAACACAGCCCAGCGCCACAGCCTGTTTAGAAGGCGACATGAGATTTAAAAGCCTCGCCCCACTGGCTTGCCCAGCTGAGAAAGTGTCACGGCCCTAACACCCACTTATGAATATCTCTTGTAATGTTAAAAAAAAAAAAAAATTTCCAGGGCCCAGCTGGCTTTACTCCTGCACGGAAAGGGTTAACCTTCAAAATTTGGTATCAGGGTCCTAGGATGGGGCTGGTAAGGAGAGGCAGATTGGGAAGAAGAGGGCCCTGAAAAACAGAGAGCGACAAGCCAGTGTGTAACTGGGGCCTTCCAAAATATCCAAAACAGAGAAGGGGAAGGGTGCCTGTCAGAGACAGAAACCAGTGCTGTTCCAGGGGTTGTCTCACTCCTGCCCCCAGTGTCAAATGCTCTGGAGTGATCTGTCCTTTCAGACACCCCTGTGAGGTCCCAATATCAGGATCCATCCTTTCTTCTCAGTCCCAGCCCATTCAACTCACCACCCACCTTTTAAGGTCCTAACAGGGAGCAGCCCCCTCACCAAGGAAGAAACGTGAGGAAAGCTGGAGGTCCTTCCTGGGAGGAGGGTATTCCGGGGGTGGGCCACTTCTGGGGTCCCCCTTCAGTCCCTGAGCAGGCGGTAAATGTGGTGCTGGACGCCCCGCTCACTGGTGGAGACCTCGAAGACGTAGGTGGTGCAGAGCAGCAGTTCCTGGGTGTCTCTGTCACCACTGGAGGATGGTGGAGTTCTCCAGGACACTGTTCATCATATAGCGCTCGGGTAGCTGCCAAAGCTTGTGCAGGAAATTCACCAGGTACTTGCACGTGGGTGAGCGCAGCAGGCAGTACATGAACCTCCCGTCCTCCAGCTGGGCATGCTCCGTCCCCACCTTCTCCACCACCTACCTACTTGCCAAAGAAGCAGACCTTCTTCTTTGGAACAGGAGGAACAGGTGAGGGTCATGTGCTCCAGGCTCTCGTACTGGCTGCTCACTAGATAGAAGCCACCACTGCTGCTGCCGGCCCCCACCTCCTCACCACTCGGCCCCCAGGTCAGGTCCTCCCAACACTTGACCAGGAAGAAGGCGTGGGGGGCCCACAGTCATACAGCTCCCGCAGACCGCCCTTTTTCTTAGGGAATTTGTCATAGATCTGCCGGACGTCCACACTCCCGAAGGGGGGCGCTTTGGGGCTGGGGTAGTGCTGGCTGCTGTGTACAACCAGGTGCCTCTGGTAAGAGTCAGCTGCATCCAGAGGTTCCACAAAGGCCGAGGACTCCACCAGCTGCAACCGAGCAGTGCCCAGAGCCTGAGCCTGCCAGGCTGGGGCTGATGGGGCAGGTGGAGGCAAAGCAGGAGGTGAGAGGGCTTGGGGGGGCTCGTACCCTGGGAAGTCAGGAGGAGTCAGTGACAAGGAGAACAGTGTCTGCGAGAATGGCTTCACATCTGGAACATTCCAGGGGGGCCCAGAACCCCCCAACCAAAACTGGAAAAGCTCTGGGGCCTGAGGACCGGCGGGACCAAGTTTGGCCTTCAGGGAAGTTGCTGAGATGAGCTGGGCCGAGGACATGGTGGCCATTGTCTGGAAAGCTTTGTCCTTGAAAACCTGGTCCTTGAGCTTGGACTGGATTTCCCTCGATTTCCTTCAGGCCAAAACCTGGATATGACTAGAGATCTGTTTGCAAGTTTGAGTCTTCCTCGTTCTCAGCTTGATGTAGCGGGCAATCAGTTCATTCCGACCATATATCTTGCCTTCATCAGACAGGATGATTTTCCACCAGCCACAGGGTAGGTAGATGGCCAGGGCCTCCTGGAAGCTCTGTTCGATGTCTGGACTCCATACACCCTCTGTGCCTGGGCCCCTGTCTCCCCCCATCCCCTCACTGCCGCCAGTGCCCTCCTCGCTTCCTTCCTCACTTCCTGTCCAGCCGCTGCCATCGTCCAGAGGGGCACCAGCCTGCAGTTCCCCCATGTGGGCCTCCCGGCCTGGGGCTGGGCACAATTATTTCTTTTTTTTAAACATCTTTATTGGAGTATAATTGCTTTACAATGGTGTGTTAGTTTCTGCTTTATAACAAAGTGAATCAGCTATACATATACATAAATCCCCATATCTCCTCCCTTTTGCGTCTCCCTCCCACCCTCCTTATCCCACCCCTCTAGGTGGTCACAGAGCACCGAGCTGATCTCCCTGTGCTATGCAGCTGCTTCCCAATAGCTATCTATTTGACATTTGGTAGTGTATGTATGTCCATGCCACTCTCTCACTTCATCCCAGCTTACCGTTCCCCTCCCCGTGTCCTCAAGTCCGTTCTCTACATCTGAGTCTTTATTCCTGTCCTGCCCCTACGTTCTTCAGAACCATTTTTTTTTAGATTCCATATATATGTGTTAGCATATGGTATTTATTTTTCTCTTTCTGACTTACTTTACTCTGTATGACAGACTCTAGGTCCATCCACCTCACTACAAATAACTCAATTTTGTTTCTTTTTATGGCTGAGTAATATTCCATTGTATATATGTGCCACATCTTCTTTATCCATTCATCTGTCGATGGACACTTAGGTTGCTTCCAAGTCCTGGCTATTGTAAATAAAGCTGCAGTGAACATTGTGGTACATGACTCTTTTTGAATTATGGTTTTCTCAGGGTATATGTCCAGTAGTGGGATTGCTGGGTGGCATGGTAGTTCTATTTTTTAAGGAACCTCCATACTGTCCTCCATAGTGGCTGTATCAATTTACATTCCCACCAGCAGTGTAGGAGGGTTCCCTTTTCTCCACACCCTCTCCAGCATTTCTTGTTTGTAGATTTTTTGATGATGGCCATTCTGACCGGTGGCACAGTTATTTCTTAATGTTATCAACCATCCAGTGAGTTCTCATATTTCCTTGAGTGTCTCATAATTTTTTTCCTTTAGTTTGTTTAGATCAGATCCAGAGGAGGTCCATACAGTGCGTTTTGATTAATATGCCTCTCAAGTCTGTTTTAATCTATAATTTTCTATCTCTTTCTCTCCCTTGCCATTTGTTGCTATCCTATTTGTTTTGTAGAATTTTCCATCAGCTTGTGCTGATTGTGTTTTCGTGATATTTAACATGTTCCTCTATTCCGTATATTTCCTGTAAATTGATAGTTAAACCTCATTCAGTGAGATTCAGGGTTATTTTTGGTTTTTTTTTTTTACAGGGACTGGGGAGGGCAAGAATACTTCATAGTTGGTGTTGTGTATTTTCAAAGGATGCACAGTGTCTAGCTGTCGTTGTTTTTGTAATGTTAAAAACCATTATTTCATTAAGGATTGCAAAATGATAATATTCTGATTCAAACATTTCTTCTTTATTAAATGGGAGTTTTCACCAGTCTTTATGCCGACATCTTCAAAATTTTGGCTACTTAAAAGTTTATTCCCTGGTAGATTCTGTAGGCAGGGCTAAGAATAGTACTCCATGAGTGTCTGTATGTTGCATTACATTTATATTTACAGAGTACTTTGGCTGGATTTTGATTCTTTAGCTTGCATTTTTTTTTTCTAGATGATCTTAAACATGTTATTCTGTGTCTTCTGGCCTAGTGTTCAATCACATTGCTGCTTATGATTCTGATGACAGTTTCACTTTCTTTCTCCTAGAAGGACTTTGTAATTTTGCCTAGATATTCAGAGCTGATTGGAAGCTTTTTGTGGGCAGGAGTTGGGACAGGTGGACATCATGGTAGATGGTCAGTCAGTAATGTAGTGATTTGATGGCCTCAAAACTTGAGTATCTAAAGTTTGTTTTTTTTTTTCCCCTCTCTCAGGCCAGTCATTTTCCTTTTAGAAAAGTACTATAAGTATAGGCCTGACAGTCTAGATTCAGGGAGCCAGTTGGTTGAAGAATGTGGGGACCTTACATTTCAATTTACAGATTTTTACTTAAAATACCCATTTTTTCAGTATGGTGTTTTATTTACCCCTTATCTACACCTGTTGTCTCCTAGGCCACAACCTCTGTGCACTAAACACTGTTTTATGAAAATTTCTTCTCTTCTGTTGGACTCAAGGGGGATAGTCACAAGTCACTCATGTGACTTATGGAAGATATTGTTTTTTATTGATTAATAGTATTGGGGATATTACAGTCTACCTTCCATTGATACTTTACTGCTTTATGTAGTATCGCATATCTTAACAGTGCTATACTGTCAATTCCTACTTCTTGCCTATCACAGTATTATTGTAATATATTTTACTTTTGTGTATGCTGAAAGTCCACAATGTATACCTACCAATCGGGGTTTAGTCAGTTTTCTTTAGAGCAATTAATTTTTTATAAGAGATGTATTTACCTTTATTCTAACTATTTCCGGAACTCATTTCTTCATGTACCTTCAAAATTCTGTTATTTGTATTTCTACTCGAAGAACTTAATCATTTCTTATGATGCAAGTCTGCAGGTTATGAATTATTTCATCTTTTGGCAGGAAGGAGGCATCAGAACTGGAAAAAAAAAAGGCTTTTATTTCACCTTCATTTTCTGAGTGATATGTTTGCTAGGTGTACATAATTTCTCATCTTTATCTGACTGACTTGAGAATTTGTGTATGGTATGCTAGGTATATGAAAGTATATTTTCATATTTGTCCTGTTCAGAGTTTTCTGGATCTGTCTCAATATTTTTTATACCTTTTCAAATAGTTCTGCTTCCACCTCTCTCGCTTCCTCACCTCCTCTTCCTCCTCCGCCTCCTCCCTATTCTTCTCCCTCTTGGGTTCCAAAAATTCTTATTAGATTCCTGTTAGATATTGTCCCATAACCTTTGGATCCTCTGTTCCACTCTTCCCATTCTTTTCTCATTATGTTTCGCTTGTGTAATTTCTTTTGACCTATTTTTAAGTTCACTGATTTTGTCCTTGGCTCCGTTGAATATGCTAATAAACCCATTGAAAGTATTCTTCATCTATTACCATGTTTTTTTAATCTTTAATATTTCCCTTTGAGTCTTTTTTCCATTTTCCATTTCTCTGCTCACATTCTTCAGTCTGTTCATTCATATTTTCCACGTTTTCCGCTAGAAGCACTTACCTTAGTAATCATAATAATTCAAAATCCGCCGGCTGAAAGTTCCAACATCTATGTTATAAGCAAGTCTGATTCTGTTGATTGCTTTGTCATTTATTTTCTTCTTGCTTTTTGGGTTGTTTCATAACTAATGATTGACTGTAAGACATCATATATAGGATAATAGAGACAGAAGTGAATAGTATTTATGTCTGAAAGTGAGTGTGCCTCCTTTTTCTGCTAGTCTATTAACATGAGGGATTGAATCCAGTTAATGGAGAGCTGAACTGGGTTTGAGTTTTCTTGTTTAATATGATTCCCTTCAATATACCACTGCCTCACATTCCTTCAGCTATGTGGGGGATTTTTTGTTGGAGTGCTGCTTCATACTATGCTGTTGACTTTTCCTCTACTCTTGTACCTCAGAAAGTTCTCTTTCCATACTCTTGGCTCTTTCCTTGATGTTTAGAGTCTACTGCTGCTTTTTCGTAGAGCTTGCCGTCTTGATGGTATTTGGGGGTGGCGGTAGAGTGGGAAGATGTTTTAGGTACGCTTGTCATTTGTCCTAGTTCACGTCCAGTCTAGCCAGATCTGTTTCTCCAGGTCTCAGAAATGGGGCATTCTTGGTGATCCTGTCCATCCCTCCCATGGCATTTGACTCAGATCTTTGGTAGCTCCTGTATGGGAGAGTATGCCTTCCTGCTCCAGTAGAAGGTGCTCTATAATGGGTCCCAGAACGGTTTCTTCCCCCGAGTGTAGAGGGAGTTTTATCTTTTCCTCTAGGGTATGGTATCTTCACCTGTGCTCTGAGGGCAACAAGGTTACTGCCTGTCTGCTAGTTTCTTAAGGCTTCTGTTCTAAGAGAAATAATCCGATGGAACTTTGGGCCTTTTCTAGAGTGGAGGCTTCTCCTCTCTTTGAGGGTTGTACCAAGGAAAGCTTCCTCTGGTATTCCACTCTGGCCCCAGTCTCTCAGGAGCTCCCAGCAGAAAGCACACAATGAAGTGCTTGCAACTAAGTGTGAGCTCCTCTTGTGTCTGTGACTCCCAGGGATTCTGTATATCACATTATAAGTTCATAGTCAACCTTTACCATTTTATCTGACTTCTTACTTAGCTTGTATGGTATCTGACAGCTCTTTTCTTCTGCCCCTTACCACAGGTGAGCTGGTGCTTAAGGTTCTCTCTTGAAGGTACCTTTTTTCTTTAGATTTTAGGCTGCTTAGTTGGCTTGTGACCTCAGATTTCTAATGGTTTTAAGAAAAGTTATGATTTTGTAGTTTATCTGTTTTTGTTTTTCTTGTTCTTAAGGTTTGGAGTAACTGTCTCTCCAGCATTCTACATCCTAGGCAGAAGCAGAATTCCTGTAGACTTCTGTTTAGTCTCATCTTACACCTCAACCTTCAGACAACTATCCTTGATTCCTGAGGTTTTTTTGTTCCATGGTTGGAATTCATTTACTTCTTGATGATTCTTCAGCCCTCTGCCTTACTTCTAGCATTTAGAGGGTCAAGAAAGCTATAAACTAAGTTAGTGAGTGCTCTGTTTATCTTTCAGAATATTTTTGACATTTCACATCTGCTAATATCTCCACCATTTTTAACTGGTATTGCAGAGTTTGAGACATTATACTGCTGTAGGTAATTCTTGTTTGGCAGTTGAGATGACTCTTGACAAACTAGTAAGGAACAGAAGTATAGTGATAGGAGAAAACTCCTTGGAAGGATCTGGATAATAATTCACATATCTCAAATGAAGAAAATAGATTATATTAAGTTTTGACAGTGACTGAAAAATACCTTTATATGGCAGTTCTCAGTACACATGTATACACACTAAATGAAAATGTGTATTCTGATTTTTTTTCTGTTTTTTCCATTTAAAAAAATCTTGTGCCAGACCTAGTAAATGGATTTCATGGCCCATAAAGGGAGTTGCCACTACTGATTTGAAAAAACTTGCAGTGTAGATTCTAATAAAGAAGTTAGGGGCTTCCCTGGTGGCGCAGTGGTTGAAAGTCCGCCTGCCGATGTAGGGGACACGGGTTCGTGCCCCGGTCCGGGAAGATACCACATGCCGCGGAGCGGCTGGGCCCGTGAGCCATGGCCGCTGAGCCTGCGCGTCTGGAGCCTGTGCTCCGCAACGGAAGAGGCCACAACAGTGAGAGGCCCGCGTACCGCAAAAAAAGGAAAAAAAGAAGTTAGAATTGTTGTCTTATTTGTACTTGGCTTGACTACTTACAAGATTTTCCAGATATGTGTGTATATCTTGCGTTTGCTTTATTTTTGTACTGAAGACATATCATTTCGAAAGTGGATTTTGACAATTAAATTTTCTCTCATTAAGGCTGTTTATATTACTGGAAAAGAAGTTTTCAGCTTCAGAGTCGTTTCTTATATGGGTGCAACTGCTGGTTCTGCGTACACAGACATGAATGTGTTTGACAGTCAAGTTAATTTAACTGTTGGTTGCATTGAAGTAGTTCTTGTCACAAAATTTCTGTATTCTGTATTGGTAAGTATGTTAATCGGTTTTTTATTTATTCTTTCCTACTAGTTGGAAAGTGTTTGCTGTGCATCAAGCATAGATGAAGCATTCCTTACTTGATTTTTTTTTGTCCTGATTTTTCAAGATATTCTGGGTACCATATATCATGACTGAAATGTATAGTATACTGTTTATATAACATCATTTTCACATGGGAATGTTCTAGCTAATTGAAATATGTATTTTGTAAACATTAAATATATGTATATTATATATCATATATGTTATCTATATTAATTGAATTCTTTATACATTATTAGTTTGAGTGTTTTACCTGACTTCCAGCTCTAACTAAAAGTGCTAAATATATAATTGAAGTTTGGTTTGGTCATCAAGAAAATTATGTTTTCTATTGCATTCTAGTTCTGTGAATATTTGGGGCTTTGAGGGATTTAGATTTAATCCCTATATTACACTTCCCTGAGGTATTTAAGTTCTGTTTCTGCCTTTCATAGTTTTGGTTTTTTTTTCCCTTGCTGTCAGCTGATGTTTTTTCCTGTGTCATACCTGTCTCTATGACTTCACTATTCATTCTTTTAACTAAATTGTGGTATATAAACTAAATAATCAGTTGATTCTAAATAAATAGTGTTGCTGTTTTTGTGATCTTTTAAACTGAGGTTATCATGCAGTTTTTCCTATAGCCATAAAAACTTTTTTGTACAAAAAAAGTAAAAATGAAAAAATATTCTTGTTTAATTTTTTCTAATTTCTTTTTATAACTCAGAAGCATTATATCACTGAGCCCTTTTGTGATAGCTTTATACTGAAAAATTATTGAAAATAATTAAAACATGAAATTAATTAAGCATGAAAATTAAGTATAATTCTGGGTGTATTTTATATCATTTAGTATTTTTCCCACATTTCAGGAATCAGAAAACTTTAGAGTTCTTGACAGACATATTTTTATTACTGTTTTATCTTATAAACGTAAATAAGCTCTCTGTCCATTGTGGTTGTGTAGGGAAATACAGTGTGATTGTTGAGCCATTAAGGAAAGTGAGATAAAAAGGGAAATAGATGCCAGTGAAACATTGGAGCATCCACATGTTGCTTTGGTCCAGGGACTAGATTTTTACTGTTTTACTGTGTTTTTGTATCTTTGTGTTTCTCAACCTTTATTGCAGAAAATTACGGTTTAATATAGACAAGTCAGACTTTGAATAAATAATGCTTAGTTGTTCCAAGAGAAAATTTTTCTTATGGAGGTAAAATCAGAAATATCAATATACATTTAATAGTTTTATTCATTAATGGTAGCCTTAAGAATATAATTCTGTTTTCTTTATAGGCTTTTATAGATAATTTTCAAGCAGCTAAACAAGCCTTCGCAGAGGCAACTGTTCAGGCAGCAGAAATGGCTGCTACTGGTGTAAAAGAACTGGCACAAAGGAGTTCTAGAATGGCATTGGATGTTGACATCAAAGCCCCAGTTGTGGTTATCCCACAGTCTCCAGTTTCTGAAAATGTTTTTGTTGCTGATTTTGGACTAATTACAATGAAAAATACATTCCATGTGATAACAGAGAGTCAGATCAACCCCCCACCCATTATTGATTTGATAACGATAAAGCTGAGTGAAATGCGACTATACAGGTAAGCTTTTCACAAATATATTTATGTAGAATGCAATCTTTTTCTAACTTTTTACATTTAAGGCTTTGGTATCTTGAGTTTTCTGTTTAGAGTGGAACTTAATTTTATTATAACTGTACTTAATTTTGTGATTTCCTCTTCCCCAAGTATTTTTTGGTAAGATCAATTATAGTCTTCTAGTTTTTAAAAACCTAGGAAGTATTGGAAAATTCCTCATTAGGTAATTAGGAATGCTGTAAAATTTGTTATCTGAGGAAGAATATTTGTACTTACTTGCAGTTCTTTATAAATTATAAGGTTATGGAAGAAATGGTAGAATTTCTAATATATTTATTCACTCAGCAAGTACAGCAGTACCCGAAGTACTCTATCAGCTTTGTGCTGTGGATCTGATACGCTAATTAAAGACACACACAACACACACACACACACACACACACACACAGTAGAGTACAATCTTATATATTCACTCTGCATAGGATTAGGAATTAGGAGAATAAGTGAATATCCAGATAGTTTCCAGAACTTTTACTGTGCTGTTTCTAATCATCTATTCTAGATTTAATGCCCTGTTCCTCTTACGACTTGGATTCATCACTACTTAAACTTGCTCTTTTCTTTCTTTCTGTAATTTTTTTCTTTGATCTCATTCTATTTATTTTTTTCCTTTTTATTTTTGCTGCTTCTCTGGCTTCTGGCAGGTCTGTCTCCCTCCTGCCATTCTTTCCATCAACTGAATATTTTTAAAACAGCTTTATTGAGATATAATTAGCATATAATAAATTGCATACTTTTAAAGTATACAGTTTGATAAATTTGATACGTATACACTTACGATAGTTTGAGTACAACTGTGTTAATTCTTCCTTAAATATTTTGTAGAATTCACCAGTGAAGCCACTGGGGCTGGTATTTGCTTGTGGGAGATTTTTAACTACAATTTCCATTTCTTTAGTAAACTTGGGACTATTCAAATTAATTATTTTTGAGTGATTTTTAATTTTTTTCAAGAAATGTGTCTATTTCACCTACATTGTAGAGTTTTATGACATAAAGTTCAAAATACTCTTTTCTTACTCATTAGTATCTATATTGATGTTACCTCCCCCATTCTTGATATTTATAATTTATACCTTAATCAGCCTGGCTAGAGGTTAATCGTTTTTATTGATCTTTTTTTTTCCTGTGGGATAACTGGGTGTCCATTATTTTTTCCCTTCCAGTTTTATTGAGATATAATTGACATACAGCACTGTATAAGTTTAAGCTGTAAACATAATGATTTGACTTACCTACATCATGAAATGATTACCGCATAAGTTTAGTAAACATCCATCATCTTCTATAGATACAGAATTAAAAGAATAGAAAAAAAATTTTTTTTATGAGGAGAACTCTTAGGATTTACTCAGTTAACAATTTCCATATGTAACATACAAGAGTATTAATTATATTTATCATGTTGCACATTATATCCCTAGTACTTATGTTATCTTATAACTGGTAGTTTATACCTTTTGACTACCTTCATCCAGTTCGCCCTCCTCCTACCCCTTGCCTCTGGTGACCACACATCTTATTGCTTTTTCTATGAGTTGGTTTGTTTTGAAGCATAATTGACCTACAGAACTATGTTAGTTCCTGTATCATAACATAGTGATTCAGTATTTCTGTACATTTCAAAATGATCACCATGGTAAGTCTCTACCATAGAAAGATATTACATAGTTACTGACTGTATTCTCCACACTGTACATTTCATAGCCACGACTCATTTATTTTGTAACTGAAAGTTTGTACCTCTTAATCTCTCACACTTATTTCTCTCCTCCCCCCACCCCTCTCCCCTATGGCAAGCACCTGTTTGTTCTCTGTATCTATGACTGGTTTCTCTTTTGTCAACGTTTCTTATTTGTTTTGTTATTTAAATTCCATATATAAGTGAAATCATACAGTATTTATCTTTCTGTCTGATTTATTTCACTTAACATAATATCCTCTAGGCCCATCCATATTGTCACAAATGGCAGGATTTCATTCTTTTTTTGTGGCTGAGTAATATTTTATTGTGTGTGTGTGTGTGTGTGTGTATATACACACACATACATACATATACACACGCACCACATCTTATTTATCCATTCAGCCACTGATGAACACTCAGTTTGTTTCCATATCTTGGCTACTGTAAATAATGCTGCAATGAACTTACGGGTATGTGTATCTTTTCAAATTAGTGTTTTCATTTTCTTTGGATAAATACTCAGGAATGGGATTCCTGGGCGGGGCCAGTTCCTGACAAAGCTGGCTGCGGTATTCAGGGTGTCCCAGAGTTAGTGTCATCCCTGAGGTGGGCAGGACCAGATATTGGGGTGGTTGAGAGTCTCAAGGTGTCCCAGAGCTGGTGTTGGGCCACTGGTGGGCAGGGCTGGGGCCCAGTGGTCCCATGGCTGGTGTCTGCCCACTGCGGGAGTAAGGTCATGTCCTCAGAGGGGGAGCGTGCCGGCCTGCTGATGGTCAGAGCTGGGTCCTGTGGTCTCTTGCTGTAGAGCTTGGTGGTCCCAGAGCTGGTGTCAGCCTACAGGTGGCAGGGCTGGGTCCTGGGGCGGCCAGGAGCTCAAGGGTCCTATGGGAGTTGGTCTGCTGGTGGGTGGAGCTGTGTCAATGCTCAGCTAGCTACTTGGTGTGGGATGTCCCAGGACTGGTGCCTATTGACTGGTGGGCTGGGACGGGTCCCAGTGTTAATGAGCTAGAGGGAGGATTCCCAAATGTTGCTTGCCTGCAGCATTGTCCTCGTGGTTGAGTGAGCATCCAGAAGTGGCTTCTGCCAGCGTCTGTGTCCCCAGCGTGAGTACCAGAAGCTTCCTGCTTCTCTGGGAGGCTCTCTAATATCAGCAAGTGGGTCTGACCCAGGCTCCTTTTAAATTACTGCTTCTTCCCTTGGTCTCAGAACATGTGAGATTTTGTGTGCACCCTCTAAGAGTAGAGTCTGTTTCCTACTGCCCTTTGACTCTCTCAAAAGTATGCCCCACTGGTCTTCAAAGTCAGTCATTCTGGGAACTCTAGGCTGGGCAGCCTGATGAGGAGGGTTGTACCCCTCGTTCCTTGGGGAGAACTTCTGCAATTATAATTATCCTCCCATCTGTGGCCTGGGGGTATGGTTCTTTACTATACCGTGTCTACACTTCTCCTACCTGTGTTGTTGTGGTTCCTTCTTCATATCTTTAGTTTTTAAATAGCTTCTTCTCTGCTGGTCTTAGGTCATCCTCATTGATAGTTACTCTGTAAATATTTGTAATTTTGGTGTGCTCCTGAGAGGAGGTGATCTTAGAGTCTTCCTATTCCTCTATCTTGGCCATTCCCTGGTTATCCATTCTTGACAGTTCAGTTTTATTGCTTTTAAAGCACCAGCTTTTGGTTTTTTCTCTTCTTTTTCTGTTTTCTCTTTCATTGATATCTGCTTTGATATTCATTATTCCTTCTGCTTACTTTGGGTTTAATTTTGCTCTTTTTCTAAGTTTCTTTAGGTGGTGGCTCAGATGATTGATTTGAACATTTCTTTTCTAGTATATGCATTTAGTACTACAATTTGGAGTTCTTCTCTGTAGCTCTGTCCTCTCTGGAATTTTACCATATGAACTCTAGCTGCCTTGGTTTCCCTGGACTCTCAGGTCTGTCTTCATAACTCATGGACTTTACTGGTTATTTCTTGGCTTATCCATCCCCCCGCTTTTCCATGACCTTTAAATTATCTCAAAACAATTGAAGTTGGAGCATTAGGGCTCATCTTGTTTTTTCTTGCCTCAGTAATCAGTGTCCATTGCCTAATGTCCTGTATCTTGAAAAACATTTTTTAATATATCTTGCATGTGTGTCTTTGTGGGGGGAGGGAGGAATTGTTTCAGGCAGGAGAGTAAATCTAGTTCATGGTATTTCATCTTAGATGGAAGGAGAAATTTCCATCAATTGAATATTTGAGTATTTATTAAGCGTGTAATATATCCCAGGCACTGTGCTAGGAACGTGAAGTATTGTAGTGAGCAGTCTTTACAAGGGATGAATAAATAGTACCTCCCTCATTAGATTGTTGAGATAGGTACTATTTAATGAATTTTATGAGCTGATGCATAAAAACAGGATCATATTTAGATTTTGGAAGGGTTGTAGAAAATAGGTCAAAAGGAGACAAAAGTGGAAGTTGAAAGAATGGTTTGCTAACTGCTGGAGTAATTCACATAAGAATTAGATGTGACTCAGTCTAGGATAAGGAAGTGAGGTAGTAGAGGACTAACCAGGTGTGACAAATTTGAGAAGTAGAATTAAAGGTAACTGATTATTAAAGGGGTGTCAGGGTTAAAGTGAGTAGTTAAAATAGACTCCAGCTTGCAGGTTTGTAAAATTCAGCATTTGGTAATAATGCAGTTCAGCGAGATATGACAGAGCAATGCAGAAAAAAAAGTAGAGTGGAGATGTTAACAAGTTCTCTAATGGGCAAAGTAACTTGAAAATGGTTACATGACTTTTATATGAAGATATCTAGAACCAGATCTGGAAAGCACCTAGATATAGTGTCTGGATATTGGAAAGTGTTTGGATTTCTAGATTTGGGAGTGTTTAATAATATTTAACTAGTTATAGAAGCCATCAAAGTGAGTAAGGTCACACAGAGAATTTGTAGAGTGGGACATATGGGGCAGAATGCTGAGGAATGTCCATATTTAAGGAATGGCAGATGAAAATCCCTCAAAAGAGGTTAAGATGGAGCAAGCAAAACGATGGAAAGGGAACCAGGAGAATGTATTGAAGTAGCGTTGAGGATCATGTTGTTGATAACCATGAATAAACAGTATATGATTTTTTTCATGTAGTACTTGATATTTGGTATTTGGAATCCAACAGTCTGTTGGATTCAGGCAAGACAGTTTTTAACAAGCAGATGTGACTGAAGATAGTGAGACAAGATTTTAAATATTGAAAGTCATGTTGACAGATAATGGAGAGGGAAGAAATTGAAGACAAGAAAATACTGATAGACTAATGGAATATAGAGAGTGGTTTATAAACTGGAGATTCAGTAGTCTCAAAGTCTTCAAAAATGAACACTGACTAGTTATTGATAGATTGCAGCAAGAATAGAAGGTGGTTAACCTGGATGGTGTTACTCTTAAAGGAGTAGAAGAGACAGTGGATGAGCATTGTTCCAAATTAAGAAAAATGGTTTGTATCCCTCAACTCTGAGGTAGATAGAGTGTTGGAGAGAAATCAGACTTTAATAGAGCTTCATGGAAAGCTGGGTTTCAGTTAAGATAAGAAATGAATGATACATTTAGTGAAGACATAGGAAAATGTAGAATGATTTGTTTAGCCAAGTCCAGGGATTTCAGAAATTACAGGGAAATATTGAAATGAAAGACTTCTATTTTAATAATAGGCTATAGACATACAGTAATAATTTAAACCTTTAGGAGGCTCATTAACTTGGAGTTTAAACTGTGTAAAAGTCTGAATTTACTAAAAACAGAACATTTATGCATCTATATTTAATCACGTCTTGTTTGACTTCAAGAAATGATCTAGACACATCTTCTATTCAACATAGTATTGGAAGTCCTAGCCACAGCAATCAGACAAGAAAAAGAAATAAAAGGTATCCAAATTGGAAGGGAAGAGGTAAAATTGTTATTATATGCAGATGATATGACACTATATATAGAAACACCTAAAGGCTTCCACACAGAAACTACTAGAACTGATAAACGAATTCAGCAAGGTAGCAGGTTACAAGATTAACATATAGAAGTCAGTAGCATTTCTTTACAACAACAATGAAATATCAGAAAGGGAATGTAAAAAAACAATCCCTTTTACAATTGCAGCCCCAAAAATAAATACTTAAGACTAAACCTGACCAAGGAGATGAAAGACTTATATGCTGAGAACTATAAAACATTAATAAAGGTAATTGAAGATGATTTGAAGAAATGGAAAGATACCCCATGCTCTTGGATTATTAAAATGACCATACTATCCAAAGGAAACTACAGATTTAATGTGATCCTTATCAAATTGCCCATGAAATTTTTCACAGAATTAGAACACACAATTCTAAAATTCATATGGAACCATAAAAGACCCAGAATGGCCAAAGCCTTCCTGAAGAAAAAGAACACAACAGGAGGCATAACCCACTCAGACTTCAGACAATACTACAAAGCTACAGTAATCAAAACAGCATGGTACTGGCACAAAAACAGACATATGGATCAATGGAACAGAATAGAGAGCCCAGAAATAAACCCACACACCTACAGTCAATTAATCTTTGACAAAGGAGGCAAGAATATACAATGGGAAAAAGACAGTCTCTTTGGCAAGTAGTGCTGGGAAAGCTGGACAGCTGCATGTAAATCAGTGAAGTTAGAACACACCTCACCATACACAAAAATAAACTCAAAATGGCTTAAAGACTTAAGCATAAAACATGACACCATGAAACTCCTAGAAGAGAACATAGGCAAAACATCCTCTGACATAAATCATACCAATGTTTTCTTAGGTCCGTCTGCCAAGGCAATAGAAATAAAAACAAAAACAAATGGAACTTAAGCAAACTTACAAGCTTTTTCACAGCAAAGGAAACCATAATCAAAATGAAAAGACAACCTACAGAATGGGAGAAGATATTTGCAAATGATGCGACTGACAAGGGCTTATTTTCCAAAATATACAAATAGCTCATACAACTCAACAACAAAAAAAATCCCAATCCAAAAATGGGCAGAAGACCTAAATAGACATTTCTCCAAAGAAGAAATACAGATGGCCAACAGGCACATGAAAAGCAGCTCAACATCGCTAATTCTTCTTCTTTTTTAAAATAAATTTATTTTATTTATTTACTTTTGGCTGTGTTGGGTCTTTGTTGCTGCATGTGAGCTTTCTCTAGTTGTGGCGAGCAAGGGGCTACGCTTCGTTGCATTGCGGTGGCTTCTCTTGTTGTGGAGCACAGGCTCTAGGTGTGCGGGCTTCAGCAGTTGTGGCACGTGGGCTCGGTAGTTGTGGCTCGTGGGCTCTAGAGTGCAGGCTTAGTAGTTGTGGTGCACGGGCTTAGTTGCTTCGCGGCATGTGGGATCTTCCCGGACCAGGGCTCGAACCCGTGTCCCTGCATTGGCAGGCAGATTCTTAACCGCTGCGCCACCAGGGAAGCCCCAACATCACTAATTATTAGAGAAATGCAAATCAAAACTACAGTGAGGTACCACCTCACAGCAATAAGAATGGCCATCATTAAAAAGTCTACAAATAACAAATGTTGTAGAGAGTGTGGAGAAAAGGGAACCCTCCTACACTGTCAGTGGGAATGTAAGTTGGTGCAACCACTGTGGAAAACAGTGTGCAGGTTCCTCAGAAAATGAAAAACAGAACTACCAGATGATCCAGCAGTCCCACACCTGGGCATATATCTGGACAAAACTATAATTCAAAAAGATACATACATCCCTATGTTCATAGCAGCACTATTCACAATAGCCAAGACATGGAAACAACCTAAGTGTCCATTGACAGATGAATGGGTAAAGAAGCTATGGTACATATATACAATGGAATACTACTCAGCCATAAAAAAGAATGAAAGAATGCCATTTGCAGCAACATGGATGCAACTCGAGATTATCATACTAAGTGAAGTAAGTCAGAAAGAGAAAGACAAATACCAAATGATGTCACTTACATCTGGAATCTAAAATATGATACAAGTGAACCTATCTATGAAACAGAAACAGAATCACAGACATACAGAGCAGACTTGTGGTTGCCAAGGGGAGTGGGGAGGGATGGAGTGGGAGGTTGGGGTTAGCAGGTGTATACTTTTTTTTTTTTTGTGCGGTGCGTGGGCCTCTCACTGCTGCGGCCTCTCGCATTGTGGAGCACAGGCTCCGGATGCGCAGGCTCAGCGGCCATGGCTCACGGGCCCACCCACTCCGCGGCATGTGGGATCCTCCCAGACCGGGGCACGAACCCGTGTCCCCTGCATTGGCAGGCGGACTCTCAACCACTGTGCCACCAGGGAAGCCCCAGGTGTAAGCTTTTATATGTATCAGTAGAATGGATAAACAAGGTCCTACTGTAATGCAGAGAAAACTATATTCAATATCCTGTGATAAGCCATAATGTAAAAGAATATGTATAAAAAAAGAATGTATGCATATGTATAACTGAATCACTTTGCTGTAAAGCAGTAATTAACAGAACATTGTAATTCAACTATACTTCAATTTTAAAAAATTAAAAAAACAAAAAAATGATATAGATATGAATTAGGTGTGAGTCTGTATTACAAATAGATTGTTTTTAATAAGTGTTCTCTAAATGTTTCTAGAGGATTAAATAACAATATATATTCTTTTCTGTCCAAAAAAGAATTTTTTTATTGAAGAAATACATAAAATGGTATTGGGGATGAATGTAAAAGATTGCTGGTGATATGACTACCCAAAGATAACTACTGTTAATAATTTGGAATTGTTTTCTATTTTATTATATCTGCACATATATTTAAGTGAAATAAGAATTCTGTTGTATATTGCAGATTGTAATTTTCTCTTAAAAATGTGCTATAAACATTTTTCCATATTATTTTGAGTGCATAATTTTTTCTAAATATTTTAATACATAGTTTTTAAAAAAATCCATCTGCCTGTTAAAAATTTAAGTTTTTTATTGTTGTTTTAAATAGCAGTATAATGTTGATTGATATCTTTGTTTCTCAATACTTATATGATTTTCTACTCATTTCTTTAGGATAATTCATTTCCTTCAGATGAATTCCTAGAAACATAATTACTCATTTATAGAGTAAACCAATTTTCCCTGAAATAATTTTATCGCGAAGATGTTAACTGCAATATAAAATTTTAAAAAGATGTTTATAATACTTCTATAAGGAAAGTTGTAAAACTTAACCAAGGGCCAGAAAGAAATCTTGAATAATTTTTCAGAGAATATTTTCCTACATCTAATATTATAAAGGTGTCAGTTTCTTATAAATTAATTTATACATTTAATGCACTGTTAATAAAAAAATCACAACAGCTGTTCTTTTTAAAGCCTTTCAAAATTATTGTAAAGTTTTTCTGGAAATATAAATTGGGGGCAAGATGTAGAAAAGATTTTTTTGTTTTAATTGAGATTGGGCATGGGAGAATCATAACATTAGAGGTACTACTAAAATATATTAAATTACATTAAATACTACTAAAATATATTACAAAATTAAAATAATTAAGTTAGTGAAACAGAAAACTCAGCAGCTGACTGTTGTGTGTATGTGTGTGTGCATCATCATTATTCATATATATTACAGTCAATCCCTGTTATTCATGGATTCCATATTTGTGAATATTTCTGCTTGCTAAAACTTACTTGTAACCACAAAATCAATATTCATGGCACTTTTACAGTCATTTGTGGACATGCGCAGAGCTGCAAGAAATTTGGGTCTCCCAAGGCCTTTGTTCCCAGCTGAGGTGTTAAACAAGGTGACGCCCTGCCTTCTTATTTGAACTCTCATGCTGTAAACAGTGTCCTTTTTGTGTGCCATGTTTTTTGCATTTAGGGGCTTTACCTTGGTGATTTTGCTGTTTAAAATGGCCCCAGAGCATAATGCCATTTATAAGCATAAAAAAACTAAAGGTGAGTGAATTGTATATTATATGAATTATCTCAGTAATGCTCTTTAAAAAACTATGGACAGGGACTTCCCTGGTGGCGCAGTGGTTGAGAGTCCACCTGCCGCTGCAGGGGACGCGGGTTCGTGCCCCGGTCCGGGAGGATCCCACGTGCCTTGGAGCGGCTGGACCCGTGAGCCATGGCCGCTGAGCGTGCACGTCCGGAGCCTGTGCTCCGCAACGGGAGAGGCCGCAACAGTGAGAGGCCCGCGTACCGCAAAAAAAAAAAAAAACTATGGACAAATAACACATAAGTACCAGTCATATGGTAGAGAAGAACTTGCTAATTTAAGCACTGAAGAAAGAAGAAAAGTGATAAGGGAAAAATATCAATTGGCTTTGACTGTATAAAAGTATAAGTTTCTGAATATTAATTACCAAAACAAAATTCTGGGAAACATAGCATATGGGGTAATTAGCAACATCTGTAATAAAGGATAAAAATCCTTAAATATTTTAAGACAGTAAGTAAAAGATAATTTGAAAAATTGGTAAAGAACATGACTAGATGATTCTTTATAGGAACGGTGATAGCTGGTGTATAGCTAATAGAAATGTTCAACCTCATTAATATTCAAGGGAATGAAAATTAATATAGTGAAATGTTTGCATATTAAATTTGGAAAATCTTAATAATCAGTAATTCTCACTCTGGGTGCAGGGAGATGGATACTCTCATATGTTGTTATTTATATATTGATCCAATTTCTTGTATTTAGTTTGGCAAATAATTGAGGCGTACATGTCATATTGTAATCATCTGAGCCAAGTACTGGCAGTACATCAAAGAATAACATAAATATAGTCCTTACCCTCATGAATCTTTCATTCTAATTGAAACTACAGACAAGACAATGACCTATTAAATGTACTGGATGGGCCAAAAGGTTCGTCCAGTTTTTTCCGTAAGATGGCTCTAGTAGCACTTAGTTGTCTTTAACTTCATTCGAAACAGTTTCATTAGATTATATGTGACAGGTCTCATATCAGTGTGCATTTAAAAAAAGACTTATCAAAGTTGTTGAATTTTTGTGTAGCCATTTTAATATTGAAGATGGAAGAAAGAAAGCAACATTTTTGGCATATTATGCTTTATTATTTCAAGAAAGGTAAAAATGCAGCTGAAACACAAAAAAAGATTTGTGCAGTGTATGGAGAAGGTGCTGTGACTGATCGAACGGATCAAAAGTGGTTTGTGAAGTTTTGTGCTGGAGATTTTTCACTGGAGGATGCTCCATGGTCGGGTAGACCAGCTGAAGTTCATAGCGATCAAATGGAAACAGTAATTGAGAACAGTCAACGTTATACCATGCAGGAGACAGCCAGCATACTCAAAAAATCCATATCAAGCGTTGAAAATCATTTGCACCAGCTTGGTTATGTGAATCACTTTGATGTTTGGGTTCCACATAAGTTAAGCAAAAAAAACCCTTCTTGACCATATTTCCACATGTGATTCTCTACTGAAACGTAATGAAAACGTTCTGTTTTAAAAACAAATTGTGACAGGCGATGAAAAGTGGATACTGTACAACGGTGTGGAACGGAAGAGATCATGGGGCAAGAGAAATGAACCACCACCAACCACACCAAAGGGCCCGTCTTCACCCAGAGAAGGTGATGTCGTGTACATGGTGGGATTGGAAGGGAGTCCTCTATTATGAGCTCCTTCCCGAAAACCAAGCAATTAATTCCAACAAGCACTGCTCCCAATTAGACCAACTGAAAGCAGCACCCGAAGGAAAGCGTCCAGAATTAGTCAACAGAAAATGCATAATCTTCCATCAGAATAACACAAGACCGCATGTGTCTTTGATGACCAGGCAAAAACTGTTAACAGCTTGCCTGGGAAGTTCTGATTCATCCGCCGTATTCACCAGACATTGCACCTTTGGATTTCCATTTCTTTCAGTCTTTACAAAATTCTCCTAATGGAAAAAATTTTAATTCCCTGGAAGACTAGTACTGGTAAGGAAAGGTTTTTCCAGAGGAAGTAATCTTTTGACACAGCAGTTAATATTTCTTGAAATTAGTCCAGAGGAAGAAATTTACTCAAAGACATGTACAAAGATAATGAACCAAGTATTATTTATTACAGTGATGAATTGGAAACAGCATAACTTTTTAACAATATAAGGTTGACTTAATGACTTATGGCATAGCTATGTATTTTCATATTCACTTGTTAAAATTGTACATGTAGTATCCGCTTAGAGCTTTTAGATTCCTTAACTTAGTACCATTAAGGGAGATTGCAAGGATGCATACATGCTAAGTATAATGTTACCCTATAGTTAATACATTCAATGATATGATGCTAGGAATTCTAGGAGATCCCTGGTGACTCCCATATTTCTCTCCAATTGAATAAGTGATATGTAAATTCTACAGTCATAGCTTCATTCCCTAGTTGAAGAATTTGGGATTTGCTGCCAATTAAAATATAAATGTATTATTGAGGAGTACCACCTTGAGATTGTCATTTGAAGGTATAATGGGAGGCTTCTTTGGTCACATGTCACTTGAAAGGGGTTTGGTAACCTACTACTCTTTTCATCATTCCTGAGCATCAGTCCTACCCTTATAAGTACTTGGAAAGGCCAGTATGGTTCAACTTAATATGAAATTGTCCATATTCAAGTATGTTTGATCCATAGAAATAGGAATTTCATATGGTGCAAACTGGTTTCTTATGAAGTAAGGGGATATGTGGTAATCGGCTAACATGTGTAAATCAGTGAATTTAAAATATTTTCATTTTTTTAAAAATTAATTTATATAGTTTTGACTGCATTGGGTCTTCGTTGCTGTACACATGCTTTTCTTTAGTTGCAGGGGCTGCTGTTCGTTGCGGTGTGCGGGCTTCTCGTTGCGGTGGCTTCTCTTGTTGCAGAGCATGGGCTCTAGGCACACGGGCTTCAGTAGTTGTGGCACGCAGGCTCAGTAGTTGTGGCTCGCAGGGTCTAGTGTGCAGGCTCAGTAGTTATAGAGCACAGGCTTAGTTGCTCCGTGGCATGTGGGATCTTCCCAGATCAGGGCTCGAACCCATGTCTCCTGCATTGGCAGGCGGATTCTTAACCACTGCGCCACCAGGGAAGCCCCTAAATGTTTTCATAATGTCTCGTGTAATGTATGTTTATAGATGATGTAGAGATAATTCTCATTTTAAGAGTTTATTGTCCAACTTGTATATATTTTTTTATTTTTGAATTTTATTTTATTTTTTTATACAGCAGGTTCTTATTAGTTATCCATTTTATACATATTAGTGTATATATGTCAATCCCAGTCTCCCAATTCATCACACCATCCCACCACCCCTCCCCGCCACTTTCCACCCTTGGTGTCCATACGTTTGTTCTCTACCTCTGTGTCTCAATTTCTGCACTGCAAACCGGTTCAACTTGTATATTTTTGGCGCTTTTTAACATATTGCAAAATCCTATTGAAAAAATTCATTTTTCTTCAACATGGAACACTTCACCTCAGAGAAAGTCACCCAGGTTTCTTGTAGGTTTCTAGTGGGTGACTTTGAAAGTGTGTGACTTTCATCTCTCATTTTACATGGAAAGCCTGTTCGATTTTATTTTTCTCTTCACACACACAAAATTATTGATTTCTATTATTTGTATATAAAATGATTAATTTTTTAACTATCTGATTTTGTATGAAACTATTCAAAACAATTTTATTTTTACTTATAGGTCTCAATTTATTAATGATGCATACCAGGAAGTACTGGATCTACTATTGCCACTAAATCTTGAGGTGATTGTTGAGCGAAATTTATCCTGGGAGTGGTACCAGGAAGTTCCTTGTTTTAATGTAAATGCTCAACTAAAGCCCATGGAGGTAACTTTTGAATGCTTATTGATTCCTGTTTTGTTTGTTAAAAAATATTGCTTGGGGACATAAGTCATTTTGTGTGTATAAGTTATATATTAATTACCTTGGTCACAAATGAAATAATAGCATACAACCTAGAATGCATTGAATGTTTGTCATTCATTTATTCAACAAATATTTGAGTGCCTACTGAGTGTTAGACCCTGTGCCAGATATTGGAGATCCTGTGGCAAAGAAGTTGTGACATTATCTCTGGTTTCATGGAATTTACCAGTGTAATGCAGGGGTTGGTGGTGGTGGTGGTCCAGAGGTGAGATAGACCGTAAAAAAGTACACAGGCACACAATTAAAATAGTTCTAAATTATGGTAAATATCATGAAGGAAACAAATATTAGACATGGTGCTGTAAGTAGTCAGTTAGATATTTTAATAAAGATGTTAGTGGAGAGGTCTAAGGCTGGAAATAATGATTTGGAAATCATCAGATTATAGATGGTATTTGAAGCTATGGGAATATATGAAGTAACGTAGCAAAGGTCCTAGAAGAATAGAGTGGTTGAAGATGAAAATGGCAAATGGTTAGTAATTTAGACGTAACTTTAATTCCCTATTGGTTGATATCGTGTCACAGGTCTCCAGTGTAACTATCCACAAGTTCGTATTTTTACCTCTCGACTGGATGGAAGTCAAAACTGTATCACATGTTTTGCTAAAGTGACAGCAACACACACTCTTTCTGGAAGATTTCTTTAAGAAACCTACTTAACAGATTCTATTCCCTCCCTTCACCCCCCTGTTTCCCTTTCTGTTTCTCCCCATAAAAATTATATTCAAAAAGAGAAAATCATCATTTAAAAAATTTCAGATTTGTAACTTAAAAATGTATTTAAAACTTAAAACATGATGACCTCTAACACACCATTGTAAAGCAATTATATTCCAATAAAGATGTAAAACAAATGAAACATGATGATCTCAACTCAAGATCTTTAAATTCTGTGTATAAGATCATATGGACTCCTTAAATTATAAATGGGCCATATCTTCTTAAGATAAATAATTGAAGTCTCTTTGTATTGGTAAGACAACAGTTAGAAACTTATAAAACATAAGTAGCAAGTTCTACCTAGCATACTGGGCAAATCTTCTCCCCACTGGGCCCAACATTAGGCAGATTTGTGTGGGGCGGCTGGGACACCATTTTCCTTCACTCTTCTCCAGAGAAAATCCATGCAGAATGTTCAGATGATGTTGCAGACCTTCTGCAAATGCGCAGCTGCCTTCCAGGACAGATCAAATTGGGTCTTCCCCTGCAGTGATCTGTCTGAATAGTTAGCAGCTGTTGTGGCTCACCCCCAGGTTCACACATTGGAACCCTCTTGGACATCATCCTCTGCATCACAAAGAGGCTAGAATCGGTTACTCTAATGCATCCAGGCTAAGTGCTGCAGTTTGTGATTTTTGACTTGTCAGATGTTCGGTGGTAGCATACACAGCCAGTCCTGAAATGCAGGAGCCACAGACCAGTATTCCTTGAATCCTTACAGTTCTTCCAGCTTCCTGTACTGAGTTGTTGGCAAGAGTGAAGAGTAATGATTAATATCAGTTATTTGGGGGATATTCAGTAAACATGCACTAATTGAAAGACTATGGTTTAGAAGTTGTAATATTTAATTTCATTTTATTAATTTATATGAATATACTATTTTTGCAATACCTGCTACATAATAATCACAAAATAAGTGTCATGAATAAATGAAAATTTAAAAACAAAACATAAGTAGCAGGAATAAGGTACACGTGGAATTAATCTTAAAACACTAGATTAGTTTATCACTTTTGAAATGTAGTCAAAGGAAGCCCGATGCAAATGAAACTGTTAAATTTTGTGGAATTAAAGTTATCCCTTTGAGGTTATTAGACATACCAATTTAAAACTCACAGGTCTTTTTTTTTTTTAACTGAATTGCTGTTCTGTTAGAGTTCTTCAGAGAAATAGAACCAATAGGATATGTGGTGTGTGTGTGTGTGTGTGTGTGTATGTGTGTGAATACTCTTGGTCTGGATGCGTTAGACTGACTTCTTGAAGACTCAGTTTTAACCTCTCCCTGACTCTGAAGTTGAGATCCAGGGGGAGTCAAATATGTGGTCCCCTAAGGTGGGCTGCAACAGCTGCTAACTCCTCGGGTGTCTCTTGATAGGGGAAGACTCAATTTCATTCTAGTGGATCTGCCCCAGAAGACAGCTGGGCATTTGTAGGTGGTCTGCAGGACCATATATACATATACATATACATATATACATATATGTATATATATATATATGTGTGTGTTTCTTTATATATATATTATAAAATATATACATATATATACATACACATAACATCTAGAATAATAACATCTAGACTAAATCTCTACATACTACGACCTAGTCAGGTTGACATAAAATTAACAGTCACAGCTTTCAAGACAGGTCTTATGCTAGTGGTTTTAGGCTAAATTTGTAACACATGGAGTTTTGAGTTAGTGTGTTGCATTCTTCAAGTGGACTTAAGCATGATACTTAATCATTCAAGCCTCACCTTCATATAAAATCAGGATTATACTCTTTAACCTACGACTTTTGTGAGGGTCAACTAAAATAATTCATGTAAAATATATTGTAAAATATTTTCAATTGTATAAATTTATTATTTTTGATTATTCTATATTTGTAAATTGAGATGCTTACTAACCAAAAAAAACAAAGGCACTACATGAATACTTGAAAATGAAAGTTCATTTTAACGGTTTAAAATTAGTAGGTTAATTGCTACATTCATAACAAGAAACGTTCATCATTCATAGCTTCATTGATGCTGACATTTAATTTAGTTCTGTATTTCACAAGGTACTGAAGATCACATGGTCATTTCAAAAATGGAATATTCAGTTAGTAGAATTATCTAATATGTTAAAAGTTGGCTTTTTAGAGGATTGAAATGAAAATTGTTTTTCTTGTATGAAAATTTTTGACTGCATGAAATAGTAATGTTAAAATAAGCAAATCTTATTTTTTAACAGTTCATTCTTAGTCAAGAAGATATAACAACTATTTTTAAAACATTATATGGCAACATACGGTATGAAGAAAGTGATAGTGCCTCATGTGGAGTAATAAAAGATCAGTCTAGTGTTACTAGTGGTGCTACTAATGCTTCACACCATTCAGGAGGTATGTGCTTAACCTTAAATTAGTCCCCCTCCTCTTTCCTTCTTTCCTTCTATCCTTCCTTTCATTCTTCCTAGTTCTAGGTTTGGGTAAAATAAGATTTATAAACCTTTTCTCTTTAGCTAATCTCATTCAGGTATTTCTGATTTGTCTGTTATTAGTCATTCTGTTGATTTTTTTTCTTTGAATCAAAATTTCAAGTCTTGTTGTGACAAAATTCCTTAGTATGTATTTATTCTTGTTATCCCAACTTCCCTGTAAGTCCTTATTTTCAATTTTTCTCTTCATCCCCTCCTTCTCCCTTATTCCTAGTGCAGCATATGTTCCAGATGGAATATTTTATATTAATATTAGGAGTATCAAAATATTAGAGATGTGAAGAGAGGATGATCATTAGTAAATGATGGATTTCAACAAATAATTAGAAGGTGGATGGAATAGAGCAGAGGAAATTGTAACTCAGAAGAAGTCTGCATCCAATGTTGGATTTAATTTATTATGTAGAATCCTAACTAGGTGCTAAGTTCAGCACCAGCACATATAGAGAATTGGGTTAATTAGAACTGCTGAGATGATTTTGCTTCACTAGAATAAAGTTCTCTTCATTATGGCATTTTGAGGAACCCCAAATCTGCCAACCTCAAAGTGAAATCTGCTAGTTCACAAGACTCACTCTTGCAAAGCACTAATACATTGCACAGCTTTTCCAGTCAGGGAGAATCCCAGCAAAGAAACAACCTACATTTGTAACATTACCGGAATCCTCATTCTTACTAGCTAGAATAACCAGCCTGGTCCGTTATTGTTAAATATTAATGGTCAGATATAAAGAAAATCACAAGAACCTAAGCCTGAAAGCAACCAAGATAAAGAGATAGTGTTTCCTGAATGAAACAGAAATAATTAAGGAAACAAAAGAGAACGTGAACAAACAGAAAACAAACTCTAATTCATAATCAGAGGATTTTGAGAATATAAGAACCGGATCCTACCTTCACTACCTTCTGCCTTTCCAAGATAAGAAAGAGTTCTTGGAAACCAAAAATATGATTGCCAAAATTTTGAAACAAATGCACAAAGCATGGGGTTAGCATGTAAGTACTGAGTTGGACTGTATGGTTAATGTAATCTCCTATGACACAGAGAAAAAATAAGCACAGCGATGGAAAGTGATATAGAACTTAAGAGTGGTAGAGCTTTAGTTCAAAAGGTCCAATTTCCAGAATAATAAGTATTTTAGGAGAAAGAACTGAGGGAATGGAAGAGAAGAATCTTTCAAAGAAATAATAGAAGAAAACTCTCCAGAACTAAGTAAATATTGGAACAAAATCTTGGATGTAAAGAATCTACCAAGTTTCAAGCTGATTGAAGACTCCCCATGCAAACACATGTTCATGAAATGTCAGAACAACAAAAGTAATATTTTTAGTTGAAGAAAAACCAGGCTGCCTTTTAGGGCTTGGGGAAAAAGTGACTGGAATCAGATTTATCATGAATGAAACTGGATGGGATGGGATGGATGGAGGATGAAAGACAATGGAGTAATTAATATAGCCAAATTTCTAAGGAAAGTTATTTTGAAGTTAGGATTCTATATATGGCCAAACCATCATCTAAATGTGAAAACAATAATTTTCAGATTTCCAGTGACTCAAAGTTTAGTTTCTTTATACCCATTCCTAAAGAAATTACAGGTATACCTTGTTTCATTGTGCTTCATTTTTTATAGTGCTTTTCAGATACTGTATTTTTTACAAATTGAAAGTGTGCAGCAACTCTGAGTCAAGAAGGTCTATCAGGTTCTCATTAGTTATCTATTTTATACATATTAGTGTATATATGTCAATCCCAGTCTCCCAATTCATCCCACCCTCCCCTTCCCCCCTTGGTGTCCATACGTTTGTTCTCTACATCTGGGTCTCTATTTCTGCCTTGCAAACCGGGTAATCTGTACCATTTTCCTGGTTTCCAGATATATGTGTTAATATACGATATTTGTTTTCCTCTTTCTGACTTACTTCACTCTGTATGACAGTCTATAGGTCCATCCACGTCTCTATAAATGACCCAGTTCCGTTCCTTTTTATGGCTGAGTAGTATTCCATTGTATATATGTACCACATCTTCTTTATCCATTCATTTGTTGATGGACATTTAGGTTGCTTCCATGACCTGGCTATTGTAAGTAGTGCTACAGTGAACCTTGGGGTGCATGTACATGAAGAGATGCTCAACTTCACTAATTATTAGAGAAATGCAAATCAAAACTGCAGTGAGGTATTACCTCACACCAGTTAGAATGGGCATCATCAGAAAATCTACAAACAACAAATGCTGGAGAGGGTGTGGAGAAAAGGGAACCCACCTGCACTGTTGGTGGGAATGTAAATTGATACAGCCACTATGGAGAACAGTATGGAGGTTCCTCAAAAAACTAAAAATAGAACTACCATATGACCCAGCAATCCCACTACTGGGCATATACCCAGAGAAAACCATAATTCAAAAAGACACATACAATTTTGTGTTTTTGTTTTTTTAAATGAAGTTAAAGGGATCAATTCACAAAGAAATCTAAATGTGTATGTGCTAATAACAGAGCTTCAAAATATATGCAGCAAAAAGTGACAGAACTAAAGGAGGATATACACATACAGAAAATCATAGTTGGATAGTTAGCACACCACTCTTAGTTGATAGAATATAGACTAAAAAATCAGAAAGAATATAGAATATTTGAATACTGTTAAAAAAAACTTGACCTAATTGACATTAATATAATACTTCACTCAACAATTGCAGAATATACTTTTTTTAAAGGACTCCTGGAATATTCACAAAGATTGACCATTGTGGGGAGGGAGGAGCTAAAGTTTTCTGACCACATGGAATTAAGTTAGAAATCAATAGCAATTGGATGTCAAAAAAGCTTGAAATACTTGGACATTAAACAATTTCTGAATAACTGATGGGTTAAAAAAGAAAAACAAGGGAGATCAAAATTATTTAAACTGAAAAATAATGAACATAAAATGTCAAAATTTTTGGGATGCAACTAAAGCAGTGCTGAAAATTTTGTAGCTATAAAGGACTGTACTGGAGTTAAAAATCAAAGATAAAATCTTCTACCTCAAGAAACTAGAAGAGCAGATCAAACCCAAAATAAATAAAAGGAAGAGAGTAATATAGACAACAGTAGAAATCAGTGAAAGAGAAACAGATAAGCAGGAGAGAAAATTACCAAAGTCCAAAATTGTTTTCATTGGAAAGACTAATGAAATTGATAAATCCTTAGCAAGACTGATAGAAAACAAATTATCAATATCAGAATTAATTAGATTGTAGTAGTTCACTACCAGGACAATAAGGGAATATTATGAATAATTTTGTGATAATAAATTCTAGAGCTTATATGAAGTGTAAAAATTTTTTGGAAAAAAAGAATTACCAAAACTGACATAGGATGAAATAGAAAATCTGAGTAGCTCTGTATCTATTAAAAGAATTGAATTTCAATGGTGAATTCTATTAAATATTTAAATAAGAAATAATACCAGTGTTAAACTCTTTGGAAAATAGAGGAGAGGGGAACACTTCCTTAGACATTTTATAAAGCAAACATTACCCTGGTACCAAAAACTAAAATCAAAAACAAAACAGAAAAAGCCACTTCAAGAAAAGAATATTGCACACCAGTATCCCTCATGAACACAGGCATAAAAATTCTTAACAACATATTAGTATACTGAATCCAGCAATAAGGATATAGGATATTTCATCTTGGCCAACTGAGAATTATCCCAAAATGAAAAGTTGGTTTAACACTCAAAAATCAATTAAGCTAACTCACCAAATTAATAGAGAAAGGAGAAGAAGTTATATCACCTCAATAGATGCAGGAAAAACATTTTTTAAAATTCAGCACATATTTGTGGTAAAAACTAGAAATGTCTAAAAAGGCATACTTAATAATGAAGTAGAAAGTTTTCCACCTAAAATAGGAACAAGGCAAGAATGTCCACATTCACCATTCCTGTTCAGCTGGTAGTCATTGACAGAGCAATACAGCCAAAGGAAGGATTTTTTTTTTTTTTTAAATATCTTCTCAGCCACACCACGTGGCATGTGGGATCTTAGTTCCCCAACCAGGGATCAAACCCACGCCCCTTGCCGTGGAAGTGCAGAGTCTTAACCACTGGACCACCAGGGAAGTCCCCAAGAAAAGGTCTACAGAGTAGAAAGAATTAAAAATGCCTTTTTTCTCAACATGATTGATTACACAGAAAACCCTAAGAAGTCTTCAACAAATTCCTAGAATTAAATCAAGTTAGCATTTTTAACAAGATACAGGGTTAATATGTAACAATTGAGAAATAGGACTTTAAAAACTATTTGCAGTAGCATCAGAAAACATACTTAGGAAGAAATTTAACAAAATTATGCAAGACTGCTACACTGAAAGATACCAAATACTCATGAGAAAAACTAAATGACCTATATATATGAAAATGTATGCCATGTTTGTGCATTGAAAAATCTCAGTATTGTTAAAATATCCATATTGTTTAAATGTCAGTTCTCACCATATTGATTTATATATTCAACATAATCCCAGTCAAACTTTAATAGAAATTTAAAAATTACTTTAAAAGCTTATATAGCTAAGGATCAAGAATAGCCGTGTGTGTGTGTGTGTGTGTGTATGAAAGAAGAGCAAAGATTTACACTATCTAATTTCACAATTTACAATAAATCTTCAATAATTAAGTTAGTATGTTATTGGCATAACATAGACAAATAGATTTGTAAAACAGAACAGAATGTCCAGAAGACATACAAGTAAACTGATACTCAACAAAGACTGGTCAAATAGGGAAAAGATAAACTTTTAAACAAATGGTGCTGTCATAACTAGGTAAATGTAGGAAAAATTGAACTTGTCCCTTCACACCATACACAAATCAATTTGAGATGGATGAAAGGCATATATTTGAAAGCTAAAACTTTTAAACTTCTAGAAGAAGGAACATGAAAGAATATCTTCATGGGATAGCAAAAGATTTCTTGGATAGATAAAAAAGCAATAACCATAAAAGAAACTCTTTGTAAAGTAGACCTCGTCAAAATGTTAAACTTCTTTCTGCTCATCAAAAGATAGTGGCAGGGACTTCCCTGGTGGCACAGTGGTTACGAATCCGCCTGCCAATGCCAGTGACATGGGTTCAAGCCCTGGTCCGGGAAGATCCCACATGCTGCGGAGCAACCAAGCCCATGCACCACAACTACTCAGCCTGCACTCTAGAGCCCGCGAGCCACAACTACTGAGCCCACGCGCCTCAACTAGTGAAGGCCATGCCCCTAGAGCCTGCGATCCGCAACAAGAGAAGCCACCACAAAGAGAAGCCCGTGCACCGCAGCAAAGAGGAGCTCCCACTCACCACAGCTAGAGAAAGCCCACCGCAGCAAGGAAGACCCAACGCGGCTAAAAAAATATTAATTAATTTTAAAAAAAGGGAAAAATGATAGTATCAAGATTGTGAAAGATTGGGCTTCAGACTAGACGAAATATTCAAGATGCCTTTATCTGACCTTGTTCTTATATCTAGAATACAGAACTCCTTGAAATTAGTAACTTTTTAAAAAACAAATGCCCAAAAGATTTGGATACTTTAGAAAGGATAATAGGTTAAATGGACAGTAAGCACATGATAAGGTGCTAACATAGTTATTTATCAGGAGGACTTCCGTTTACCAGACTAAAGTTTAAAAGACTGACAACACCAAATGTTGACGAGAATGTGAAACTGCTGAAACTCTCACATGTGGCTCTTAAGAAAGTGAAATAGTATAACTACTTTTGACAAAGTTAGGCAGTTAATGTATACCTACCCTATAACAAACAATTATAAGCCTAAGTATTTACTCCCACTGCACCCCCAAATAAGTGCATATATACACAAAATGACTTATTTAGGAATATTTACTACAGATTTATTCATAATAGCTTAAATCTGGAAATAACCCATATGTTCATCAGCACTAGGATGGATAAACTTTATTTTCATGCAGTGTATTTTCGGAGTACATAAAGAAGGAGCTACTGACACATATAGTAACATGGGTGAATCTCAGAAATATTAACTGAAAGAAACTAAACATGAAAGAGTATGATATATCTTACTGCATTTATACAGAATTTAAGAACCCACAAAACTAATCTAAGGTGATTGAAATTAGAATGGTAGGGAGGTTGGGATAGACTGGGAAAGGGTTGTAAGGGAACTTTTTGGAGTGATGTGAATGTTCAGTATCTTAATTGGAGTGTTGGTGACATGGATGTATATATATATTTATCAAATCTCATTAAATGTTTCAGATAAGATCTTTACATTTCACGGATGTAAATTTTACCGAAATTAAAAAATAAGTTACCTGGAATGGTGGTCCTTGTCTCTGGAGTCAGGTAGAATGAGAATTAGGAATTGCTATGTTTTTATTATATGTCCATTTAATATGTACCATGTATATATAATACCTTGTCCCAAAATATAAAACGTAGAAAAGATTGAATTTTGGATCCTTTTGTTTAGTGGAACAATTTTTTAAATGTCATCTAAAGTATCTTGTTTGGTTTTAGATTTTGAAGTAAAATTTAAATACCAAACACATATACCAGGTACTCTAGTATGCATTTTACACATGCTGTTTTGCTTAATCTCCAAAACAAACCCAGTGGTTAGTTCTTTTATTCTTGTTTTACGAAAATTAAACCAAGAGTTTATTAAAAGTAAACCAAGAGTTTAATTAATACTCTCAGGTTATTATGTAAAGAATCCTAAGCCAGTAGTTAGTGAGTTCAACATCAGAATTTTTAAATCTTTTAAATTTTTTGGAAAAACATTATACTATACCCATTTATTTAACAATTATCTTAAATCTAGTTCAGGTCTGTTTTAATGAGTTCTACCATTCCTGACTTTCTTCTTTTCTCCAATAACTGTAATTTTTCCAAGGAACAACTGTAGTGACAGCTGCTGTGGTAGAAGTACATTCACATGCTTCCCAAGTTAAGACAACACTAAATATGAGTTTCAGAACTGATTATCTCACCATGGTACTGTATAGTCCAGGTCCTAAACAGGTAAGGTGAAGAAGAAAAAATATATTTTCTCTTGTTTCCTATATTTTGGAATATCTGTTCCTCTGAGAAAAATTGTTGATCTTTTTACTTTAATAATAAAATAATTTTGACTATTTGCCTTTTAAAATGAGTTGTCTTTCCTATTGCCAGTGATATGAAAAATAAAATTTTAAAGTTATTATTTTTCATGCCTTTCATTATGAGCTCTTTGGAGATAGAGAATGTGGTATTTCATGTCTTAAAATATGTTTTAAATTTGTGTTTTTGTGTAAAATTTGTATTGATTTCCTCTTCCACAGACTTCATTTACAGATATTCGTGATCCTTCTCTGAAACTTGCTGAATTTAAGTTGGAGAATATTATAAGTACTTTAAAAATGTATACAGATGACTCAACATTTTCTTCCTTCTCATTAAAAAACTGTATTTTAGATGACAAAAGGCCTCATGTCAAGAAAGCAACTCCTAGGTAATAGTGTTCTAAGTTTTTACTTGAGAAATGGTTGGTATATTTTACAGAACTTACTCCCAAAGTTGCATGTTCATTTTCTGGATATTTACTAAAATCTTCAGAGCTTCAGTGCAGTTGAGTCCATAGTTTTAAGCCAACATTTGAAATGCCCTGGTTATGTGCTGTTCTTGCTGAATGGTTGATTGATGGGTTATATAGAAATAATCAGTGTAATTAAATCAGCTTTTAAATTAATCTGTATTATCTAAAGTATTAATCTGTGCAAATTGTAATGGGAAATATATGAAAAATTGAGAAAAAATATGCTGAGATTCAAAATTCTGATAATTTCTTAAGGATATACTTCCTAATTTATGAAACAGTTGAGCTCCCAAAGTCTGTAAGTTTATTATTTGGAGTCCTTTGTGATCTTACTAAGAGAAATGACTTCAGAATGCTGGTTTGCTGTCAGTGAAAGGGATAAGAGGTCTCTGAGTTTTATTGGTGTGTTTGATTATTTGTAAGATACTCATAGGAATTGTTATTATTGTGTTTTTCAGAATGATAGGGCTAACAGCTGGGTTTGACAAAAAGGACATGATGGATATAAGGTATAGGAGAGTCAGAGACGGTTGGGTGGCTGATTTAGTCCTTCAAGAAATGTATATTTGTGCAAGTGTGGAATTTCTGCTGACAGTTGCAAATGTGTTTCTTGAGGCCTACACTACAGGCACTGCTGTAGAAACCAGTGTTCAAACATGGCCTGCTAAAGAAGAAGGTTAGTTATTGGCTAAAACATTTAATATCTGTATTATTGAAGTGCTATAATAGCACTTACCTTGATTAGCCTTCTAGATGATGAGGTTAAGTGGATTAATAAGTTAAAAATCTTTATTTTTCAGAGGTAAAAGGAAAACTTAAATGTGTTTTCTGATAAGATGTACAGTTTGCATATTTTTCAAGGTGTAAATATATATTGGGTTCAAAAATTATGAGACCTTTATTAAAATAAGTAACTGTACTTCTTTGAAGACAGTAATTTTTTTTTTAACATCTTTATTGGGGTATAATTGCTTTACAATGGTGTGTTACTTTCTGCTTTATAACAAAGTGAATCAGTTATACATATGTTCCCATATGTCTTCCCTCTTGCGTCTCCCTCCCACCCACCCTCCCTATCCCACCCCTCCAGGCTGTCACAAAGCACCGAGCCAATATCCCTGTGCCATGCGGCTGCTTCCCACTAGCTATCTACCTTACTACGATTGTTAGTGTGTATATGTCCATGACTCTCTCTCGCCCTGAAGACAGTAATTTGAAAGAATTCGTTGGAAGAAAACGGAAAGAGAATAATAAAACAGCCACTCCTTTTCATAATTAAAGATAGTATTTTAACTTAAAGTCCTCTTTTATTCTTGTTATATTCAATATTTATAATTTTCTATTATCTTTTACATATTTCATTCATTGTGGTATAGTAGAAAGAGTGTCAAGCTGAGAGTTAGAAACTAGATTTATTTCCAGCTCTGCCATTAAATAGTGGAGATTTTTCCCTACATTTTGAAATATTCTTATGGCTATACCTTCTTTAAATCTTATACCAAGAGAGTTGCAGTAAATTCCTTTGGGACCTAAGATTCTTTTATTTTACTTTTTACTTAGAATGAAAGTAACATTTTCCTATAAATAATAATTTTTCATAAGTAATGTATATAAGAAAGATTTATAACTATTTTAAAACATTGTTTTTATTTCTATTTTAGCACTTGTACAGCAATCAGAGAAGTGGGAAATTAATATTATTATTAAAAATCCTGAAATTGTGTTTGTGGCTGATATGACAAGAAATGATGCCCCTGCCTTAGTCCTTACAACACAATGTGAGATTTGTTGGCAAGGTGACTTTGAAAATAATACAATGACCGCTGCCATTAAAGATCTCCAAGTGAGAGCATGCCCATTTCTTCCAGTCAAGAGAAAAGGAAAAATCACTACTGTGAGTTTACTATTTACCTATCAGCTTAATTGTAAACTATTTTGTATTTAGTGTATGTCATTTAAGAAAGTGCCTACATACTTTCCACCCTTACTCTGTAAAATACCTTTCTTTCTGCTTGTAGAGCCTAATGTAGATTATTATTACACCAGCTTTGAAACTCTTTTTCATTTTTCCAGTTGTTCCTTATTGTTTTATGTGTTTGTGGAGATAGTCTCACTAAGAAGTTGCTTTCATCTAGATACTTCTCAGTGAAGACTTTACTCTGACTTTCTAACCATATCAATTCCACACTGCTTTTTGGCCTTTAAGACTTTCTACCAATTGTTTCTGGTGCTGTTTCAGTTTTATTATTTTTAATTTTTTTCTCCCATCTAGACATTTTTGCTCAGACACCTTTTCTCCTTTTCTCCGTATGGCTTATTTGTACCATCAGCCATTTGTTTTGACATACTTCACATTTGTATTTTATTCTGTAATATCCTCTTGGCCTTCCTCCTCTTCATAACTGATTAAAATTCATTTCTTCAAAGACGTCTTTTCAAGTTAACTATCTGACTCCTAGTACTCGTATAAAACACTTATAAAAATATTTAGGCTCCTACAGGAGTAATAGAAGTATAAATATTCTAAGTATTAACAACATAGAAATACAAGATGTAATTTTGTTAAAAGTAAATACCTATGTATTGGTTAGGATATAGGATAGACTGTTTCCCTAGTTTGCAAGGCTGATGGCTCACTTCTAAGCAAAGAAAAGAAATTAAAAATGGAGGGCATACTGATTCTCTTTTAGGTTATACGTAGATGTTTTACATGTATTTTTTCTATTCAGTCTTTTGGCTTGAATGTAGCTGTATGACCACCCTTACCTTCAAAAAAGGTTGGAGAATGTGGTCTCTTTTCTGAGCTATGTTATGCTCAGATGAAATTTGTTACTGTGGAAGAAAAGGAGAACAGATAACAGGTGGCAACTAGAGGGTCTTCTTACAGTCCACTCAAAGCTTTCTTCCTTTGTTCATACAGATAATCCATACTTGTCTTTTCTCACCCACAGAACATATTCACTTCTTCCTCAAGGGATAAAATCTCAGCTCAGAGTTCAAGATCTTTAGGTGACAGTTTTCTCTGTTGAGTCTGCATGTGACTTCTTTTGATCTGGCAATATAATAGATTAAGTACTAGACAAATAAGTTACCACTTTTCAACAGGCACACACTTCACCACTATCTACGCAACCACTAGTATAACAGTGCTGTAAGGACAGGATAATTGCAATTTAAAAACCCATTCAGAAAAAGAAAGAATGGGAAACACTTGGCAGTCATTGATTCATAACAATTATCATATCCTGCTGAGTGGAATTGTGAAAACTTTAAGCTCCAGCAGTGGAGTAAATTCCTTGGATAGCCTGAGTTGGAGTCTTTGATTTTTTTTCTCTTGAAAGAACACTGTCCTCATTTTCTCACGTGGTTCTGGCTTTCCCCTCTGAGAGATTTTTTTTTTTTTTTTTTTTAATCATTATCCACTGTAGACACATCTGAAGTGGCTGTTTTCTTTCTTCGGGAACTGCACTGTTTTCACAGCTTACTTCCTGTTGAGTTTATTACTTGGAGATTGTTTTAGCAGTTTTAATAATAACAAGCTTTTGTATGCCAGATACTGGTCTCTTTGGCAGTCCTTAGTTCGTTAAACGTTTAGTTTGCCATCTCGGTGGTTCCATTTGTAAGTAACCTTAATATCCAAAGCTACTATTTATTCACAGGGTGGTTTTCTTGTTTTATTTACGAATCTGTCATCTGCCTATCCTCCCTTCATCCTGACTTAGTAAAGGCTACTTTTAACAGTAGGTTTGGGGGAGGGGGATAGCCACATCTGTTATCTGTTTTTTTTTTGGCTCCCATGTCTGATCTTAACAAAAATTGCCAGAGAAAAAATAGCAGCCACAGTCTTATTTCTTGCTGAGTTTCCTCTTTAGAGCTTGGCTCTCCTCAGTGTTTTCCCTTCTCTTATAGGCCTTTGCAAATAATAGAAAGAAGGAGGTAATACACATCAAGATTCTAGCCAGACCTGTCTAGCTAAAATTTTAGGCTTTTTTGTTGTTGTTGTTAAGAACATGGTCTGTCTTCCTAGGTACCACCAGTAGCAGTTTTACCAAATATTTTGCTGTAGCATTGTTAGAATTATCAGCTTTGTATTTTGATATATCCCTTGTCTATCCAGTTGCTAAATCAGTCACAGATACTTCTTACTTTGTTGCAGTAGTGCCAATTTTTAGGTATGAAATTTAGTATTAGGATATTAATTAGGCTGCTGTAACAAGAGGTCCCCCCTCCAAAAGGTAGCTAATGCATGGTAGAACTAAGTATTCTTTCTAGAAACATGGAATAATGACTCAGTTTAATGGCTCTGGTGTAATGTAGGGGAACCAGGCTCTTTCCATCTTGTTCCACTATTCGTAGGCTGTAACTTAATCTGCTTGTTCAAAGATAGTTCACAATGTACCTACGTTGCAGGTTGCTGGGGGTGAGTGGTGGTGGTAAGGAGAGAACATGAAGGCAAAAAGGGATGCCCATTCTAAGAGCACTGCCCAGAAGTTGCACATACCACTTCTGCTCACATCCTTTTGGCCAGAATTTAGTAATACGTCAGCACACAGTTTTAAGGGAGCCCAACAAAGGCAGTCTTTCTAAAGACCAAAATGTCACCTGCTTGAGTCCCTTCATTATACATTTGTTTTCTGTTTTATTATTGTTGTTGTGTTGTTTTTTTTATATTTGGGTTAAATTGCTGTAATTTTTCTAACTTCTTAATGGATGCTTAGATAATTGGTATTCTGTCTTTTTTCTTCCCAGCATATGCCTTTTAAGAGTAATTTTTTCTCTAAGCACACCTACTAGTGTTGATATGTTGTATTTTTATTCTGTTAAAAATACTTCCTCATTTTTATTTTTTATGCATGGATTAGAAGGGTTTTGCTTAATTTCCAAATATTTAGGGGTTTTCTGGTTGTCTTTTTATTGTTGATTTCTACATTGATATCACTGTGGTCTATTAACATATTCTGATTTTAATTCTTTGAAGTTTGTTGAGACTTATCTTATGGCCCAGGATATGGTTGGTTTTGTTTTTATGAATATTGAATGTCCACTGGGGAAAAAGTGTGTTTTGTTGTTTGAGGAATAGCATTCTATTTAGATAGATTTTGTCCATAATATTGTTCAAATCTGCTATATTCTGAGAACCTTTTTTTTCCCTGTCCATTTTATCAGTTTATTGAAAGAGATCTATTAAAATCTATTTTCATTGTGAATTTAGCTATTTTATGTTTAGTTTTTTCAATATTTGCTTTATATATTTTGAAGCTAGATCATTTAAATGTGTACACATTCTGTATTAAATCTTGCTGGTAGATTTGACCATTTTATTAAAATGTCTTCTTTATCTCTGGAAATGATTTCTAAATTCTACTTACCTACTATTAGTATACCTATTCCAGCTTCTTTGTGGCATTTGCATGGTATATCTTTTCCTATCCTTTTACTTTTAACCTTTCAGTTTCCTTATGTTTAAGCTGTGGTATTTTTGTAAGCAGCATATTTATTTGTTTTTCATAGTTGAGTCTTTTAATTAAGATATTTAGTGCATTTACTCACTGTAACTCCTGTACTGTAATTGGTTTTAAATCTGTGACCTACCATTCATACTATTTGTTCCATATGTTTTATGTTCTGTTTTCTTCTCTGTATTGTTCTTTTTGGGGGATTAATAGGACTTTTAAATTTTTCTGGATATTATAACATGCATTCTAGACTTAGTAAAGTCTAATATAAATGTTTTTACCACTTTTAAAGCTTTTAGAATGCTTTAAATCCTCTTCTACCATTTTGTAATAGTAGTCATAGATTTTAATTCAATATATATTTAGAATCTACAGGGTATTTTTGTTTTTGTTGCGGTCAGTATTCATTTATATTTAACCACATATAATCTGTTTCTATTATTTTTTACTTCTTCCTACATCTCCATTTTTACATCTGGAACCATTTTCTTTCTTCCTGAAAAGCTCCTTTTATTTTATTTTATTTATTTTTTTGAAAAGCCCCTTTTAGTATTTATTTTAATGTGGTCTCTTGGTGGCAGATACTGTCAGTTTTTGTGTGGAAATGTCTTTATTTTGCTTTCTCTTTTGAAGGATAATTTTGCTGGATATAAAGTTTTAAATTGGTAGCTATGTACATTTAAAACTTTCATGGTATGTCTAGATGTGCTTGATATTTATTCTTTTGGAGCCTGTGGTACTTCTTGAATCTGTAGCTTTGTGTATTTCATAGGTTTAGAAAATTCTTTGTCATTATCTCATTAGATATTGCTTCTGTGTCACATATTCTCTCTCCTTCCCTTCTTCGACTCACAGTTTCTTGTTAGACATTTTAGTCATATTCCATATGTCACTTAAGCGCATTTCTTTATTCTCCATTCATATTGTTCCATGCTTCACACTGGATGTTTTTTCCTAATTTTTTTCCTAATTCTGTCTTCTGTTTTGTCTAGTGTGCTATTAAACATTATTATCAAGTTCTTAATTTCTAGTATTGCATTTTTAAGTTATATAATTTCTTTTTATAGACCCCTCTGTCATTCATTTTTTTTACATATTAATCAAAATTACTTTAAAGTTTGTTCTTGATAATGCCAATAATTGAGTCATCTCTGTTTATTTCTGTTTTCTCTTTAGTTTTTGTTTCTTCTTATATCAGATACTTTATTATTGAATGCCAGACAGTATAATGAAATGTTATAGAGGTTTCACTGATTATTTTCTTCCTGTAAGGAGGTTTTCACTTGCTCTTTGTTAGACATCTAGACTGGGAACAATTTACCTTTATCTAGTGGGAATTAAACTTATTGGAGGCTGGGTTGCAGTTGTTGTAAAGCCTTGTTTACTCCTGGTTCATATCCACTAGTATATAGTATTTCTCTCTGCGTCCCATCTGACAGCCGGGAGTACTTACTAGGGCCCATATTAAAGCCCATTTTTGGCAGATTCTGAAATTGTTTTTTTTCTTTTCAGCCCCATTCTCCATATCATTCTAAAATTGCTGACCATTTCACTCTACTTAGCAATAGCCTTCTGCTTAGTGTGTGTGTGTGTGTGTGTGTGTGTGTTTGTGTGTGTGTGTGTGTGTGTGTGTGTGTGTGTCTAAAGCACTTCACAAATAACTAGAAGCTAAACTACCATGAAGTTTTGAGATAACTTCTCTGCTCCTGTTTTTTGCCTTGGGGACTTTGCAAGGTTGCCTAGGTAGCATGCTTATAGTTTCAAGCAGACTTTTTTTTTTAATTGAAGCATAGTTACTGTACAATATTACATAACTTACAGGTGTATAATATAGTGATTCACAATTTTTAAAGGTTATGCTCCATTTATAGTTATTATAAATATTGGCTATATTCCCTCTGTTGTACAGTATATCCTTGTAGCTTATTTTATAACTCAGTTTGTACCTCTTATTCCCCTACCCCTATATTGCCCTTCTTTCTGCTTCCCTCTCCCCACTGGTAACCACTAGAATATGAGTCTGCTTCTTTCTTGTTATATTCACCAGTTTATTTTATTTTTTAGATTCTACATGTGATACCGTACAATCTTTGTCTTTCTCTGTGTGACTTATTTCACTTAGCATAATGCCCTCCAAATCCATCCATGTTTCTGCAGATGGCAAATTTTTATTCTTTTTCATGACAGAGTAGTATTCCTGTGTGTGTGTGTGTGTGTGTGTGTGTGTGTGTGTATACACACCCCACATCTTCTTGATCCATTCATCTGTTGATGGCCTCTAAGGTTACTTCCATATCTGGGCAATTGTAAATAATGCTGCTTTGAACATTGAGGTCCATGTATCTTTTTGAATTTGGGTTTTGGGGTTTTTTGGCTATTACCCAGGAGTGGAATTGCTAGGTCATATGGTAGTTCTGTTTTCAGTTTTTTAAGAAACTTCAATACTGTCTTCCATAGTGGTTGCACTAATTTACATTCCCACCAACAGTGTATAAGGGTTCCATTTTCTCCACATGCTCGCCAACATTTGTATTTTGTGTTCTTTTTGATGATAGCCATTCTGACAGGTGTAAGGTAATGCCTCACTGTGGTTTTGATTTGCATTTCTCTGACGATTAGCTATGTTGAGCAATTTTTCGTGTGCCTGTTGGCCATCTGCATGTCCTCTTTGGAAAAATGTCTATTCAGTTCTTCTGCCCATTTTTTAATCTGATTGTTTGGTTTTTTGATGTTGACTTGTATGAGCTGTTTCTGTATTTTGGATATTAACCCTTTATTGGTCATATCACTTGCAAATATTTTCTCCCATTTGGTAGGTTTTCTTTTCATTTTGTCAATGGTTTCCTTTGCTGTGCAAAAGCTTTTAAGTTTAATTAGGTCCCATTTGTTTATTTTTGCTTTTATTTCCTTTGCTTCATGAGAGGGATCCTAAAAAATATTGTTGCAGTTTATGCCAAAGGTCTCTGCCTATGTTTTCTTCTAGGAGTTTTATAGTATCATCTTAACATTTAGGTCTTTAGTCCATTTTGAGTTTATTTTTGTATATGGTGTTAGAGAATGTTCCAATTTCATTCTTTTATATCACGCAGACTTTTTTTTTAACATGACTTTTCAACTTGTAGGTGGATTATTGCTTGGTCACAAGTTTCCTCCTTCACAGATGGAAATAGAAGTCTAAAAAAGGAGATCCTTAGCTGAACAACCATATAAGGGAAACATCTATGATTATTGGGAATTTTGAGAAAGATATTTATGGCCAGCTAGCTGTTTTAGCCACATACATTTTGATAAGTTGCAGTTAGTTGAACTTTAATTGATATCATAGTCATTTATATTAGAAAACAGTTTCTTTTTTTTTGAATTTTACTTAATTTTTTTCTATACAGCAGGTTCTTATTAGTTATCTATTTTATACATATTAGTGTATACATGTCAATCCCAATCTCCCAATTCATCACACCACCACCACCCCCACCCCCCACCGCTTCCCCACCTTGGTGTCCATACGTTTGTTCTCTACATCTGTGTCTCTATTTCTGCCCTGCAAACCGGTTCATCTGTACCATTTTTCTAGGTTCCACATATAGGCATTAATATACGATATTTTTTTTTCTCTTTCTGACTTACTTCACTCTGTATGACAGTCTCTTGGTCCATCCACGTCTCTACAAATGACCCAATTTCATTCCTTTTTATGGCTGAGTGAAATTCCATTGTATGTGTGTACCATATCTTCTTTATCCATTCGTCTTTCGATGGGCATTTAGGTTGCTTCCATGACCTGGCTATCGTAAATAGTGCTGCAGTGAACCTTGGGGTGCATGCACATGAAAAGATGCTCAGTATCACTAATTATTAGAGAAATGCAAATCAAAACTACAGTAAGGCACCACCGCACACTGGTTAGAATGGACATCATCAAAAAGTCTACAAACAAATGCTGGAGAGGGTGTGGAGAAAAGGGAGCCCTCTTGCACTGTTGGTGGGAATGCAAATTGATACAGCCACTATGGAGAACAGTATGGAGGTTCCTTAAAAAACTAAAAACAGAATTACCATATAACCCAGCAATCCCACTACTGGGCATATACCCAGAGAAAACCATATTTCAAAAAGACACATGCACATGTTTATTAAAGATTCACGAACTTTTTTTTTTTTTTTTTTTTTTTCCGATACGGGGGCCTCTCACTGTTGTGGCCTCTCCCGTTGCGGAGCACAGCCTCCGGACGCGCAGGCTCAGCGGCCATAGCTCACGGGCCCAGCCGCTCCGCAGCATTTGGGGTCTTCCCGGACTGGGGCATGAACCCGTGTCCCCTACATCGGCAGGTGGACTCTCAACCACTGCGCCACCAAGGAAGCCCTGTGCAACCTTTTATAAAAAAAAAAAAAAAAAAAAGGAAGGATGACTCAGGGTGGAGTTGAGAGCCACAGAGAATTGTTCCTAGACTTTGAAATCTAATCAAGAAGCTTATTTATCTGGCTGGATTTCAGAGCTTCTTTGGACTAGTGGCTTCCTTCTGCCTCGTATTTGTTTTTGTTTTGTTTTTTTACATCTTTATTGGAGTATAATTGCTTTACAATGGTGTGTTAGTTTCTGCTTTATAACAAAGTGAATCAGTTATACATGTATATGTTCCCATATCTCTTCCCTCTTGCGTCTCCCTCCCTCCCACCCTCCCTATGCCACCCTCTAGGTGGTCACAAAGCGCTGAGCTGATCTCCCTGTGCTATGCGGCTGCTTCCCACTAGCTATCTACCTTATGTTTGGTAGTGTATATATGTCCATGCCTCTCTCTCGCTTTGTCACAGCTTACCCTTCCCCCTTGCCGTGTCCTCAAGTCCATTCTCTAGTAGGTCTGTGTCTTTATTCCTATCTTACCCCAAGGTTCTTCATGACATTTTTTTTCTTAAATTCCATATATATGTGTTAGCATACGGTATTTGTCTTTCTCTTTCTGACTTACTTCACTCTGTATGACAGACTCTAGGTCTATCCACCTCATTACAAATAGCTCAATTTCTTTTTGTGGCTGAGTAATATTCCATTGTATATATGTGCCACACCTTCTTTATCCATTCATCCGATGATGGACACTTAGGTTGCTTCCATCTCCTGGCTGTTGTAAATAGAGCTGCAATGAACATTTTGGTACATGACTCTTTTTGAATTACGGTTTTCTCAGGGTGTATGCCCAGTAGTGGGATTGCTGGGTCATATGGTAGTTCTATTTGTAGTTTTTTAAGGAACCTCCTCTGCCTTGTATTTGAATTGGAATATCTGTAATTCTTATCCTATATCTGTCCCACCATTCTATGTTGAGAGTGGTGGGAGCAAGCAACTCATCTTAGTTTCGGTTTTAAGAGAAATTGTGCCCCAGCAGTTGTACTTAATAGATTACACCCAGGAACTTCATCAACATCTGGACTTGATTTAGATTTTAGACTTTGAGCTGATGAGAGGGATGAGATTTTAGAATTTTTATTTAATGAGAGATGTAGATGAACTGATTATGTGGTGAGATACAGATTTAGATGATGAGATTTTGGACTTTGGGCTATGATGGGAGGCGACTATTAGGAACCTTAGGAGGGGGACTTCCCTGGTGGTCCAGTGGTTAAGACTCCACACTCCCAATGCAGGGGGCCCGGATTGGATCCCTGGTCAGGGGACTAGATCCCGCATGCTGCAACAAAAGATCCTGCATGCCACAACTAAAAAAAAAGATCCCGCATGCCGCAGCGAAGATCCCATGTGCCGCAACTAAGATCCAGCACAGCCAAATAAGTAAATAAATAAATAAATAAATATTAAAAAGGGAACCTTAGGAGGTGGTGAATATATTTTGCATTTGGGAGGAACGTGAGTCACTAGGGGCTACAGGACAGATTTATGCTTACCATAGTTAGGGAAAACTCAGTTAATTTATAATTATATTAAGAATTATTTAGTAAGTCTAATGTATTTATAATTTTTTCTTCTCATTTTTTGTAGCTTGTCCTATATAGATTAATTCATTTTACTTCATTTTATAATGGAAAAAAATACCATGATAAAATTTTATTTTAGTAATTTAATCCACAGTTGAATCCACAAATACAGAACCTGTGGATACAGAGGGCTGACTGTACTATGCCTTTTTTTTCTTGAGATAATGTTGGCTTATAACATTATATAAGTTTCATGTATGCAATATTATTTTTCTACTTCTGCATACACAGCAGTATGCTCACCACCAAATATTTAGTTTTCATCGGTCACCATACAGTTGACCCCTACCCGTTTTGTCCCCCACCCCTTCCCCTCTGTTCTCTATATCTACATGTTTCTTTTGTTTGGTTTGTTCATTTATATTGTTTGTTTTTTATTTTTTATATTACACATGTAAGTGGAATCATATAGTATTTGACTTTGAACACTATGCCATTTTATATATAGGACTTGAACATCCTTGGATTTTAGTATCTGCCATGGGTGAGGGGTAGGGGGTAGGGGACAGGTGTGTATGTTCTGGAACCAATTCCCCAGGGATTCCAAGGGACTTCTGTAAAATAAAATACAGAATACAAGTTTTGAGGAATTTTCCCGTATTTAAGCATATTTAAGAAATTCTTTTATTTATTATATCAATAGTGTTGCTAATGTTAGTACTTTCTATTTTTTATAAATAATGAATAAGAGGATAATTAAGAAATGTTTTATTGATTCACTTGTTTTTAAATAGTTATTTTTACTAACTTGTTTATTTAACATACTTATCTATTACTGGGCAAGTCTTTAAATAAAAATATTTTAAGAACATGTTAATTTAATAGTATTGGTTTTTCTCTCACAGGTTTTGCAGCCTTGTGACTTGTTCTATCAAGCTACTCAGATACGTACAGATCCACAAGTGATTGAATTATCAGTAAAATCCCTGACACTGAAGGTAAGTTACAATGTAGTCAGTGCCCTTTTGAAAAAATTAATGAAACTTAGAAATAAGCAATTATTATAGCAACTCTTTTGTTAAATAAGCAAAAAAAAAAACTATTTTTGAAAATCTTTTATGACACGTAATTTTAAAATGATATTTAATACATATTTTATAATGAATGTTTTCATATATTTTGTTATTGGCAGTTGACTGCTTCTGTAGTTAACATCCTTATAGTATGGTTGATCCGTTTAATATCGACATATAAATATTTTAACTATTGAAATTAGTTATGATAATCAAAAAACTTTTTTGTGGGCAGCAAATTGTATCTACTATTTCTTGGTAGTAAGGTTAGTTCAATATTAATTCCTCTTGATCCTTTACAAATATATTTAATGCTTTTTGAAGTGTGTATTTTTTGAAAGTGGTTTATGTAGATTTTTTAATTAAATTTTTCCCCGTAGGTTTCACCAGTTATCATAAACACTGTGATTACCATAACTTCAGCACTTTATACAGCTAAGGAAACCATCCCACAAGAAACTGCTTCTTCTACAGCACATTTATGGGAAAAGAAGGATACAAAGAATTTAAAAATGTGGTTTCTTGAAGAACCAAATGAAGTTGAAAAAATAGCTTCCCCAACTGAATTGGTACCCAAAGGAGAGATAATAAGAATGAACATTGATTCTATTTTTCTAGTTCTTGGGGCTGGAATTGGTCATCGAACAGTACCTATGCTTTTGGCAAAGTCACGTTTCTCAGGGGAAGGCAAAAACTGGAGTTCCCTAATAAATCTCCACTGTCAGCTTGAGCTAGAAGTAAGCATATGTAGTATTTTTCCAGATTTTATAACAAATAATGCTATACATGGACTATTTGGGGACTCTTACTTAAACATTTAAATTAAATTTATCCTAAGTATGATGTTGGTTCACAAAACTTTTGGAAGAAAGTGTACAAATTTATGCCCTTGATATAGTTGTTTTTATGTGTATGTTACTTTTAGAGTACATGTCCATATTAAGTTTATATTTCAACTGGTTTCATTCATCTTAAAATTGATGATATTAATAGATAGTTTTGAGTAGATGAAAAATTCTTAATTTTAAGAATTAAATTGAATATCCTTTTTCCTTTAAAATGATAATAGACTATTTCTTAATCTCTTCTAAGATAGTAATGTAAAGAATGAGAAAAATATGCCTTATACTTTTATATAACGCAGAATCTTTATAATGTAGTGAGACTCCACCAAGGTCTTTCAGATTTTTGTGAGAGTCCTTTAGTTATATGGAAGATATTTGCTTTGAACCAACATATATTTTGCTTCAGAATTTATCTACATAGAATCATCCCAGAGATATTTTGCTTTAAATTATTAATTGAGTTGATGTCAAGTAGAAACTAATCTGATACTCTACCTAAGTCAGTAAATATGAAAATTTATAAGCTCCTATAACATTTGTGTTGATACAGAGTTATATGCTAATAGAGGTGGAACTGACAGACTAGATTTCAACTTTCCAAATTTTAGCTAGAATTATCTGTATTTTGCAGAGGATTTGATCTAGGATGTCCAAGAAGGTCAGAGAATTCAAATAAGTGCATACTCATTGAATCATATGTTACTTGCCTCAAGGGCTTTCGAAAAGTCAGTGGAGGTAGACAGATATGTTTAAAAAATGTCAGTAGTGTTTGATAGATGAACACAGCTTTCGATGTTAAGCCCAGCCTGAAAGTCAAGGAAAGATACCTAAAAGAGAGTTTTTTTCTGGATTAAATTGTGAAGACTAGACCACGAAGTTAGCCAAGTGAGGAGAGCATGAGGAAACTAATGAATGGCATGTAGACGGTTTTCACATGGAAGAAATAGCACAGCCAAAAGGAATGCTGGTGGGAAACAGCATGGAAGATCATTTTAGAACATATCAGAGTGCCTTATTTAAAAAATTAAAAATTCTCTCTCTAGGTACATTATTACAATGAAATGTTTGGTGTGTGGGAACCTTTGCTTGAACCCTTAGAAATTGATCAGACTGAGGATTTTAGACCATGGAATCTTGGAATCAAGGTATTTTTGAAGTCTGAAAATTTTTTTCAAATATTGAGGATGTCCACATTACACATACTTTAATCGCAACAGAGTTCAGGTATCTCATTATGAGCCTTTCCACATGCTTCCTTGTTTGACCTCTGAATGTAATTTTCAAACCCAAGGCCACTGCCTCATGGGCTTCTAATACAAATAATTATGTAGCATTTATTATGCACTAGACATTGTTCTAAATAATCTACTTTTGCTTTAACCCTTACAACAAACCTCTGAAGAATATACAGTTTTAAACTTCATTTTAACATGTGATGGGACTGAAACTGTGGAAGTTAAAGGACTTCCATAAAGCAATAATACCTTTAAATTGGAAGAGGTGGAATTAAATACTGGCTTCAGAGTCCCCACACATAACCGTCATGTTAAAATATCGCCAGCATTTTCTTGAAGGTTGTTGTCTATCCCAAGTTTTCTTTGATCTCTGAAGGGTGTATATATAGAAGAAAATATAATATTATTTGTTTGAAATATAGTGTGAATTTATGTAATCATACGAATCAGGACCTTTAGATGGATGAAATTGTGCTTCTGAAGCAAGAGACTGCAGCATTCCTAGCATATCTCCTCCCTAATAATGATTCAGTCAACCTGCAGACAAATGTTTAGTGGTTTAAAGCCAGTTAAAGGAACAGTAAAGGTGACTAGCTTGGCATATCCAGCTTTTTGTATTAAACCAGGACTTTTGATTTTCCACATATTTCAGATAAAAGATTTGGATAAAGGAACTTATTTGGCGGTTGTTAGGTCAGGATACACATAGGCAGTAGACCTGTGAGTTCTAAAAAGAGGTAGGTGGTATTGATTCACATGAGCCCTAGGTCCTAGTGGCACTGTTCTGCAACTATTGTTGGACTTTTTAAGTCCCTAGGTTTCTGTTCTTTATTTATAGCATTTATAGCACCAGTAGATTAAACGACTTTTCTTGCCCTGAATTTCCACATGCTATGATGTATGGGCTTCTAATTTTCATTCAGATGCTCCATGCATTTAGTAATTTTAGGGGTTATTTTCCCTTCTAAATTGTGCCTGCCATTTTAGTATAACTGAGGAGGAGGAGAATTTTTCTTCCAATACTGCTTCTATCCAATGCGACCTTAGTTGGCTGATGTCCAAGTAATTCCAAGTAAGGCAGTGGAACTGATAAAATGTATTGCTCTCTCTAATGCTGTCATTGGAATTTGTCTAATGTTTGCTTTTCCTTTGCAAAATGAGTTATGTTGTGCTCCTAGGAACAAATTTTTCTCATATTTCTACAATTTGTATTTTATTTTAGATGAAAAAGAAAGCCAAAAAGGCCATTGTTGAGTCAAGTACTGAAGAAGAAAATTACAAGGTACCAGAATATAAAACTGTCATCACTTTCCATTCAAAAGACCAACTAAACATTACATTATCCAAATGTGGCCTTGTAATGTTAAATAATTTAGTCAAGGTAAGAAAAGTAACTTGAAACTTTAAACATTGGTGTACTAGTCTGAGTTAACCCTTTTCTTTTATTGAACAAGAAGTTTTTGTTAACTTAGTTATTTGTCATATGTCCAGTAGTGTTCTGCTTGTCGTTTAGTTTTCTACATTTTCTTTTATTTATGATAACCCTTTCTTATTAGGCATTTACAGAAGCTGCCACTGGATCTTCAGCCGCCTTCATAAGGGATCTAGCACCATTTATGATTTTAAATTCTCTTGGACTTAGTATCTCTGTTTCACCAAGTGACTCTTTTAGTGTGCTCAGCGTACCTATGGCAAAATCATATGAATTGAAAAATGAGGAGAGTTTAAGTATGGATTATATCCGAACTAAAGACAATGATCATTTCAATGCAATGACCAGCCTAAGCAGCAAATTCTTCTTCATTCTTCTTAGTAAGTGATAAATTACCTTCCTGGGGCTTTAATTTCTTTTAAGTTACATTTTATATCCCATTTTACTCATTTGTGGTATCTCACAGGTTTTTTATCTCCTTTCTAATATTTTGCAAATTTCATTATTTCCTTTGCAGGGCTTTGCTTGCTGTTGTCACTTTATCTTTGTATTTCAAATTCTGACTTTCTTTGGCCACTGCTTTATTTAGAGTATGGTAATTTACTACTTTATGTTTTGGAGAGGAAAATTATTAAATCTCATCCTCAGTCAGCATTTACAGACTTAGCTATAGGTGGTTGTTTTAATCACTTTTAGTATAACTCAGTAGAATTGCACCAGTTTTGCAACTGAACGAATTCAGAATAAGGTTTGAATTCATGAAATGGCACAGGGTAATGGTTTTGGGGTTTGTAAATGGTTTTTGTGTTCTGCCTATTGAGGTAGAGGTTTTTTTCCTTTGTCCTTTATGTTTCCCAGAAGTTTTTCATTTTCATGAGAGGTGAAAGTAAATACATTTTTAAATTATCATAGTATATAGTCATTGTGAAGTTAAATATTAAATAGTCCCAAAGCCTCACTGACACCACTTTCTGACACTCTGACATTTAAGTAGTTATGGAAGGGAGGATATTAGAAAGGTTAATTAGACATGGAGGAGGGGTACTAAAACTGATAGCTAATACTTTTTCCTAGTCAGGAAATGATTCATAACAGTGGCTAGGTTTCAGATGTTGTCCCAGCATTGTCCATGAATTATTCTCATCAATTTTACCTCTGTTTGTTTTTAAACTGACATTTTTATGGGGTAGTAGGGAAGAAGGTTATATAAATAGATAATTCACCCCAATACAATATATGTATATATATATATTAGATACAACTGTAAAATTGTAATCAAACCTTAGATATCACAAAGTGTCACAGGTTGGTGGAAAAACTTAAAAACTGAAAAATTGCAGCTACTTGGTAGTTGCCAATGACTGCCTGAATGTATTAGGCTCTGGTTATTATGACAGCAAACCAGAGAACAGTGTTCTTGTATTTTCTAGTAATTTCTCTCATCAGTCAGTTATTTTTAAAAGGTTATGTTGTTGTCTTAGGTTAAACTACTGAATGAGATTTCTTTTTCAATTAAAAACTTTTTTTGGTAAAATGCTTTGAAGGTTTTAAATGAATGATGTAGGTATGTATTGTGGATTCTTAAAATATCCCTTTGTGTAGCTTTCAGTGATAATTATTCATAAGTTTAAGAAATCATCTGATGTTTCTGGTTTAAAATGTCTACTTAAAATTAATATATGATGAATTATAATAAAAACTTTCAAACATGTATATTTAATTTAGCACCAGCTAACCACTCTACTGCTGATAAAATCCCTTTAACAAAAGTGGGACAACGACTGTACACTGTAAGACACAGAGAGTCTGGAGTTGAAAGATCTATTGTTTGTCAAATTGATGCAGTGGAAGGAAGTAAGAAGGTAACAATTCGCTCCCCAGTGCAGGTACGGAATGATTCATTTTTTTGTGAGGTCATATTGTGTATATTTGTATGCTAATTAAAAAAAAAAAAACTAAAGCAAATTACTACCAAAAGAATACAAACTGTAATAGAAATATAGCTAATAGCAAAAAGAATAATCATTATCAGTAATTATACTACTGTAATACAAGCAGTTGTAGGAATATTTTGTAAATGTTTTTGGAATATTATTTTGTAAAAAAACAAAAACCAAAAAAGTCAATATTTTGTTTTAGCTCTTTGTAGTATGTATTTATTCTTTCGTTTCAATTAGAGAATACAGTGAGAGAAATTTGTACACCTTTATTGAGGTAAAATTGATGTACAATAAACTGCATATATTTAAAGTTGATGAATTTTGACAAAAAATACACATATGAACCTTCATCGCAATCAAAGTAATAAACATACTTATCACCCCAAAAAGTTTCCTCATCCCCTGTCTCCCCATTCCCATGCATCCACTTATATGTTCTTGTGGTGCGTTAGTTACACAATATAGAATTTTATGTAAATGAATGAAGTACAGAATGGAGTCTGGCTTCTTTCACTCAGGATAATTTTGTATGTGTCAACTTTTGTGTATTAATGTTGTTGCATGCAGTTACGTGTTGTTGAGTAGTAATCTGTTCTATGTATATACCACATACCATTTTCAATGAATTTTTGTATATGCTATAAAGTGAGGGTTGAGGTTCATTTTCTTCCGCTTGTCTATTCATTTGTTCTGACCAGGATTATCCTTTTTCCATTAAATTGCCTTGACACTTTTGTCAAAAATAAATTGACCATATCTCCATATCTGTGTGTGTTTATGTCTGAGGTCTCTAATCTGTTTCATTGATCTATTTATGTCAGTACCACACTGTCTTGATTACTACTTTATCCTCAGTCTTGAAATCAGGTAGTACAAGTTGTACCACTTTGTTCTTTTTTAAAGTTGTTTTGGCTAGCCTAAGTCCTTTCCATTTCCATTTAAATTTTAGACTTAAGTTTTCAATTTTTATTTAGAAATTTTGATTAAGTTGGCATTTTTAATATTAATTTTTGATTTTTTCTTGCTAGTAGAAATACATTTGGTTTTTGTATTAACTTGTATTATGCAACCTTACTAGATACATTTATTCTAGTAGCTTTTTTATAGATAGAGATAGTTATGATGTCTGCAGATAAAAATATTTTTACTTCTTCCTTTCCAATCTGATGTTTATTGTCTTTTTTTTTTTTTTGCGGTACGCGGGCCTCTCACTGCTGTGGCCTCTCCCGTTGCGGAGCACAGGCTCCAGACGCGCAGGCTCAGCAGCCATGGCTCACAGGCCCAGCCGCTCCGGGGCATGTGGGATCTTCCCAGACCGGGGCACGAACCCATGTCCCCTGCATCGGCAGGCGGACTCTCAACCACTGCGCCACCAGGGAAGCCCTATTTTCTTTTCTCTTGTTTATTGCACTGGATAGAATCTCCAGTACAATTTGAATAGAAATTATGAAAGTGGATGTTTTTATCTTGTTCTCAATCTTAGGGGAAAAGTATTCAGTCTTTGACCATTTAGTATATTTTGAGTTGTTTTTTTTGTTGTTGTTGTTCATGATCCCTCTGTTCGTAGTTTACTGAGAGTTTTTAAATCAGAAATGAATGTTGCATTTTGTCAAATGATTTTCTCTGTTTATCGAGAGGATCTTTTAAAAAAATTGTTAATATGATGAATTACATTGATTTTTAATTATTATATTAAATAATGATTGACTTTTAAATGTTAAATGAACCTTGCATTCCCAGGATAAACCTCATTTGGTTTTGAAGTATTAACCTTTTAATATATTGTTGGATTGATTTGCTAAATTCACGTTTATAATTTTTGCATTTATGTTCATGAGGGGTGTTGGTATAGAGTTTTCTTGTAATGTTTTTCTTAAGTTTTTAAACGACAGTTTCACTTTAAGGGCTATTCATATTATCTGTCACTTCTTGAGTGAGCTCTTCTAGTAATTTTGTCTTTAATGAAATTTGTCAGTGAACTATTTTTGCTTTTACTTCACTTTTCTTTTCACAGGGTGTAGAAATTTAGATTGACAGTTATTTTTTCCATACTTTTAGGATGTCATTTCACTATCAACTCTGTTACATTGTTTCTGACCAGAATCTGCTGTTATTCTTAACCTTTGTTCTATGAAATGTGTGATTTTATTTTTATATACTTTTAAGTTTCTTCCCTTTATTACTGGTTTTAAGAAATTTGGTTGAGATGAATCCTACATGTTTCTTGTACTTGAGTCTTTTAAGCTTCTTGAATCTGTGGATTTATAGTTTTCATCAACTTTAGAAAACAGTGTTGCCATTGTTTCTTCAAATATTTTTTTCTGTCTTCCCCCTCTCTTCTCTTCTTCAAGTAGGTATATATTAGAGTGTTTAAACTTATGCTGTCTGATGCTCTGTTCACTTTTTCTTTCAGCTTCCCCTGACCCCCATGTTTCTGTTTCAATAGTTTCTATTATTATGTCTTTAAGTTCACTTTTCAATGTCTAATCTGTTCTTAATCTCATCCAATGTATTTTTATGTCTAGAAGTTCAACTTGCATTTTTATTTACATTTTCCATGTCTTTTTATATATCCTCAGCTTTCCCCTAACTTTTGAACATATCAAGTATAGTTATATAAATGTTTTAATATCCTTGTCTACTAATTCTGTCATGTGTTTCATTTCTGATTTGTTTCATTTTATTCATTTTTTAATGGGTCATTTTAAAATTCTTTTTGTGTGTCCAGTAATTTTTTTACCAGTTGCTTAAAATTGTGAATTTTACCTCGTCAGGTGCTTTAGATGTATTTGTACCCCTTTATGTATTCTTGAACTTAATTCTCCAACACAGTTATGTTAGTTGGAAAGTGATCCTTTCATTGCTTGTTTTAAAACTTCTTAGGTGAGACTCAAGCAGCCCGTAGCCTAGGGTTAATTTTGCCCCACTAGTAAAGCACTGTAACCAATACCCTTTGTACTAAACAAGATTTTACCACTTTGGTTGGTTAGAAAAGGAACTGTGTGTCAGCACCAGAGATTGTTCTGCCTGCGGCTTTCAGATGGATCTTTACTGAGCCTTAGACAGTGTACTGATGTGCATGTGCCAGACGGTACTGTACTGAAGTCTTTGGAACAGGGGGCACTCTTAAAGTCTCAGGAGTTACCTCTCTGTAACTCTCACCTCTCCATGCAGCTGTCTTCTCTCTCATGTAATGTGCTGTTAGAATAAGCCTCATTGGCTTTCCCACATTCTAATATCTATCTCTTCAACTCAGACTGGGCTCTGTTTGACTTCTCCTTCTCCACACAGTAATCCAGAAACTCTCCAGGTAGTAAGATGAGGTGACAATCTTAGGGCTTATCTTGGTGGAGTTTTCTTTCTTTCTCCCTCCTTCCCTCCCTTCCTCCCTCCCTCCCTTCCTTCCTTCCTTCCTTCCTTCCTTCCTTCCTTCCTTCCTTCCTTCCTTCCTTCCTCTCTCTCTCTCTCTCCCCTCCCCTTCTCTCTCCCCCCTCCCTCTCTCCCCCCTTCTTTCTTTTCTCTCCCTCTTTCTCTCTCTCTAGCCCTCCCTCCCTTCCCTTCTCTTCCCTTCCTCTCCCCCTTTCTTTCCTTCTTTCTTTCCCTCCCTCCCTCCCTCCCTCCCTCCCTCCTTTCCTTTCCTTCCTTTCCTTCCTTCCTGTGCCACCTTTTTGTCCATTACTTCATGTGTATTTTTTTCCCTGGTGTTTTGGTTGTTTATATTGGGAAGTTATATCTGGTCTCTATTTTTCCATCAGGGCTGAAAACAGAGGTTCCTTCTCTTTCATTTTTGATTTATGATGAACTGTATTAAAAGATGACAGGGCTTCCCTGGTGGCACAGTGGTTGAGAGTCCGCCTGCTGATGCAGGGGACATGGGTTCATGCCCCGGTCCGGGAAGATCCCACATGCCGCGGAGCGGCTGCTCATGAGCCATGGCCGCTGAGCCTCCGCGTCCGGAGCCTGTGCTCCGCAACGGGAGAGGCCACAACAGTGAGAGGCCTGCATACTGCTAAAAAAAAATAAAATAAAATAAAAGATGACAATTGGGCTGCGTCATTATCGTAGATTACTTTTGAATTTTATTAAATAGTAAAACATTAATGTTAAATTTCTTATAGGTACTTTCATAGAAATGAAAATATATGTCTCTTCTTTTAAATTGGTAGAGCAGTTTATCTAGAAATAAAATATAGTGTAGTTAAGTTTATATATTTATCAGTTCTTAGTTTGCACTCAGTATGTTTTATATTTTGGTATGATTTTTAAAATATAAAGATTTTAGTAAGATATAGAAAGAATACAAGAAAATGGTGTTACTAACCAGTTTGTTTTTGTCTATCCCAAAGATAAATATAAACAGAGGTTTGTCTCATAATGTGTGTTAATCAAAATAATGTTAATCTTTTACATCACTGTTGTATGCTACTCAGTGGGTGAGCTATTCCCTACACACTATTTGATTCAATGAGTAGCATACAACAGTGATGTAAAAAGGTAGACATTTGCCAGCCAGTGGCTTGGTTTTCACTTTTATCATATAGACATCTAAAACTTGGATATAATATTTTTCCTATTAATTTTTTCTACTATTTTTGTCTAAACGAAAAGTTATTCCTTATATCAAGTTCAAGAAGATGTTATTTTCTTCTAAGATTTTTAAAGTTTTGTTTTTGAGATTCTTTTTCTCTAAAACTAGAAACTTTCCTTGTAATTTTTAGCAAAGATAATTGCATGTTTGGATTTTTTTTTCTAATTTATATGAGCAAGATAAATATTGCCTGATAATTCCTTTGCTGGGATATTTAGATGGAATATTTTTTAAATGTCTTTAGATTCTTAGATTAATGATACTAAATGTTACTTTTCTTTCCCAGATTAGAAATCATTTTTCAATACCACTTTATGTTTATGGAGGGGACACCTTATTGGGAACGGCTTCACCTGGAAGTGAATTTAACATACCATTAGCATCTTACCGGTGATTTTTTTCTTTATCCTTTTGTTTGCCCTAAGGTCTCTTATACACTTTTTAGTTTCTGATTTAGTAGTGATATCTATCTTTAAGTTATCAAACCATGATCAAATTTATCTTGTTAATATCTCATCTAACTTATTTAAGTTTCGGCACTCTTAGAAGATTTTTTTAAAGAAATATTATTTAACTTAATGTATATAATGTATATCCTATAAATTATCTATGCTTTCACTAGTAAATATAAATTACATGCTTGCAATATAACTATCATGGCCATAGTCGTATATATTTATGATTTTTAAAAAATTTCTTACTGAGCATGAGTGGTGGCTTCTAGATTTATTTCCACTATTATGAAGTGATTTTTACTTTTCTAGGGTTTTATGATAGAATTTTTAAGAAATTTCTTTAGAAAATGTAAAATATTTTATCTTTTAATCTACATATTTATCTATTAATTGTTCATTGATAGAATTGTAATGTAAATAGAGGTAGACAGTTGATCCTTCAACAACATGTGGGTTAGAGGTGCTGACGCCCATGTAGTCAAAAATATACATTCAGTTGTCCCTCAGTATCCATAGAGGATTGTTTCCAGGACCCACTGCAGATACCAGAATCCCTGGGTGCTCAAGTGCCATAGTCAGTCCTCCACACCTCTATTTCCACATCCATGGATTCAACCAACTGCTAGTCATCAAGTACTTTATTTGCTGAAAAATGTCTGCTTATGAATGGACCCGTGTAGTTCAAACCCGTGTTGTTCAAGGGTCAGCTGTATAGTACATATAAAATCTTTTATGTATTAAGAAAGGACTATTAAAATTGTAACAGTACTAATGATGGGCTAGTTTCTTAATCATAGGCTTAATATTACAAACAAGTATTATTATTATTTAGGATATTTAATCTGGAATTGAAGATAATCTCTTTTAGGGAGATTAAGCTCTCTTGGAGAATAAAAACTTCCTCAGAATAAGCATCATAGCTTGTTAAGTACCATTTCACAACACACTCTAGACATGGACCTTTAGACCTATGCTACAAAAGGATGGAGGCAAAATTACAAGCAGTGCTAAAATATTCCTTACTTCTATTTATTCTGCCCCATACGTAGGAGTTCAAGATTGGGTCCCTAATGCTCAGAAGACAGCCTAGCAGTTTTAGGCACATATTTTCAGAGAGTAGACCTGCTCACCTTAATGAGTGTTTTATTGCCTAGACCTTCTAACTCTAATGAGTTTTATTGCTTAGTTCAAACTTGCTGAGGGAAAGAGTTATGTTGTCTAGAGAACAACCACAAAATAGTTGTTTATAGTATCTGACCTTGTTCTAGAGAGGATTTGGGGTGGGTTATAAGAGTAGATTAAAAAGTAGCATGTAAGATATGTTCAAAAGTTTCTGTGAGGAAATCCATTTTGTCCTTGGATAATAAAAGTTAATGACATTCTGCTTTATTTTTAGTAAATATTACTATATATTTTGTGTTTCTGTCCATAGAAGAGAAAAGTTAGGCCATTAGAGTATCTTTACACTGTTTTGTTCAAGGCTAAATATTTGTTACATGAAAGTTAATCTATCTTAATTAGAATTATTAATGACTGACTAGCTTGGATTTCACATTAGATATTCTTCTAATCTAATGCTTAGATATAGATACTCATATTTAAGATGTGAGGTCTTAAATTAACAAATGGATATCATTCTGTAGAATTTAGGTATACTTATTCTTAAGTTTAATTCATTTAACAAGTATTTACCAAGTGTTTTGTTGTGTGGAAGGCACTACTGTAGGATGCCAAGAGGAATTGGCATGACTATTCTGCTTGAGAGATTGATATATAGGTACAGAAAGTAGAAAACAATGGGTTGTTGAGAATCACAGAAAAAGTTTTAGTTGCAGAAAACTATGAAAAGGAAAGAAGGGATTAATGATTAACTCCTGAGAGACGTACATGAATTGTAGTTAAAATATAATAATGTGGAGATTAGTGGGGAAGGGCAATCTTAAATGGAAGGAATTGCATAACAAAGATAAGGAGGCATGAATGCACAGGATTTGTACAGGTCTATAAAAGACTAGGGGTTTGCCTGGAATGTAGTGTGCATGTTGGAATATGAAATTTGAAAGGTTAAGTCCACATTGGGATAGTTGCTCGCTCATTGTCTTGCCCCATTTATATAAATTTTATCTTCATCTTTAATATCTATTTCTTTCTTCCTCTCTCAGACCATTTGGTGTTCTTCTGTTTTAAGACCATTTAATGCATCAGCTCTTCTCACTCAAAACCTCTTGCCATTGATCATCTGTCTCTCATGTTTTCTCTTCATTCATTTCTTAAACTTTCCTTTAACCTTGCATATGTCTCTAGTTCAGCTCTACCCTTCAGAAACAAAGCTTTTGGGGAAAATTGTGACCTCTGGAAAACACTCTGCAGCCAGTCTAGAAAGAGTTAACCACACTCTTCATGCCCTTAGTCTTCAGTATACATCTGGGTTTTTTTTGAGGGGGGGTACCGATCACAGTGCAGTAGTTATCTTTTAACATTACATTTCCCATGTGATTGGTATCTCCTTAAGAGTAAAGAATGACTTACTCATTTGTTCATTTTCAGTTTTACCTTCTCATTGGTAAATAATAGTCCAATAAATGTCTTGATGGAAAAAAAATGAAATTTCAGAGAGAATGTAGAAGTAAAATAGGCTAAATCTGATAACTGATTTTACAGGTAACTATATCTATGTATGTAAGGGGGGAATAAGGAAGAGTTAATATTATTTTATAGTCCAGAGTGCCAATAGCTGGAAGTTCCTGAAAAAAGGACACACAGAGAAGTGGGTGTGGAGGGTTCAGAGTTCAATTTAGCAATTTAAGGCACCATCCGACATCATTACAGAAATATGTAGTAGATATTTAAAATTTTGGGGACTAGAGCTTAAGAAAACAATCACAGCTAGAGATAGTATTGACACTTGTCACACAGTAAGGGATAGTGTCACAATTATAGGTAATTAGTTTTACAAGTATAAAAATACTTAAGTGTTTATACTTGGACACACCTTAGGTTTAAAAAAATTATTAAACCCAAAGTACATTTGCAATGTAAACAAAGAATGTGATTTTTAAATATAAGGATTAATCATATGTGACACCTAATAATTTTATTACTGTCTTCTTACAACCACTTCTGCAACTATGCTCAACATTTCTGTAAAGCTAAGTATCTATTGAAAGCTTTCATTTGATTAACCTTGAATACCCGGTGATTAATTTTTCAGTAGAAATATATTTTTGCTTCACAAACTCAATCATGGTATGTACTTGGGACCACATATTCCAGGAAAGCCAACTTCTTTAAGTTAAGTGTTTAAGTCACAGCTGTATGTGTGTGTTTTGCATATATGACGGGTATGATTACGTATTTTCTGTGAGAAACCAGTTATTATCTTGTAAACATACTTCTAAGACAGCAAGTTTGTAAGAAAAATATTCTTCTCTTGGAAGCCAAATAACTTGATTGGTTTCTAGAAAGTTAAGATGGAAATTGGTATCTGTATGTCTATCTTACCTATCTCTAAGAAGAATGTGAAAATATAAAAATTTATTACAATAGTATGGAGGGAGATAATTTCATTGTTCTAAAGCTGTAATCAAACAATTAAACATGTATTTTCTTTTAAAGCATTTTAAAATGTATTTTTTAATCTTTTATGTAGATCACTCCTTTCCCTGAAGCCAGAAGATGAGGACTATCAAATGTGTGAAGGAATTGATTTTGAAGAAATTATAAAAAATGATGGCACTTTTCTCAAGAAGCAATGTAGATCTATAAACCCTTCCAAGAAGCCATTTATCATTAATATTGTCCCAGAAAAAGATAATTTGACATCTGTGTCAGTGTATTCAGAAGATGGTTGGGACTTACCATATATAATGCATTTGTGGCCACCTATTCTACTCCGAAATCTTCTTCCTTACAAAATTGCTTATTATATAGAGGTATTCTGGAATTTTTTAATGCCCTCCTGTCTTTGATTTTGTAGCTTTAGTTATTTAAAGTTATGAACAATAAAACAATGTTTTAAAATTCTAATAAAAATTATAGTACTGGTGAATAGACAGTACAGATATTCTTCAAATGGAAAAGAAATGTTTCAGTCATGTTATATGAAAGAAAATTAAAAAAAATTTTTTTCCACTGATTTACCTTAGGAATCTGGTTACTAAGTTGACTATAATTCATACACACAAATATGATATGCCATTTTAAAAATCATTTATGAAAGTAATAGATATTCCTGTAGAAAATTTTAGAAAATAAAGATTATTAAGATTGTCTATAATCACATTATCTGAAGGTAGCACTTCTGATGAAGTTATCATTTCAGTTCTAAAATATATATTTTTCAGTCTTTTCCATGCATGTATATTTCATGTATATTTAAAAGATGGATACTAACTTTTCAAACATGTATGAGAATTAGTATTAAAATGATAGTACTAGACTTAAAACTTGCTACATTGTATTATTCTTGTGCTAGTTTTCTAAAAGGATTTTATGCCCTATAAAGATGCTTTTTCTTTTAAATACTCTTTGTTTTAAGGTATTACATCTGATTCCTTCCTGTTGCTGTAACAGGAATCTCTCCATCTTAGGATTTTAAGTAAATATTCCATTTGCCATTGCTTGTCAAATATAAGAAAGTAGTTCTTCATTGTAGTATATTATTTGTTTTATTGCAGTCTTTTAATTATTAATTATTGGGATTTACTCTGTTTACACTTTTCTGTTAAATTTTTTTCGGAGTGGGGGAGTGAACACATCTATGGTTTAAGAATATCTGTTTTCCATATGGTTGACAGATAACATAGTGGTTAAGAATTCACACTTTGCTGTCAGATAGATTTGAGATTGAATCCTACCTCTATCGCTTACTAGTGCTATGTCTTTAGGTAAGCTAATTTCTAAATCATTTGTGCAAGCCTATAAAAGGGGGATAGTAATAAAACTTTCATGATTGGGATATGGTGAAATCAAATTAAATAATGTTTGTAAAGGACTTAGCACAGTGCCTGACAGGCATATGGTTCCCATTTATTTACCTCTCTAGCACCACCAGCACTACTCTTCTATTTTGTGGAACATGTCAAGTATTGATAGCTTACCTTGTTTTTGCTTTAAGTAATTTAAAATCTTAAGGTGAAGAGATTCCCATGTTATAACAGGAGGGAACCAGATTAGAGTTGCTGGAAAAACAGGTGAAATACCCAGATGGAATGTCTATCTATGTTGCATTTTAATAGAACTTTTAACTTGATGCTTTTAGGGATCACATTCTGTTTGCTAGTTTCCAAAGGATATGATCACTTTTTAGAAAGACAGTTTAGCTGCGGTGTGGAAAAGGGCTTAGAGGAGATAAGAGCAGTTAGGAGACTCTTAAAGGGAGAGGTTACAGTGACATGAACTAAGGTAATGCAAGTGTGAGTGGAGAGAAATGAACAGTTTTGAAAGCTGCGTAAGATTCAGTATAAACAGTGATTGGAAATGGGTTATGAGAGTTTGTTAAAAATCAAAAATGGGAGTTAGTAGGGATTGCTTATTTTGGATTACATACATTTTTCATTATTTTGTAGTTTTTACAACTAAAATCACTAGTGGATAAGATTTTTGTTTTACTAATTATAGTGTTTTATAATCTTCATTAGTGCCAGCAGAATTTCACACTATTTTATTTTATTTTCACAATAGTCCTTTGAAGTAGATCATTTAGACCATTTTACAAATACAGTAACTCAAATCTCAATTTATAGAAATTTATACAGTTGACAGAGTTAGAACATGAACATAAGTCTTCTCTTTCTGACAGAGGTATTTCAGAATCATTTGTATAGCATTTGGAATCATTAAATAGAATATTTTGGTGTATTATTCTGAAACATTAAAAATTTACTGTATTTTTTTTTTATTATAGGGCACTGAACATAGAGTTTTTACTCTACATGAAGGCCATTCAGCCCAGATTTGTACTGTACAGTTGGATAAAGCCAGGCTGCATTTAAAATTACTTGACTATCTTAATCATGATTGGAAAAGTGAATATCATATAAAACCTAATCAACAAGATATTAGTTTCATCAGTTTTACTTGTGTTACAGAAATAGAAAAGACTGATTTAGATATTGCTATCCATGTGACTTATAATACTGGCCAGACAGTTATGGCATTTCATAGTCCTTACTGGATGGTCAATAAAACTGGTCGAATGTTACAGTATAAAGCAGATGGAATTCATCGAAAGCATCCACCTAATTATAAAAAGCCAGTTCTCTTTTCTTTTCAGCCAAAGCACTTTTTTAATAACAATAAGGTATGTGAAGTTTTTTTGACTTTCATTCTTTATCTACTTATCACTCCTTTTTGTTTGTTTAGAAGAATAAAATATTATGAAATAGGTAGAAATAACATTTGTGAAATATTTGAGGTTAAAAAGGTTAAAATTTAGTCTTGGGAAGGGTTTAGTGCATTAACAGTATAATATTAGTTTAGGCTAAAAAGCAAAAAATATATCAACTTAGGTAGGAATTTTTAAAGGTACCTAAATACTAATATATTTGAAATATTTTTTTCTAGGTTCAGCTTATGGTAACTGATAGTGAATTGTCAGATCAGTTTTCAATTGATACTGTTGGTAGTCACGGAGCTGTTAAATGTAAGGGCCTGAAAATGGAATATCAAGTGAGTTCATCTTATGCTCATCAGGAAACTTTTTTTAAGCTCTACTGAGTACTTAATTTTTATCAGGATGTTATGATAATGGAATAGCTTTTGAAATGTTGCTATTTTTTTTTTCCTGTAGGTTGGTGTCACTATAGATCTTAGCAGTTTTAACATTACCAGAATTGTCACCTTTACACCCTTTTTTTTGCTTAAAAACAAAAGTAAATATCGTATATCAGTGGCTGAAGAGGGAAGTGATAAATGGCTCTCTCTTGATTTGGAGCAGGTGGGTAGATGAATTTCAAAAAGGTACCTCTTTAGATTTTCATTTTTCTTTGAAGTTTGATACATGAAATCACTATGTAATGTTCTAACTCTCCACCCCCCACCTCCCAATTTTGTTTCAGTTCCATGAACATTTGAGTATTTATTTGTACCAGAATAAACCAAGTAAATAATTTAATTATTAAAATCCGAACATTGTCATCTAGGAATGTGTTGCTTGATAATAGAGGTAGACATTTAATAATTACTAACCAAATGTCGTTAAATATGGCAGTAGAAGACTGGGTAAAGTATAAATGCAGCAAAGAGAAGGAAATTATTTATTCTCTTTAGGAAGCTGTTAGAGATGCCTGTATAGGGTAGGTTAAGCTAGTTATTTTAGGAAGACAGTAGTGTCTTAGGAATGAAATTTTGATTCTACTCTATCTGTAGCTATTAGGTCTCTGGGTAAGAGCTTTCTGAAAGACTGCCTGAGGTTAATAGAATACTTCTGAAGAAATTTTATTTTAAGTATGTTAGGATTATTAGAGAAGTGTTTGCTATTTATATTCATTATGCCTTTTTGCTTTGAAACCATCTTTCTGGAATCATTATTCTTGATGTACCATCCTTTGGCATTTCCTTTAGAGCTGATTTGGAGGTAAATACCATCAGTTTGTGTTTATCCATAAAAGTTTTAATCATCACCTTTCTTTTATGATACTTTTTCTTGATAATCAATTCTATTTTTTTCTACATGTTGTAGCATTTATTATATTCTGGCTTCCATTTTTGTTGAAAATTCTGCTGTGCTTCTGTCATTTCTCTGGAGGTTATCTTTCCTTTTTCTCTAGCTGCCTTCACAGTTTTCTCTCTGTCTTTGATGTTCTGCAGTCATACTACTGTTTGTCTGCATGTGGGTTGCTTTGATATATCCTGCTTGAGATACTTTATTCCTAGACCTGTAGATTAATATATTTCATACCTTCTGTAAAATTTGCAGCTATTGTCTCTTTAAATACTACCTCTCCTCTTCGTCCATTTCCTCTTTCTGGGTCTTTAATCAGATTTGTTCTAGAACTTCATATTCTTTCTTCCATATATCCTATTATCTTTTTTATATTTTCTATCTGTATAATTCTTTGCTTCATTCTGGATAAATTCTACATATATATTTTCATAGATTTTCACTTTTACTATATATATTATACAGTATATATATATATATATGCTATTTGAGCCTTCAACTGAGTTTTTTTTTTTTTTTGCGGTATGCGGGCCTCTCACTGTTGTGGCCTCTCCTGTTGCGGAGTACAGGCTACGGACGCGCAGGCGCAGCGGCCATGGCTCACGGCGCAGCCGCTCCGCGGCATGTGGGATCTTCCTGGACTGGGGCACGAACCCGTGTCCCCTGCATTGGCAGGCAGACTCTCAACCACTGCGCCACCAGGGAAGCCCCAACTGAGTTTTTTATTTGAATAATTACATTTCTCATTTCTAGAAGGTGTACCTTTTTTCATGTTTGCCTGTTTGTTTGTTCTTTCAACAATATTTATTGTGTGTACTCCTTATGTGCCTTGTGATACATCTTTTAACAAAACCACAAGTACCTGTCCTTGTGTAGTTTACATTTCAGTGGGAGTGTAGGGAAATCATTAAATGGATAATACTATAGTCAACTAGTAAAATACATAGTATGTTTAGAGGTGACAGGTCTAATAGGGAAAAAGGAAATAAGACAGGCTAAGAGGTGTTAAGAGTTCTAATGAGCAAGAAGTGGGCTATAATTTTACATAAGGTGGTCAAGGATAGGACTTACTGAGGTCACATTTGAACAAACTTGGAGAAAATGTGAGAGGTACACTTGTCAAGAGTTCAGCTGAGTTGGAGCTGAGATGCCAGGTACAGGAATAGCTGATAAAGACAACAAGCTAAAACGAAAGTAACACTCAGGACTTTAATTACTTACTGCAGTAGTATAAGTAAGAGGCTAGACTGAAGAAAGCACCACCTCCCCTTGTACCATTTTTCCTATGGAACAATGTTAGTTAGGGGTGAGGTGGATCAGTGAGGGTAGTGTCATTGTCAGGGGAGCCCTGAACAAATAGCTCTTACTGTTTTATGGATCTGGGGGTGGCAGAAAACAAAGGGGAAGGGCTAGGAATGGAAAAGTACTGAGCACCAAGTCAGAGTAGAGAAAAAGCATCTTGAAGTTCCGCCTCTCTCCTTGATAAAGAGGTGTTGCAGAGATTCTTGAGGAAGGCCTCTGCCAAAGGCCCTGGTAAAGAGGCCTCTGGACAAAGATGCCTGTAGTAGGAATGCAGATATTTGTAAGGGCATAGCTAGAAGTGGGGGCTGAGTTCTTGAGAATGCAGTGCGCTGGCTGTGCACCTAGTCTGGTATGGGGAGGGCAGCTTTGCCCTGTGAGACCTGCCAGATAAAGGTAAAGCCTTTGTAATTACCAGTGGTCTGACCTGAAAAATTGCATATAGGTTTTTAGCCAGGAGCTGGACCCCTCAGCAGTGTGGATATCTGGGGAAAGAGCATTAAAGACAAAGAATCAGCCAGGGTAGGTGCCCTAAAATGGGAGAATATTTGGCATGGTTGAAGGATAGCAAAAGGGGCCGATATTATTGGAGAGGGAAAAGTATTTAGAAGAGAACAAGACATAACAGTGATAAAGAGTAATCATGCAGAACTTCGTGACACAAAACTTTGTGAATTACAAGGATTTTAACTTTTGCTCTGAGTGAAATGGAGAGAGCTATTGGAGGGCTCTGAACAGTGATTAAACACAGTATACTCCAAATAAATATTTGTTGAATGAGTATAGATTTTCTTTGGCAAATGTTTCATATGTGCTCATTAAGTCTGTGGATTCTTGGTTTGTTGGATGTAGAGCTCTCTATATATCTAGATGCCAAATTATAACTGCAGCTTTGTTTTACTCTATATATTTTCTAGGTATATTTTTTTCCATACTTTTATTTACAGTAGTTCTATGTCTTGCCTTATATGTCAATTGCAGATAAGATTATTGGGTCTTCTCTTTTTAAAAACCTAATCTGTAGCTTCTGTCTTCCAACAGTTAGTTTATATTTACAGTAATTGCAATTACAAATGCACAACAACTTATTTTTTATTTTACTTTTTGTTGCCAACTTCAGCTTTTCTCTTTTCTGTTTTTTGTTTTGTTTTGTTTTGTTTTTTAACATTTATTTATTTTTTTTGGCTGCGCCGGGTCTTAGTTGCAGCATGTGGGATCTTTGTTGCAGCATGTGGTCTTATAGTTGTGGCATGCAGACTTCTTAGTTGAGGCATGCATGTGGGGTCTAGTTCCCCAACTAGGGATCAAACCCAGGACCCCTGCATTGGGAGCCCAGAGTCTTACCCACTGGACCACCAGGGAAGTCCCTCAGCTTTTCTTAAGATAAATTTCTTTTGCTAATTTAAAATCTTCACATTTTAATTTTGGCTTACAGTAGTGAACCTTAACTTAAAATGCATATTTATGATTATTAGCAGTGTTGATTTGTAAGGAAGGCTTACAAATAAGCAAGGCTTGAGGGTTTTCAGAGAGCACATCGTTTTTAGTCTTCTCAGTTCCTCCTGGGAAATATGCTTGGATTAGTATTGCTACTGTTTTGACTCCCAGATAAGTTTCCACTGGGTTGCAAGAAGCCTCAAGTGGGAATTTTCTCAGCCTGTTATAGCCTTAACCATGTCCCATGTCTAGTTCCATTAACTACTTTTTATGGTTGAATAAAACTGACTTTATCAAGCTAAGGCACTTGACTCAACCATCTAGCTTCTTCTACATTGCCCTCAGGTCATATGGTGATGATCATGATGAGCACATGAGCAGTCTCATTGAATTATGTGAAGTTACCAGCCTGGTCAGAGTCGGATCACACTAAGACCTGATTTACATAATAGTTTACAGACAAGGCTGGCTCTCCATTCCTGTTCTTTTAGCTCTTTTCTTTGTTTCCAGCTCCTGTTGTCTGGTCTTCTTTCTGGGTGCATTGACTGTCTCCTATTCTGTTAGTCTGGTTTCCAGATCACTGATGTCCAGGTGGTTTCTTAAGATTTTGAGCCTGTTTTCTACTCTGAACTTTAGACTTTAGATACTTCTCTTGGTTTTTGCTTTTGTTTTTGCTTTTTTAATCCTTATTTGACTTCCAGGACTCTGGATTTAATATATGTCCTGACTTGACATTTGTGTGTACTTTGACTACTGCTTAATTACTAAGTGATGCCCACAGCCCAATTATAACTTTTAGTAACTGAACATTCCCCTGTTTTAAACTGATCACTTGGCTCAGTTTACTTACTTTTTTTCAATCCATCTCTAGATCTGGACCACACTAACGCCTCTTCACAGCACTCTATCAATAGCTCTTCAACTTACTACCCATTACTGCTTGTGTTCAAAGTGCCCCCAAGTGGCACCCCATCTTGAAGTCAGCAGCTTATAGCTAAGCAGTCCAGTAACGAGAGCAGTGTTGAAAGAGGTTTAAGACTATTTTAAGTCTACTCTGATGGGTTTATTAAAATGATAAAGGTCTTTATGGTGAAATCAGTTTTACTTAAATAAATGTATGTAATATATGTTTTAGTGTATCCCCTTTTGGCCTGAGGATGCTTCTAATAAACTTCTTATTCAAGTTGAAAGAAGTGAAGGCTCTCCCAAAAAGATACATTTTAACAAGCAAGAAAGTTGTATTTTATTGCATCTGGATAATGAGGTAAGTGATTCTTTTCTGTGTGTAGTTAGAGAAGCTAATATATACTTACTAATTTTTTTTTATTAAATGATTTTTTTTGTTTGTTTCACCAAAAATGAACAAACATTTCTCTTTGCAAAGGGAAAAGGTTCTAAAAGGAAGCAAGAGACATAAAACAATTTAACTGTTATATGGAAAGTTAGAGCAGGGGTCCCCAACCCAGGGGCCATGGACTGGTACTGGTCCTTGGCCTGATAGGAACCGGGCCACACAGCAGGAGGTGAGTGGCAGGCGAGCGAGCAAAGCTTCATGTGCCGCTCCCCATGGCTCACATTACTGACCGAACCATCGCTCACATTACTGTCTGAACATTCCCCCCTCCCCGGCGCCGTTGGGGACTGCTGAGTTAAAGTGCCTAGAATACTACAATATACCACATCTTGAATTTGACCCATCTGTATATGATAATTGAGAGTCATGGTTTTCCAGAAATGCAGTATAAAATCCTGAATTACTTTCCAAATCATCAAAAAATATATTAAGTTATGAATAGTTTTTATTATTAAATGTTATTGGTTAATATTCTTTGGACAATGATCACATTAGAGAATATTTTCTTTCCCTTTTTGCTAGCTTGGAGGTATCATAGCAGAAGTTAATTTGGCTGAGCATTCTACAGTTATTGCATTTTCAGATTATCGTGATGGAGCAGCTCCATTCCTGTTAATAAATCACACCAAGAATGACATTGTTCAATATAAGCAAAGGTAAGAAGATTATTACAAATACAGTATCCCCTGATTTTAGCGGAGTCTAGCTGATGAGACATTGACTTTATGATAATTTCCTAAGAGTATAAACACCGTTAGTGGCATTATGGCCATGTAAAACAATGTCCTCATTAAAAGAAAAAAAAAGTATACTGAAGTATGTAGGGTTAAAACTGACTTGAGATCTATAATTTACTTTTTTTAAAATTCCAACATAATTGACATATAACATGAGTTTCAGGTGTCCAACATAATGATTCAATATTTGTATATACTGTAAAATCATCACCACTATAAGTCTAGTTAATATCCATCACCAAACACAGTTAAGATTTTTTTTTCTTGTGATGAGAACTTTTAAGATTTACTCTCTTAGCAACGTTCACACATACAGTAGAGTATTATTAACTATAGTCACCATGCTGTACCTCGCATCCCCATGATTTATACATTTTATAACTGGAAGTTTGTGCCTTTTGACCACCTTCACTCATTTCATCCACCCCAACCCTGCCTCTAGCAACTGCCAATCTGTTCTCTGTATCTGTGTGTTTGGTTTTTTTGGTTGTTTTCTTTTTTCTTTTTTTGTTTTTTTTTAGATTCCACATATAAGTGAGATGATACAGTATCTGTCTTTCTCTGACTTGTTTCACTTAACATAATGCCATTAAGGTCCATCCATGTTGTCTCAAATGGCAAGATTTCTTTATGGCTGACTAATATTTCATTTTATATATACCACATTTTCTATATTCATTCATTCATCAATGGACAGTTAGGTTGTTTCCATGTCTTGGTGATTATAAATAATGCTGCAGTGAACATGCATATAATTTTTGAATTAGTGTTTTCATTTCCTTTGAACAGATAATCCAGCTGCTGGATCACATGTTCTGTTTTTAGTTTTTTGAGAAACCTCCATACTATTTTCCATAGTGGCTGCACCAATTTACATTCCCACCAACAATACACAAGGATTCCCTTTTTCTCAGCATCCTTGCCAACACTTATTTCTTTTCTTGTCTTTTTGATAATAAGCATTCTAACAGGTGTGAGGTGATGTCTTATTGTGGTTTTGATTTCCCTGATGATTAGTGATATAATTTACTTTTAAATGCTTCAAAAACAAAAACGAAAAGAACTGAAGCAAGTATGACAAAATCTTGGTCATTGTGGAATCTGGTGAGGAAATTGTCAGGGTTTATCGTAAGAATTTTGTCTATTTTTGAAATTTGTTTTTAATGAACATAATGTAAATATTGATTCTTCAGATTTTTTTCAAACAGTAGATACCTTTTTCTTGCTGAGGCATGTAGGAAAGGAGCGCTACATTTTTAAGCTTTTCTAAAGACTATATTTATGTCTTGATATTTCAAGACTACTCATTATATCAGTTGTTTCAATATACTGTGATACCTTATCCTCTTAGTACCACTACAATTTATGTAACCTTCTGTTCCTCTACTTATGTGTCCCAGGTTGTCTTGAATTTATTTTGTCTACTTTTCTTAGTTTGTTTTCATGTCACTTATCAGTGGGCTCATATTTATCAGTGCATTTATGCTTTTTTTCCACTGCTAACTGTACACTTAGAATCATTGACTAAAATAGGCATTGATTGAGTGAGAACACAAAGCTTGAGCTAGCACATATCTAGAACTCCTCCTTGCCTATCAGTTCTCTCATTTGAGGAAGATGTTGAGAGAGAGTAGAGCCTGTTTTCTATGATTATCCATATTATAAAAATAATAAGTTGGTTGATTAAAACTGACAAAGGCAAACAAATGGTTTTTTTCTTATTTGTCCTTCAATTCACGTACCTCAACTAGCCTTTCCCAAAGAAACTGTCACAGAATTAAGACGTCCAAAAAATGATTTGGGTGACTATTTTCTCGATTCTCTCAAGGTTAGTACATAAATGGTAACATTCTAAGATACACAGGAGCTAAGTTAATTCTTTACATACTGTGGGTGATGTAGGGCATTGTAGCTTAATTCTCTGACATCTGGTTGAGCCTGGCTGAGGCTGAACTAGAGACTTCTCAGTCTTTTCTTTGGCCTTGACTTTGCACTGTTCTTCATAGTACAGTTCAGATATAAAGTGTCTAGAAATTTTATCTACTGCATTGTTACAGTTGTAAAAGTAAGGGATAAGGGAGAAACTAGAATGTGATCCTGTGTAGAAATTCTGAAACTTAAAAATTACAGTTTTAATGGAAATTTATAAAATTAATATATAGATTAAAGCGTTTGTCACATTGTGTTGTTATTTTCTTGTGAGGTTAAGACTTGTACACATATATAGTTAACATTCTGAGGACTCTGGTTACTTTTTATTTTCTTTGAATTTCCTGAGATAAATTTTTTGTGTGTGTGTGTGGTACGCGGGCCTCTCACTGTTGTGGCCTCTCCCGTTGCGGAGCACAGGCTCCGGACACGCAGGCTCAGCGGCCCTGGCTCACAGGCCCAGCCGCTCCGCGGCATGTGAGATCTTCCCGGACCGGGGCACGAACCCGTGTCCCCCGTGTCGGCAGGCGGACTCTCAACCAGTGCGCCACCAGGGAAGCCCTCCTGAGATAAATTTGAGATGAATTTTTTCATGAGGAATATTCTGCAGTGAATTAAATAGATTAAAATTTATATGAATTAAAGCATTTCTAAATATTTTTAAACCAAATTTATCTGATCAACACGGTTACCTTTGATATTTTTTCATAGAAAAATAAGGAATATAGGGCTTTTGTTTCCTCTGCCTTCCCTACCCTTGGCTTTTTTGTTGTTGTTAATATGGTTTTTGTTTCCTACATATAAAAATAACAACTGTCCATTATTTTTTAAAATTCTGTAGGAAAACTGTGAAAAGAAAAACATAATCCTTGGAATCCCAACACTGTCAGCATTTTGATTCAGTTATTTTTTTTACTATTGTTCTCTATCTGTTTATATTTCTGAATCTCTTGTTTTTAACAGCTATTGTGAGCATGTAAATTTGCTTCAAAAACACAATTTTCAACGAATGCATGATATTCCATCATTTAGATGCACTATAATCAAATGTTCTTCTGTTGTTGAGAATTTATTTCCAGTTTTATAATGTTAGAACCTGTTTGTCTTTTAATAAAAATGTTGAACCCCCCCAAAAAAAATGTTGAACCCATTTGTAATTCTTATAACAACTAATTTATAATTCCTTGCCATACTTTTTGGTAATACGGATTATTTTCTTCTAAGGATGATTTGGAAAATATACATTTAGTTTCTCTTGTAGATAATTATTTTGTGTTCTTGGAGATTTTGATGCATATTTTACTTTATTTTATTTTATTTTATTTTATTTTACTGCATCAGGTCTTAGTTGCAGCGTGCAGGCTCTTCGTCGCGGCGCGTGGGCTTTTCTCTAGTAGTGTCACACCGGCTCCAGAGTACGCAGGCTCAATAGTTGCGATGCACAGGCTCTAGAGTGCGTGGGCTCAGTAGTTGCGGCGTGTGGGCTTAGATGCCCCGCAGCATGTGGGATCCTAGTTGCCCGACCAGGGATCAAACCCATGTCCCCTGCAGTGGAAGGCAGATTCTTAACCACTGGACCACCAGGGAAGTCCCAATTTTGATGCATTTAAAATTTTGAGAGTGAAACAGTTATCTGCTAATTCATCCATGAAAAATTTGGAGTAGTTTACATTTTCTTTAATTTCTCTTTCCAAATTCTCAGTTTCTTATCAATATAATTTGGGATTTTTGACCCAGATGAATATAAAATGGTTATTTTTCAAAAATATGTTCTTGAAGGTATTTGCATTGATTCATAGCATATTAACAACAAGTTAATTTATTTGACTGGTTTAGTTGTTTAATATTTCTACATCCTAGTTCTTAAAATTTTATTTTTAGTCATCTCTGGCTTGGTTGGAAAAAGTAAGGGTTTGTGGATAATAGGTTATGCTATTGCTTATTTGAAAATGTCTTTCTCTTGCAAATTAACAATTTGACAGAAAATTTTAAGTCATAACTTCTTGCCTCAAAATTGTGTAGCCATTGCTCCATTGTTTTCTGGCATTCAGTATTACAGAAAAGTGTAAGAACAGTCTTACTTTTATTTCTTCATGGATAATTGTCCTAGATGTTTATAGGCAGGTTTTCCTCTATTTTCTTAAAATTTGAACATTTTACAAAGCTCTATCTAGGTTGATATTCTGTTTCCATTAATTTAGTCTGATACCCAATGAAGTCTAATCTGCAGAGTCAGCTTCTTCAGCTCAGAAAAGTTATATTTTATTATTTCTTTGGTTTGTAGCTTCTCCATTTTCTTTTGGGGAATCGTTTTATGAGTTGACTGAGTTTCTTAGATTTGTATCCCATGTCTTATGGTTTTTAGAAATAATTGAGCTGTTTTGTCTTTGCCACAGTAAAAACAATACTTTGGAAAGGGTCACCAATTAAATTCTCTTAGATTTGGTATAGATAAGATAAAGTAAGTGGAATAATTTTCTTTTATAATTAATTTGTATTAAAACAAAAGTTGACAAAGTAGTTTCAGCAACCTGGAGATATTTATTTCCTAAATAGGACAAATATTTCCGTTGAAATATTCTCATTATTTTCTCAGAAAACCACTTTTTTATTGTATAAGGAAAATTTTCAGTCTACTCTTTTTTTTTTTTTTTTTTTCTTTGCGGTACGCGGGCCTCTCCCTGTTGTGGCCTCTCCCGCCGCGGAGCACAGGCTCCAGACGCGCAGGCCCAGCAGCCATGGCTCACGGGCCCAGCCGCTCCGCGGCATGTGGGATCCTCCCGGACTGGGGCACAAACCCATGTCCCCTGCATCGGCAGGCAGACTCTCAACCACTGCGCCACCAGGGAAGCCTGAGGAAAATTTTCAGTCTACTCTTAATCAGAACTATCACAAATCTCAATTAATGGACTCAGAATTAACGAAGTATTATTTTGGATTCTTTAAATGATCGTATACTTGCACTTACTTTAATGCATATTTTTTACTATTTATGTCAGTTCCCTCTGTGAAATAGAAGATTCCCTCCCTCCTGGAAAAGCAATTCTTTATACGTGGGCTGATCCAGTGGGCTCTAGAAAGCTGAAGTGGAGATGTGGAGAAAGCCACGGTGAAGTAACACAAAAGGATGTATGTACTGGATTGATTATTATGGTGTTCTCAGAAGTCTTTTATTTATTTATTTTTTAAGTTACTCTCTTTCAGCCTTACTAGTTTTGAGGCCTCTTTTGTGTTTCCACTTCTTAAAAACTGCGGAAGATTTTTAAAACAGTATTCAAACTTTAACTTAACCAGAAATGTTTAAAACTGGAAACAGTCTTATTTTGTCTGCCTTTTTATATTCTATTATGTTATAAAGGGTAAACTTAGGTATTTTCAGCATTCAATTTATAAACCAATATAAATACATTCTGTGCATTGAAAGTCATCCCAAGTCAATCTAACTTCTGTGAAGGATATTTAGGGATCTATTAATGAAAGAATTTACCTCTGGATGGCAAACTGTTGTTTTTTATAATAATAAAGTTAGGTATAAACATTCTGCAGTAATATATTAAATGACTTTCAGAAATTGTTTTATTAAAGTTTTATTGGTCTTTCAAAATTTATCTTAATTTGTTCCCTATTCCAGTGTCTTTTTTCTTGCCACTAGTTATTATTTCTCTTATCAAATGAGTATTGAACTTTTATTAATTTTTATGACTTTTTATAATCTTTTGAGATGATTATATGTTATCTGGGCTTTGTCTTATTTGGTTGGTTTTTTAATATTAGACCAACCTTGTATTTTTGGAATTGACTTGCTAATGCTTTGTTTAAGACTTTTGCTTGTATTCATGAGAGAAGTTGGCCTGTAACTTTCCTGCCTTGTAATGTCCTAACCAGATTTTGATGTTAAGGTCATTCTAATACATGCTGGGAAATATCTACGATTTTCCTATTTTCTGGAAGAGCTTATGTAAGATTGGTATGATTTCTAGAATGTTTGGAATATTTGCTAGAGTTCACCAGTGAAGCCAAGCCATCTTAACCTGCAGTAGTCTTTGTAGGAAGGTTTTAAATTATGAATGCTATTTTATTATTAAACATAGGGCAATTCAGCTTTCTATTTCTACTTGTGTCATTTTGGTAAGAGGTTTTCTAAGAATGCTTTTATTTCATCTCTGTTTTCTAATATATTGATATAAATGTTTTCATAATATCCACCTTTTTATCTTTTAATATTTATGGGGATGATTCTCTTTTTCATTCCTAGCATAGACTATTTGTCCCTTCATTCCTTTTTTCCTGATAAGTTTTGCTGAGATTTTATTAGTTTAATTAGTTTCAGTTTAGTTTTGTCTGTCAGAAAACCATCAATTTGCTCTTTTGATGATCTCTTTTATACATTTGTTATCATTTTCACCTGTTTCCGCTCTAGTCTATATTCTTTCACCTTTCTTCTGTTTTAATTTGATAAGTTTCTTCTAAACTCTTGAAATAGATACTGTGTTAGTCTGCTCAGGGTGCCATAACAAAATACCTTAGACTGGATGGCTTAAACAATGGAAATTTATTTCTAATGGTTCTGGAGGCTAGAAGCTTGAGATCAGAGTGCCAGCAGGGTCAGGTTCTGGTGAATCTGGTGAGGCCTCTTCGTGGCTTGCAGATGACTGCCTTCTTGCTGTGTCCTCACATGGCAAAGAGAGAGTGAGCGAGCCCTCTGGTATCTCTTATAAGGAAACTAATACTGTTGGATGAGAACCCTGTTTACACCTTCCCCCTCCCCCAGGCTGTCATTTAACCTTAATAACCTCCATAAAGGCCCTATGTCCTAACACAGTCACATTGGAAGTTGAGACGTTAGCATGTGAATTGGGGGAGGGGGCAAATGAGTTCATAGCAGACACCTAGATCATTGCTTTTTAGACTTTCTTCACTTCTTATTTCAAGTCACTTAACGTCACGAACTTCCTACCAAAAACAGTATTAGTTTTATCTCACAAATTTTCCTGTGTTTTATGTTACTTATTTTTTAGTTAAAAATATTTTCTAAATTTCATTGTGACTTATTTTTATATTTTGGCTTCATGGTTACTTAGGTTATCACTTTTCAGAAGTATTTTCTAGTTTTGTTTGTTTATTTCTAACTTAATCCCACTGTGACTAGAGAACATACTCTGATTCAATTTTTTGGAATTTATTGAAGTTGACTTTGTAGGCCAGCATGTGGTCAATTTTTGTAAATATTTTATGTGTATTTGAAAAAAATATGTATTCTGTAGTTGTTGGTTACGGTATTCTATGTGTTACCAGGTCCAAGCTCACTCTGCTCGCCACACGACAGGCCAGTAAATTGGGAGGTGTTTATAAATTTATTTATTTATTTATGGCTGTGTTGGGTCTTCGTTTCTGTGCGGGGGCTTTCTCTAGTTGCGGTGAGCGGGGGCCACTCTTCATTGTGGTGCGCGGGCCTCTCACTGTCGCGGCCTCTCTTGTTGCGGAGCACAGGCTCCAGACGCTCAGGCTCAGTAGCTGTGGCGCACAGGCTTAGGTGCTCCACGGCATGTGGGATCTTCCCAGACCAGGGCTCGAACCCGTGTCCCCTGCATTGGCAGGCAGATTCTCAACCACTGTACCACTAGGGAAGCCCTGGGAGGTGTTTAGGCAAGGAATAACGACTTTATTCAGAATGCCAGCAGACTGAGAAGATGGCGGACTAGTGGCCCAAAAAACCGTCTTGTTGGGATCTGGATGCCAGTTTCTTTTATAGAACAGAGAGCGGGAGGAGGTTAGGAACTAAAGTAAAAAGCCCATTTATCTTGCAAAACATCTCCTCACAGTGGCCTTCATTGGGGAGGGAATGTGTTAGTTTCTTCTTTTCTGCAGCCATTCACAGGTGGGCAGGGTCAGATTGTCTCCCTGTGAGCTGAACAGAGGTACTTTAGTTTAAGGTTCAGGCAGAGAGGCAGGGTTCCCTGAGGCATGCCATTATGTATGATTATAATAACAAAAGCAGCAAAAAGCAAAGGTTAAAGTCAAAGAAAGAGATCCAACATGGAGTCAAAATCGGCTGTTCCCTGTTACATATATATGTTGATTTATTCAAGTTTTGTTGAATTGTTTAAATCTATCTCATTAAATTTTTTGTTTGCTTGTTCTGTTACTTGGAGAGTGGTGGTTAAAATCATGGATTTACACATTCCTTTTTTGGTTTTGTTAATTTGGGCTCTTATATTTTGAAACTATGTGATTAGGTAGATACAAATTTAGAATTGTTATGTCTTTTTGTTAAATTGATTCTTTTATCAGTATGTAATATTACAGTGCCCACCACAGTATCTTTTTAGGCTTAAACATTCAGACTTACAAAACTATCATAGGCCACAGTTTACAACTGCCTGCTTGGGTGGATACAGGCCAGGAAACACAGCATACCAGCAGGAAGCATCAGACAAGTTTAGGAGGTATTCTCTTTGGTCACTTCAAACAACAGCTTTGATGTGAGGGAAAACAAAGCTCACTGGTTGTGTTATGAGCCCCCTTGACCTAGAAGCCCTACCCCACAGTAGCAGATATCTCTTATAACAACCCATGAGCATAGCTTGTAGGTTTTCTGCAAGGGACACAAAAAGATCATCACATTAACAGAAGCCTAAGGCTTTAGCTTCCTACTGTATTACAGCATTCATTCTTGACTTATTAAAACCTGCTGTAAATTAGTACTTGTACCACTTTCCCAGTAATGTAAGGACTTTAGAACTCTTTAACTCCATTTACTCCTTCCGTCTTATGTAATATTGTTGTGTGATTTATTTCTAAATAGGTTAACTCCCATAAGAAGTATTATTACTGCTTTCTACAATTAGTATTCCATTTAAATTAACCCACATATTTCTCCTTTTGCCACTTTTCATTTCTGCCTGCATCTCCATACTTCTGTTTGGGATCATTTTTCTTCTCTTTACTATTTTTTTAGTGTGAGTTGTTGACTAAAAAGTTATTCACAACCTAAAAGTTGAGAGTTATGTTTTATTGGGCGGGAACTTTTAGGACTTCAAGCCCGGGAGGCAGCATCTCGAGTAACCCTGAGAGAACAGCTCTGAGGAGGCAATGGGGGAAGCCAGGTTATATAGAAGTTTTACAACAAAGGGCAGGTAGTCAGGAACATCAAAAGATTATTGTTAATTAAAGAAAACCAGATATCCCAAGTTAAGGAACTTAGTACTTTTCTGTGTATAGGAAGATGCAAGAGTCTGGGCTCACTGAAATCATTCCTTTAATATGCATCTCAGCTATCTCTGGCCAGTATCCTGTGTTTTCACATCCTGAGTTTCCTCAGGGCTCACCGTGGGGAGTGGCTGCAGTCTGATGGCTGCTAGATGGCAGATATTCTTCGTGAGTTTCCTCAGGGCTTACCAGCTCACCATAGGCTGTAGCTGCAATAGCTGATGACTGTAACATCCTTGTTTACTGATATGGCAGCCAGTATTCCATTTATCAGCGTCTACAGCTGATTAGTTTTCTGTCAGTTTTATTCTGGACATGTCTTTATTTTGCCCTGTTTTTAGTGGAGTATTTCTGCTGGATATCAAATTTCAGGGTTGGCACCTCTTTTTTTTCTCTTTATCTTTGGAATTCACCATTACATAAATGTGAGACTTTTCATCATGTCTCATGACTTTTATGTGTTGTTCTGTATTGTTTCATCTTTTTCTCTCCTTCCTTCAGTATGGATATTTTCTTCTGACCTATTTTTCACTATACTTCTCTCGCTGTATCTAATCTGCTCTTAAAATCATCCATGGAGTTCTTAATTTTAGTTATTGAAATGATGAGTTCTAAGACTTCTATTGTAGAAGTTTTTGTTCCAAAATTCTGTCTTGTTACATAATTTCTTGAATGTTTTGATCATAACTACTTTGAAGCCTATCTGACAATTTCAATATCTAGATTTCATATGGATATTTTTATATTTTCTTTTTTTTCTTGTTTATTTTTGCATGCATGTTTATTATTTTTTTTGCATGCATGTTTATTTTTGCCTGTGTGCTGGACAAAGTATATGAAAAATTTTAAAGGCAATTCGAGGCTCCATATGATGTTCCCTTTCTCTTAAGAACATGTGATTTTACCTTTGTAAGGTAGCTAGTCTAGGGGGAGAGTACCTTAATGGGGATTGAAATTATTTGAACCTGGTCTTCAGTCCTTGTGAGGACTTGTGTATTTCCAGTTTACCCTGGCACCTAAAGTATCGCCCTTTGGGGACTCAACTAAAAGCCTAAGCTGTTGACCATTCTTTTTGGTATGCCCTGCATTCCAGTTTTGGTCCTTCCAAACATGAGACTCCCAATTTTAATGTTTTTCTTAAGCTCTCAGTGTTTGCTTCTACTTTTAGAACTGGCACTTGTGAACTCTGAATACAAAGTTCACTTTTATTGGCTTTCTTTCTCTCTCAGATCTTGGCCCCATTCTCACTACCTTGGTAACTTTTCTGTCTTTTCAAACACATATTTTTCCTTTTTAGATTTTGTCCAGCTTTTGCTGTTAGGAAGAGTGTTGGTCCAGGACCACCTAGTCATCAGTTGCCAGAGCAGAAACCCCTGGTATCTTTTTAAAATTAAGCTTGTTAGCATAGGGGAGTGTAATGGCATTTTGTGTGTTGATTTTTTTTATCCAGAAAATTCACTGAATTCTCTTATTAATATTGATTATTTGTTTTTTATTTTTCCATATGGACAATCATGACACTTAGAAATAATGAGAGTTTTGTTTTCTCCTTTTCAATCCTTTCATCTTTAATTTCTTTTTGCCTTACTGGACTGGCTAGCATCTCTATATACTGTTTAATAAAAACTGATATTAACACATGTCTTTGCCTTATTTCTGGTCTCAAGTTATATAACTTCAATATTTACCTTTAAGTGGGATCTTTGCCAAAGTATGGTGTGTGTGTTTGTTTGGGGGGTTTGATAAGAGGTTAAAGAACTTCTCATCTAGTCTTTGTTTGCCAAAAATTTTTATTATGCCTGGATATTGAATTTTGTAAAATGTTTTCTGCCACATAAGTACTATTTTATTTACATAACATTCCTTTCTTGCTTCAGACACTCATCTTGGATCACTTTCCTTTTGCCAGTGTTTAATTCCTCCTATAGAATTTCCTTGAGTGACTCTGTTGATGATGATATTTAGTAGTTTTCATTTGTCTTTAGGCATCTTTGTTTCCTATACTTTTCTTCACTGAAGGATATTTTTGCTGAGTAAGGAATTCTGGGTTCTGAATTGTTTTCTCTTAGCATATTGATGGTATTTTTCCATTGTCTTTTCAGTGTTGCTCTTATGGAGTCCAGTGTTCTTTGAATGTATTTGAGAGGGCTGCCCATAATTGGCCTAACTTTATTTTTTAAATTCATGATTATTAGATTTATTCAGGAAAAAAGACTTCATTTTAATATAAAAAATAAAAATAATCAAATATTTGACCTGTTGATTAGTACTTTTGCATATTTATATCAAAATGATAGATCAAGTTTATAAAGGTAAATCTGTAATCCAGTGTAAATATTAGAAAAACTTCAGACTTATTTGGAAATTAGTTTATTTATATCTTAATGTAGTTTTAGTACTATGTATTTTATTTTAGAAAGTGTTATAAGTAACATGACTGTGGTAACAACTCATTTTTAATTTTAGTGGATTATAACATGAATGTGTACTATATATTATAATTTCCTGTTAATCAGAGTGTTCACTTAACTAGAAATTCATTGCTGACAGTTAATTATTAGAAGTTAATTATTGAAACTGAAGACCCTGATATCAGCACAATAATTATATATAAAGGCTTCCTGCAGAATTAATCCTGTAGTATTTGTGCTTTGTAGAGCATGCAACTGAGGTGTCAGATATTCTTTATCTTATTTAGTTCAGCTCTACAAGGAAATATGAATTTCTGACTGAACAACTTTTAATGCATAACACATTGATTAGTCTTATAATAAATCAGAGAAAATAAAATTTTGTGTTATTGATTAGCCTAGAAAGGAAGACTATTTAATTAGATTTTACTATGGTATTAAAAGAACAGTTGACCTGTCTTCCTGACTTCATAATGATTATGGCAGAAGCTGTCATCAACTGATTTTAATTATGTAAATTTCCAAATGTTATACAATTACTAATTTATTTTGTTCAACCCTGGGAACGAGGTGCCATTACTATTCTCATTTTTCAAATGTGGAATCTAGATTTTGTGTTGGATGTGACCAAACTCTAATTTTTTATTTTTTTGATGATTTTGTTTCAGGATATGATGACACCTATAGATCTGGGGGAAAAGACCATTTATTTAGTTTCATTCTTTGAAGGCTTACAACGCAT